>NC_068311.1:7854991-8454991 GCF_025860055.1 Xyrauchen texanus
TTTTTCCTTGAATGAATACAAACCTGTTCCAAAAGTGAATGTGTGTACTAGACAAATCACACATCTCGGAAAGGAGCTAAGTAAAAGTCTTTATTTCTTATTCAACACAGAATATGTAAATTGTTTATGTCCCAATTTTCTTTTAATTATTTGTGATGGTAGTGAGTGCTATCTGGGTAAACTTGGTGTTCTACATACATAAATATCTGAATCAATTGTAGATGAATTAATCAGTGTACTCAATGACTCATATTTAGTCCGCCACTGTTACAAATTGCATGGAGGAAAGTGTGTTTTGAGTCTATGTGTGTGCTTGTTAAAGCTTTGTTTTTGTGTGCAAATGTATATGAATTTGTTGCTTGTGTTTGTTTTGATTGCACATATGTAGGTGTGTTTTGAGTGTGTGTGAGTGTGTGTGTGTGTGTGTGTGTGTGTGTGTGTGTGTGTGTGGGAGGCTTCAAGGTTAAAGGGCTGTTCTATCAGCAGGTTCCTTGCAGCAGTGGCTGCATTGTCTATGTGAATGCCTGAATTAAAGGACTTTGTCTCCTTTGTGAGGGTAATGGCCTCCTTCAAACAGACAGCACAACAATGGATGCCAAAAAGTGGACACCCCCTTTCCTCTTTCCTTCAGTTATCTTCCATACCTCTCTCTTCATCTGCCTTCTTTTTACCCTTCAGGAAGACAGGACATCACCCAACACTTGTTTGCTGAAATGTCTCACTCACTGTCTATTCACTGTTTTCATTCTTAGTTTAGTTAGTTATGCTTATGTGCATTCATTCATTCATTCATACATTCATTCATTTTCTCTTTTCAGAGAGACATTTGCTCATTCATTTGTTTGTTCGTTCATTCATTTGTTCAGTCAGTCAGACATTGGTTTGTTATTTTTTTCTCTCCATTTATTCAGTCAGTCCGCCATTGGTTGGTCTGTAATTTGTAATTTTCTCTTTCAGATTTGCATTTCAATAGACTACATTTTTACAGCAGGATGGCCCTGAGTCTTTTACTCTTTGTCATTCTTTCCTTCCTTCCTTCATTCCTTCATTCCTTCCTTCCTTCCTTCATTCATTCAATCATTCATTCATTTCCCTCTTTTTAGAGTTGCATACCAACAGACTCTGTTTTCTACGGAAGAGGATTAGGGCCAAGCAATAATAAAAAAAAAATAAAGCCATCTCGAGATTAAAGTCATTATAATGCGAGATTAAACTCGGTAAATTTCGAGAAAAAAGTCGAAATACAATCTTGAGAATAAACTCATTAAATATCGAGATTAAAGTCATTATAATGCGAGTTTAAAGTCGTTAAATTTCGAGAAAAAAGTCGAAATACAATTTTGAGAATAAACTCATTAAATATCGAGAATAAAGTCGTTGTGTTTCGAGAAAAAACTCGTTAAGTTTAATCTCGCATTATAATTACTTTATTCTCGATATTTAATGAGTTTATTCTCAAGATTGTATTTCGACTTTTTTTCTCGAAATTTAACGAGTTTAATCTCGCATTATAATGACTTTAATCTCGAGATGGTTTTATTTATTTTTTTATTGCTTGGCCCTAATCCTCTTCCATAGTTTTCATAGCAGGATGGCCCACAGTTTTTTTGTATTTTGTTTTTTATTTGTTTTGTTCACTCTTTCGGACGGTGGTTTGTTCATTTGTTCATAAATGTATTAACTTAGTTAGTAAATTTTTCAATCATTATTTTGTTTAATTTAAATAATAATTTATACATTTTACATGCTCTTTCTAAATTTGCATGTCAATAGATTCTATTTTAAAGCAGGATGGTCCTCAGACATTTCCTGTTTGCCATTTTTGTTTGGTTTGATTATAAAGGTCTCTGTGAAGTCTGAGTGTGCCCAAGTGGGCATGTTCATCTCTATGACCCTCTTCTGGCCTCTTTTTTGAGATCTTATAATCCTGCCAAGGTCAAGCACAGCAGTGCCCCACATCACTGTCAGGGGCTTGAAGAAGAAATGAGGGAGGAAGATAAAGAGGAATAATATTTGATCTAATTTCATACTTGTAAGCCAGGAGTCAGGAGGGACATTCTGCCTGATCTCTATCTGCTCCTATAATTTTTTTCTCTTGCTCCGCTGGCCCACATATTACTATAACGATCATCAGACACAATCATCTTCAGACCGATCCAGGATAAACCTCATGTTGGTCTTTGGTTGACTTTACATAGTGTGTTTGAGAATAAGAGGGTGTGTCTTTGGGCGGGTTTGGGTGGGTTACGAGGACATGTTTTAGGTTACAAAATGGTAATTACAAGAGTATTATGTCCCCATAATATGAATTGCTTAAAAAACATAATAAACTTAGGGTTAGGGGATAGAAATTATCGTTAGATCTGTATAAAATCCATAAAATGCATGGAAGTCTATCGAGAGTCCCCACAATGATATCAAAACAAGTGCGAGTGTGTGTGTGCGTGTGCGCGCGTGCGTGTGTGTGTGTGTGTTAATGTATATTATCAAAGAGGGGTTCCACACTGGCTACGTCAGTAATTTGCCGCAGTAACTATTTCAAAGAAAGGATATTACTGCAAATAGAGACTTCATTATTTCAACAAAACCCTGCAAAATTCATCTACATTTTTTATTGGTTAAGCACACACCAAAAGCCATTTCTCTCTACTCTTTATCAGTTAAACACATACTGCGCAGAAATGAGGATCTCCAGCCTGGCTCTGCTGCTGTCTATTTCCCACAATGCCTTTCATGTCAGCTGTGATAATGGATAAGCAAATTATATGTAAATACAGCTAATGGGCATGTTTCATTTGACAAGACTTGAGCTGAATAAGAGTTTTGATGAGCTTGGGAAATACCATAGATGGAAAGGCAAGAGAAAGAGAGCAAATGGAGGGAAAGTTTTATCTGTCATTGTAATAGCATCAATCACAATGCTTCTAGAAGATATTAATGAGCAATGATGCTGTTTGAAGTCACAGAAGCCAAGTACTTAAACAATTTATGTATCTCCTATCATTTTATCTGTATCCATAACCAGGCATTTAGAGCTATTAACTAGGGATGATATGATCATCTTTTAAAAAATCAATAATGAATACATGTTCACTCAATTAATGATCAAAGCAATGTTTTGAGGTTTACCTCTTTTCAATGTATCTCCTACATTTTATCACCAATGGATAATCAATACATAGACAGGGCGTAAAGAAAGGTATGTTAAATGGTTAGTTCACCCATACAATACTTTACTCATGTTGTTCCAAACCCATATGGCTTTCTGTATTATGTTTAGCAGAATGTTCATGTGCTCTTTTCTATACAATTAAAGTGAATGGGGACTAATGCTGTCCATCTCAAAAAATTATTAAAAAGCCCCATAAAATTATCATAAATCTAGTCTGTATGACTAAATGCACTAAACATTCCAAGTCTTCTGGAGTCATGTGTACATAGCCATATTTGTGTATAAGTGGTCGTGGATCACATTTAGAAGATACTCAATGAATAATAACTTCAATTTTAATCTATTTTTCACACAACATTTACAAGGTAGAAATAAAGTTATACAGGTTTGGAATAACTTGAGGGTGAATACATGATGAATTAAATCATTTTGGAGTACATACCCATTTTTCTAAATGTTAATTTTGTAGATTATGGTTGTATGAAAATTATTGAAAGATTATTGATATTTTAAGGGCCAGTTTGTAGAAGTGCATTCCATTTCTCATAATGACACAAATACAGAGAGAAAGAGATTGAATAAGGAAAACTACACCATTAGTAGTAAGCATAAGAGTGCTATATCATCGACACACACACACACACACACACACCCTGCGGGCCACTGCCCCCCTGTGAGCTGCTAATGATGGAGAAAAACGCAGGCAGACAAACCTGTTCGCATTTGCAAGAAACGACACATGCAAATATGCACACATACACATGCCGAGGCTCTGATTGAGTTTTTAGCTCTCTGTAGACATCATTACTAACCCATCATAGATTTAGATTCTTATGATTGCACTTAGGCTGAGAATGAGTATGCAATAGAGAGAGTGATGCATATTAGTTTGCATGTGAGCAGAGTTAGGACAATGCTTTTGGTTTAATTTGGAACTGAATTAGCCTTGCCTGTTTCAGGGAGCAAACCGCCCACAAAGACACAGCTCTTGTACTGTAGTGTGCTTAGGCTAAAAATGAGAATTAGGCAAAAAATGAAAGTCAATCTGTATATTATTTTGACTTTTTTTCTGATTTCATATACAGCGTGAAACAATTCGAGAAAATTCTTCCTTTGTGCATTTTTCGAATATAAAATTTTTATTACAAATAACATTGTAAGCATAAACATTTGAGTCAAAAGTTAGAAAAATTAACATGCACTTGAGCTGGCATGCACTCAACAAGTTTGTGCAAAACCAGATGATCCATGTTATCCAACATGATTTGAGAATGTTTAATGGAAGCAGAAAAATCTGAACTTTTTGTACAAAGAAGTTAACATATTCATCGACACAATTAAATTTCCTTACATTTGACATGGACCATAGTAATCTATAGTGCAGAATCTTAAACATTTCAGTCCAAATTTATATTAGGTGTCTTTAAATACCATGTACTTACATTAAAATACATACAATACAATGTACTTAATGTGTAACTACATGTTGTTCTGCAAAATTCCAAGATGATTCACATTGTTGCTACTGAAGTTGAGGGAGAAGTAGGTTTAGGATAGGTTTTTGGGTTTAAGGTGAGGGTTGGGGTAAAGTTAGGTTTAGGTTAACAGTGTAACTACAGATGTAATTAAATGCAGTTACTTTAAATGTAAGTACAATGTAACACCCCAAGTATGTATATAATAAGTACATTGTATAAAAGTACCTAGTGATTAAAGACACCTAATATAAAGTAGGACCTAGACACCTAATAATTTTTTCTCCAGAATGTAGAATTAGAATGATCCAATTTAGAACCCTACTGTATTTGTTTATTTCAAACAAGTTTAGAGCTTTTCTCAACCCATGTAACAGCATATACTGTATCATTTACATTTATGCATTTGGCAGACGCTTTTATCCAAAGCAACTTACAGTGCTATTATTGCAGGGACAATCCCCCTGGAACAATCTGGAGTTAAGTGCCTTGCTCAAGGGCACAATGGTGGTGGCCGTGGGGTTCGAACCAGTGACCTTCTGGTTAACAGCCCTGTGCTTTAGCCACTACACCACCACCAGCATTTATTACATTCATATTTGCAGTTACTGGACATGATAATCACAACTTTGTAGAAATCTTGTTTTTATGGCGACTTAATCAGAGTTAAGAATGCAAATAAGGAATGAGTTTAGTGAGAGTAAGAGAAAAGACAAGAAAAACGCTTTAAATTGGATGAATGAACATGCTAATGTCTTTGTTTACTCAAAAGCATTGCAATCATCATCGTTCAAGTATGAAATCAAAGCACACACATATTATGGACATTGCACAGTGCGATTTAAAATCAAAATGTGGACAATTACAGCAAAACAAACTGCATCATAAAGACGCATTGTTTACACATCAGAGAATCTTTTAAGCTCTCAAAGAACTGTTTCAACCACTGGGGGCTAATGGACTAGGGTTGTATCACATCATTAAACAAATATTGACTTTGCTCTTGTGTAATTATATAAAACTCCAACAGTGTAAAGAATGTAAATTCTTTGGTGATTTTAATCAATTCCACATTTGTAGTCTTTTTGCAGTCTTGTGATTATTGCAGTTACACATGTTTGTATGAGGTACCAAATACTATGACCCCATTCCCATTTGGTATTAAGATGCATCTCGATTGATCCGATCACATGTGGTCAGGTGAGACACATCGCTGTTTACACCTAGTCACATAAATGCATCTCCAGTAACCACTTGTGTTCAGATTTGGAAGGGAGGGTCTCTGTTTCATGACGACATGCATCAATCACTATGTCAGTGTGTTACTGCATGAAAAGGCAAAGAAAGCACAAAGAAAAATGGCTTGCTGTTTCTCCCAGATGTGGTTGAAATTGAATCTAAGTACAAACACAACACATCAAGCAGAATTATCCATTATTTTAGTATATTGCCTGAATTAAAGGAGCTTCAGGTGTCGTGCGTCACCTGTGCTGATATCAGACACACTAAAGAAGATCTGTGAAACTCTCATGATTGTGTATGTATCCTGTTTTTTAAAGTTTCCAATCAGACGGTTGTTTCCTTTTAAAGCCACTCATAAACAGCAAAGTAAAAAATTTTGTTTCAGCACAACGGTTGATAGACATGTGATGGGGGGTGCTTCACTGCTGCCTGGACGCATACAGGACAGATCAGCATTTAAACATCAAATGCGATCTGGTCACATGCCTTTTTGTCCACATTTGTATGTTTTTGTGATCCGTTCCAAAAAAAAAAAATATGTTTTAGACCCCGTCCAGACCTGTATTTAGGGCTGACCATATGTGATCGGAATACCGAAACGCATCTTAATACCAGGAGGAAATTAGTCTATGATAATAAGACGGTTGTGTGTGAATCTCTGCAGATCATACTGTGTTGTCTTCATCTCTTTCTTCATTTTCTCTTCATTTCCATTTTTTACACGGCAAGCTTAAGCTGAGTGAATTTACAATATGCATTTGCCTGGCACTTATACATTTACATTTATGCATTTGGCAGACGCTTTTATCAAAAGCGACTTACAGTGCACTTATTACAGGAACAATCCCCCCGGAGCAACCTGGAGTTAAGTGCCTTGCTCAAGGACACAATGGTGGTGGCTGTGGGGATCGAACCAGCGACCTTCTGATTACTTCAGATTACTAGTTATGTGCTTTATCCCACTACGCCACCACCACTTATAGTCAGAGCAACTTCACTTTGGAGCTTGGGTTCTGTTACGTGCAGCTAATACCATTTGGGTATCAATCTGATCCCCTTGTACAAATACATTTGATTTCACAACAGTCAATTTTAGGGCTGGGTATCAGTACAGATTTCCCAATTGTTTTTTATTCCAATTCACAAACTCTCAATTCTGATACGATATGATTCTGATTCATTTGGGTATATTAAGAAATCACTTTATGTTCTGTAGAGCCTCAGCTTTGTTACGCAGCAGAAACACTTTCAATGTGAAACCACAACACAAGCCTGCTATTGTAGTTACGTTGCTACACTGCTTAAGTGCTGCGTATGCACAAGGTGTGAATCAGGCTTTCCACTTCTGTATTTCATGTTCTTTCTTGTTTCCATGTGATGGTGGGCAACCAACACACACTCACTCACTTGAATACACACACAAGCATAAGCATACACCCACTCTCTCCTTCCGGAATGTCCGAGTGTGTTGTCATTAAGCAGACAAATGAGGAGGAGCTGTTCAAATTCCCTCTTTTGCTATTAATGCTGCCACAGGAAATAACAAACCCACAGAAAGAACAACTGAGCGCCACGTTGTCCCCGTAAATGTGCAATATTGCCACTCATAGATTTAATTAAAAGCGGCAGACTCTTTAGGCTTCTTTTAAATGTTTTAATTAGCTCTAATAAATAGAGATGCAGCCAGAGTGTCATATTGAAGTGTGCTGAAGACTTGCTAATAACTTTAAAAGCTCATAAGGCAGATAATAGGATTGGTGTGACGTGTGGCATGAAACTTTGACGTTGTACATGAGCCTTTAAAAGGATTGTTTCTCTTTGTGCTTATTTGTGTGAGTCTGGTTTACATATTGATGTCTTTTGATTCAGAAAATTATATATTTGGGTGGGTGGATATGGACACCTATAAAAGATAATGGAGGGTGCTGCCACACACACTCACACACACATGTTAGCTGGTAAATGTTAGCACAGGGAGTCACTGGATTTGGGCTTTTATTAATATTTTATGATGATGAGGATTTAGAAAATATATATTTATACAGCACTGTTCAAGCATCTTGAATTGCTTTACTAAGTCCAAAGTTAAAAAATCAAAGCATGTATTTTTTCTCAATTTCCAAGATGCAGTATATGATTGAAGACTGAAAGTTTACATGAGTGGAGTTTGAAATTCAGGTTTATGGAAAATAACATTTCCATATTTCTGGATACCTGCTAGAAGGACAAGGAGCCAGATTCATGAAAATCTTCTTAAGAAAAAAGAACGAATGTTCTATAAAATTAGAATAAACTTGGAAGAAGGTGTCTAGCTATAAATGTTAATGATAAAAGTTTTGGAATTACCATATATATATATATATATATATATATATATATATATATAAATATATATTGTGACGAGGACACCCCCACAGTGCATCCCTCCTCCTTCCCGGGATTCGGCACCAATGTAACAAAAATAATTGTTTAATGATAACTTAAACAAAAAGACAGAGAATACAAATGCACACACTGCAGCTGTATGTGGCTCTCTCTTTCTCTCTCTCTCGCTCTCTCTCTCTCTCTCTCTCTCTCTCTCTCTCTCGAACTTCTAAAATAATTGATAAAATAAGAAGAAGATAGCATTTTTGGGAATCCGGCCCCAGCTGCCAAGGTGCTTGCTGATATTTTCTTTTTTTAAATACATTTTTTAAAATGTTAATATTGGCAGCCAATATAGGCAAATACTTTTTGATTTTGGGTTCAGTATAAGTGAACCTCGACCAACACTAAAAATGATTTTGACTCGTCCTTACTTTTCTTGAAAAAAATAAAATAAAAGGTTACAGTGGAAGTGAATGGGGCCAATTTTTGGAGTGTTTAAAGGCAGAAATGTGAAGCTTAGAATTTTATAAAAGCACTTAAAATAATTATTCTGTTAAAACTCGTGTATTGTTTGACCTGTAAATTTGTTAAAATGTCAATTTTTACCGTCATTTTAGTATTTTAGGTTTTGCTGACATTACGTCATCATGGCAACAAAGTTGTTAAATTGGTTATAATTTTACACCTAAAAGGTTAGTAATCAATTGTATCCCACTAAATTCACATTAACACATATTGTTTATGTCTTGTGGCTATACTTTTACAGCAGTGATTATTTTAATATTTACAGATTGGCCCCATTCACTGCTATTGTAACCCAAATATTTGCTTCAAAATAATAGTCCAAATAATTTTAGGTGGTAATCAGTATTATGTCACAAATGCTGTAGACTGAGATTAACTTGTATTGAACCTGGAATATCACAGCCAAATAAAGTAGTATTGAAAAAATGAATGCTGTATGTCCGAACAACTCTGATAGAAATTTTAACCTTAAACGAAACTGTTACCTTTAAAAACCTGCTTATCATAAATATTCTGTAGTCAGTATTCTTCTGTTGTTAATATTCCAACATCATATGTTAACCCTTTTCTTTTCAATGTAACAATGTACAAACTACAAATAGAGCACACACAAAACTGAGAAGAATGTAGAATTGTATAAGCAAAGAGATGCTGCACTATGCCATGTATGTTAGGTGATCTTTTAATGGTTGCATGGTTACCTATGTAGATTAATTTAAAAGAGCTGGATGAAATCAGACAGGAGGAACCAAGAGCAAGAAAGAAAAAGAGTGACAATAGAATGACCATTGAGTGCACCGCTGTGTTCCTGGGTCCTATTTCCGTAAATGTCAAAGATAATTATGTGTTTTAAATGAAACTTCACATAGGCCTACCTAGAATGAGGCTAATAAGAGCAGAAGCCATAGATGTGTCCTAAGAAGAAGAAAAAAAAAAACACTTGACATATTCATATTATAGAACAGGGGTCCCCATTTCTGACAGCTGGCCAAATGCCCACTGACCTGGTAAACTCCCTGCTCTCTGTCAATCTCATGTTCAGCATTTTACTTCAGAAAGGCTGTACAGGGAGATAACACATTCACAGAAAACACACACACATACACACACACACACACACACACACACACACACACACACACACACAAAGTGGGGAAAGCACCAACTGGCAGGAAGAAATATGCACACACATTTCAGACCCACACACGCATACAAACCCATAATTTTTTGAGAGCTTTCTTAACTGAATCTCTTAATGCTAAAGAGGAAAGGTTATTGAGAGCCACTGATTCACCAGCCAAATCGAGTCTCTCTCTCTCTCTCTCTCTCTCTCTCTCTCTCTCTCTCTCTCTCTCTCTCCTCCCTCCCTCCACCCCTCTATCTATCTCTCTCTCTCTCTCTCAACTCTTCTAATTTCTCTTTGGCTCTTACTGGCTCTTAAATCAACCAAATTATTTCCACATAGTGCATTGCATTATATCTTATTGATAAGCTGCCAAGCTCACACCTGTCACCACTTTCACATGTAACATTGCATATCTGTTCATTGAAATAATTGCATGGATGTATTGATTAGATCTAAATCCATTGCATATATGTGTTCTCAAAGCCATCTTCAGCTTTTCAAGGGTGATCTCAAAGGAGTAAAGGATCAATTTATTTCAAGCATAAACTGCAGGCAAAGACTATTATGCTTCTACCTCAGATGCTCACCATTAAACAATAAAGTTTACACTTGCTGCATTGTCATAAACGTGAGGTGCAAAGTGTTGTGCATGCGTTTTTTGAGTTGTTGGGACAAATTCGCAGTATGCATTGGCTCTGAAACATAGATTTTATTCAAACAAACAATTAAAAATAGTGATATCTGCTATAATACGTAAAGTACAATTTAAAGCAGATTTGCACACATCCGTAAAACATTCTTTCCGATGACACATCAATAGCTTCGAAAAACATAAATAGTCAATGAGAGCTATCATCTTTATCGTCAAACAACAAATAGGCTATAACCCATTTTATTTTCTTATATACAATCTGGATATGATGTGAAAGACGGAGAACAGAAGGAATAAGAAAAGGAAATTAAAAACAAACAAACAAACGCTTTGCGGAGAGTAATTAACACGACGTGAAAGTTTTCCAGAAGAAGTTCTTGCATCCGGCTTTGCGCTCGCGAGGTGCCAGCATGGGACCGGCGGCTCGTTCCAGCTCGAGACGCACGTCATCTTTTTCCACAGCGCGAGACACATCCTCCGGCTCCAGCGCTTCGTTTTCTGCTTGCACGAGCTCTGAGAGGAGGTCTGCAAGTGTGTATCTTGCGAGTTCCTGAAGATGAAATGTAAAAAGAAAAGAGAGTTATTTTCAAGTGAACTGATCTCAAGGGTGTCTGTAGCCTACCCACATCACCTGTTGCGTAAAAGCGTCTGGTAAAGATTAAATATGTTTTAATTTGACGCAAGTTGACGTTGTAAAAGCGCAAAACTGTTAATACGTTATTTGTATTTGCCGTAAATTTAACCTCATGTCATGGTATTCGTCGTTTTGCATCGTAATAAATCATAATAGTTTTAGCGCTCTTCTTGCGCAACGAATAGAATAGAATAGAATAGAATAGAATAGAATAGAATAGAATAGAATAGAATAGAATAGAGCACAGGTGTCTCGAGACGCGTTTTTAACTGTTGAAGTTGTATTAACTTGACACGGAGTCTAAAACAACATGCGCAACGGTCAAAGACGTCCGTCTAGCGCATGTTTACATCAAAAAACAACCAGAAAATACAGTGCGGACGGAGGTAAAATGCATTGCGTAAAACTTTGAAGGAGTTGTGGATTACGTCGATTTCAGCACCACGGACAGTTCTTCCTCTGTTATTTAAACTGGTCCAGAGACACAAAAGCGTCGCGCTTTACTGTAGTTTATACTCGCCTGAGATCTCAATAAGAAAACGTTAATATTTTTGGAAATCCAAATGTCATGTTTGACTTTAGACGTTTTATTTTTATATAGTCTATATACTTGTATGCATTTGGTAGACACCTCAGAACAAGCGAAGTGTGATCTTTAACTTTATTTGTATATTCTTTCTTTACCAAAAAGCAACGTTCATCCTAAACGTAATGCGTAATGCTGGTGTTAAGTAATGGAAGAATACGAGCTTCAAAATAATAATAATGATTATTAAACTTGAGAGTTCCACTTTACCAGTTGTCCTATAACTGTACATTTTAACATCCGTAAATTGTTGTTTGTTGTTGTCATTTAGCCTACCTGTTTTCCAGCCGGGTTGAGGAGAGATCTTTGTAGAAGTTGGCGGAGTTTTGCATCTGAAGGTGCTGCTGAGACGCTGCTAACGGCAAGCGCGAGAGACAGGAGCGCCAGTGCGCATTGGATACGCGTGGAGAGCATCTTTGAAATAATTGATTTGGAGGGAAAGTGAAGGCAAGATATGCGTCGCCTTTCGCTGCGTTTGTGGTAGGTAGATTCTTCTATCTCTTTGCTCCTTCTGTTGCAGCTCATTCCTCAAAACGTCCCTTTTAAATGATCCGCCTGACGTCAGGAGGCAAGGGGGGTTTCCACCTCTTGCGCTTGAGTGATGCTGAGTGACAAAGATGACACTGATTTGGGGCGTGAATCCTGCTGGAGGTGAAAGGGATTAATGGTCGATTTAACCTGCAACCGTCACTCCAACTCTGAAACACAAAACCTGTTTGATACTTTTAGATTCTTCTCTCTCATAGTTTTTGTGTGTTTGGCTCACATTATATTCAGTCCTTCCGTAAGTATAATAGGCTACTGTACATGACAGCAATGCATATGGCGAATTTATTATAGCTTGTTAGGGTGGCCATTTGCTGTAGGACACTTATACGCATAGTGTGGGGGCTCATTGTGTGTATAGTTGGTTGGTTTCAGAGGTTTTCTGGAAATTTTTTGGTGGTAAGGCTGGGAGACCACCTGGCCTAACAACTAATCCAACATAAGATTAGCTTGGTGACCATTTTAAACCAGCCAGGCTCAACTCTAACAAGCTAAGACCAGCTGTTTTAGCTATTGGGGGGTGGGTGGTTACAGAAGGGCATGGAAGATTCCAGTGTTGGTTCTAGATTGGGTACAGGTGGGCTCTCTGATAACCCATTTGACCAGGGCTGAATTCAGATGCCTTTCCACTGACTTTGATTGATGGTAGTTTGGTTTGCACTGGCTCATGCGTGCACGCATTGACGTCAAGGTTTCTGAGAAGAGCCTCGTGTCCTGCTGGATAGTGAATTTGTTTGCCTCATCCCTCCGTGGGGGTTCTCAGCCCCAACCATTCTTCCAATTAGGATGCAAGCTCCGATTAAGTGATGCAAATGGGCAGTCATGATCCACGCAGTGCGTGCCTTCTCGTCCATATTGTGTTAGTGGAGAACTCACACTAATTCCGTTGAACCCGTGGAGATGGTGTGATGGTCGCAGTTGCTCCCAGGCTGCAAACCTGGTGACATGGGGCACATCCAAAGCGCTATTGTATATGTACTTACTATTTTTGGCACACCGGTTCACTTCACATGCTGTTAAGTGCAAATGAAGCTCAGACTAACTCTTGCAGACAGTATTTTTCACAGGCTCAAATGCTAATTGCAGTTATATGTGGTTCGTGCGCATTAGCCTTTGGCGGTTTGAGACTAGAAACATATTTAGACACATATTGCTGAGGGCACTGATTGCTATTAGTGCTATAGAATCTGGCAGAGGCCACCAAACTGCAGTGACTGCTACTGAACAAGTCTTATGAATATGTATTGAGATTTAAATTGACAACGTATGTATAATTTTATGCAGATACACACACTCTAATGACACTAACTTAAACTGGTCACCAAAAGTATTTGGATCCTTAAAGTGGCATTTATTAAAAATAAAAAAAGAAGATAACACAGGCACATATTGCAAGTATTTCACAAAAGAATGTGATGTTTTAAATGATAAAAAAATAGATAAATTGTTCAAAATAAAGACAAACAAAATTTAGGTGGAATGTGTCCATGTACCATACCTGTGAGAACTGTGCTAGGGCACCTGTGTGAATTTTAGGGAGAATAATTGTAAGTGTCTATATTAAAATATAAACTTTCATTTCTGCCTTTAAACCCTCTAAAACTTGGTCCCATTCACTTCCATTGTAAGTGCCTCACTGTAACCTTGAGTTTTGCTATTTTTAAAGAAAAGTAGGGACATGACTAAATTAATTTTAGTGGTAGTCAACATTATGCCACAAATACTGTCGATTGAGCTTAACTTGTATTGAACCAGGAATATTTCTTTTAAAAGCAATTGCTTAAATATATTTTTTTCTGATGCAATGCATTTATAGAGTAAGTGTGGCTAAATTTCCAAATACTGGTCCACTTTACATTAAGCACTCTCCACTTGTGTTAAAAGCTGAAATGTTTTTGATAAGTTTATAATCAAATTTTCTCTCTCCCTGTCTTTCTCTATGTAAAATGGAGGTTGTCCTTTTCTTATTGTAATGAGTGTGGTGAGTCAAGTTTGAATAAATTGACTGAAAACCTACAATGCAGCAGGAAACGTTTACGGTTGAGAAAATGGCTTTCTGATTAACAACACAAAAACCAATGAAACCAGTTAATGTTCACTTTAATAACATGGATCTCTCATCAGAGTTTAGCTTCAAACAGCAGTCAGTCCTCAGAACAGTCACTTTCATTATGATTGTGAGTCAGCCTTCATGTTTAGGAACTTTAATTATTGGTGCTTGCTTAGGCAAATATTACTATTACTTTTGCTCAGAGGGTTGATGTTTTGAGGAGACCCCTATTAAACTTCAGCATGCACTGTAACTTGTACCGCTCCGTTTGTGCTTCAGGCATAAATTACACATCAAATCTTGCGGCTTGTTGAGGACACTTGTAATATTACTTTTACTTAAAGCATTCAGACTTTTGATTTTCCTGACAAGCAATAAAATTGCAAACAAAATACCATAGATTTATATTAAAAGAGGAACCCAAGTCATATCTAGGGACAAGAATATCATAGAGATGGGCTCTGACTTAAGGCCAGTAAGCAACCACCAGGCAACCACTCAGAACACACTAGCAACACCCTAGCATCTTGTTGTTTGCCTATGCAAACTTGATTCTACAATGCTACTGTGTCAGTAGTCAGAAGATCCCATCATTAAGTCTCTAAAATATTCCTGTCTCTAAGAATGGCTCAGGTCACTTCTTTAATGGATGTCAATAGGATTTCTTGGTTCAAATCCCTCACCTTCAGTAAGAAGTATGCAATAGTAATAGTGATGCTTGCTGTAAAATCACCACTTATTAGTTTAGGTATTGCAAAGCGCTAAGAACCTTTGAAACATGGGGATTTTTGACTGATGAGGTGGGCTCAAGCACATCTGTTTTACTGGAAAGGTTATTAACCTTTGTGAAACACATATACACACTCCAACGCAAAACCGGGTCAGGTGCTCGCTGTGATTCCAGGTGGCCATATTAATCTGGACACATCTGTCATTCACAAGGCAGGCAGACCTGTCAGTGTACTGTGCCTTCATTTGTCCAGCAGTGTTAAACTAAACTATATTTTAAAGCAAAGTGTCATGTCAACTATAGCATATAGCACTGAATACAGCATACTGTATGTCCATCCCCATGTGTACGTGTGAGGAGAAAATGGGAAGTGTCATGGTGGGTGGATGTATGGGGTTTGGGGGGTCAGATTGTATGCTTCAATAACTCCCTCCCATGATCCTTGTTTTCTTAATTTTAATCCTTTCATCCCCCTTTATTCTTCCTCCACCTTCTCTCGTCCTTCCATCAATATCTTTATTACAGTATAGCATTCATCTCTCTTTGTGCATGGGTCAATTCAAAATGGCAACCTGGAAAGGAAAACAAAACAGAAAGACATGGAGATAGATAGATAGATAGATAGATAGATAGATAGATAGATAGACAGACAGACAGACAGACAGACAGACAGACAGACAGACAGATAGATAGATAGATAGATAGATAGATAGATAGATAGATAGATAGATAGATAGATAGATAGATAGATAGATAGATAGATAGATAGATAGATAGATAGATAGATAGATAGATAGATAGATTGTCAGAGACTTGGAGGAATTATTCACCCTGCCCTACATCCACCTCGCATTCTTTTCCTCCTCCGCTGGCATTTTCTCCTTCCTCACTTTCACACACATATAAAGCGTAGAAATTTGTGTGTGGAAGTGTGAAAAGACTTGCAGCACACACACAGAGAGAGAAGCATAAAGTGAAAATAGGACCTGTCGTTCTCATTGGGAGCACATGGAGATGCATTCAACTAAAAGCATACACATAAATGCATTTATTTAATTACTTTTACAGGATTATTTGCATTATCTCACCATTAATTAGACCATCAGCAGCAGAAATAACTGCAAGTTTAGAATATTGTTAATCAGTTTATGTGTGTGTGATTGAATCATACCTTTTTACAAAACATAAAACGTAAGTTTCTGATTTTTATTAGACTGATATTGAGAGCAGTCCGCTCTACTGCGTTGGTGTGTTCTGTTTGCGTTCGTTCCTGCTTGATGAAATTATAAAATCTTCTTATGATACTTACATAAAACACATCCATTTGTATTATCTCTTTCACCATCAAGAGATTTTTAATAAGCCACCAGCTAACTGCAGGTAATTACACAAAGACCTGCAAAGTTTAGATAAATTTAGCATGAGAAATGTGAATTTTTTGAGCTGGAAATAATTCCATCAGTCTTTTAATTATGATAAAGGTCAACTATCTGTTTTATTCCATTGTGTCTTTCTTTCATTATGTCTGGCTTCCACACTTTGTCCTTCTCAATATCTCTCTGTGACGAGGAGGAGGGTGGGGCCGGGCCATGAGGACACATGGCCAGCCCTGAATTGGGCTAATCAGCCGGGATAAAGACGAGCCAGAGGCGCCAGTTCGAGAGAGAGAGAGAGAGAGAGAGAGAGAGAGAGAGAGAGAGAGAGAGACACACTGTGTTCATGTCTGTTTTATGTTGTTTTAAGTTTTACCATTAAACTTTATGTTTACTGTTCAGCTGGTTCCTGCCTCCTCCTTGCCTGTCCTTTAACTGTTACACTCTCATTCTATGGGGTTGTCTCATTAGTGTTTGTAGGTATTCAAACATAAAACATGTTTCTAGCAATCATACTTTTTTGTATTTTTGGAGAGACACCGAAATGCACAATATCAAGTATTGACAGCATCTAAAATGTAAATGATTTTCCTTACTGTATTTACAATTATAGAGGTGTAAAAGTTTTTATGAATCCTCTACAGACCTTTGTGAGGGTACCATCACATGTGACCGAGTTTAGAACTCACAAACCATCCAGCAGGACACTCTTTTTATTTATTTATATATATTATTAATTTTGTATCATCATGGAGAAACATTTTAGTGGCAGATTTATTTATAAAAAAAATCTAGATGAAAATAACCAAATTAAAGTTACTTGCAGTCTTTGTATTTAATTCGAATTTAAGATACACTCATTGAGAACTTTATTAGGATCACTATGGTCCTAACAGAGCCATATAGAGAGAGAGTTGCGACAACTCCATTGACTCCAATGGAAGTCAATGGAAGTCAATGTTTTTTTTAAGTATTGTATTTTAAAATGTAATTTACTCCTGTGATGCCAAGCTGAATTTTCAGCCTCATTACTTTTGAGCGGCAGTTTATATCACGAGTATGCTAAAGTTGTTTTAAAGCTGAATATATTGTGTATATGAATAAGTATTGTAAGAATTATACATTAGATATATAATATTTATAATACATAAATAATTATATTACTATATATAGAATTGTAAGAATTGTAAACAATAAGCTTCATTTCACTAAATTTTACATTTACGTAACTGCTGCTAATAGTTAATAGTTCATTGACCCATTGTGCGGTGCGAGCTGGAAATCACCTGTCACCAGCCTGTCTCTGTACTATCTGAAAAGTCATAAATATGACATTAGTTACCATGAGATTAGTGAAAACAATGAACATGAGGTAACATAAAAAGGCAACAGAAACCCTAGCCTGAAATAAGTTGAGGCAAATAACGGTAGCTGAACACTAATCCTCAAATATTAGCTGATTTGATCTTTAAAAAAACAACATCGCTGTAACAACATACTCATGCTACATACATATGTCGGTGTGTTACATAAATATATCAAATAAATGCATTTATTGACTACTAATTACCAGAAATCGCAGTTCTGTCACTCTACTCTGAAATTTGAAATGCCCGCCAAAGCACTTCCTGGAACTATCTGAAGTCTACGTGAATCACGTGACGATCAAGCATTTAGAACTTCCGTTGTTGCAACTCTCTCTCTATATGGCTCTGGGTCCTAATAAAGTGCCTGACATGGTCTTCTGCTGTTGTAGCTCATCCACCTTATTAGGTACACCTGTGCAATGAATCATGTGATTATATCTAGTGCATAAATCTAGTAGATATTGGTCAAGAGCTTCTGTAATGTTCACATCAACCATCAGAATGGGGTAAAATTGTGTTCGACAGTGGCATGATTTTTGGTGCCAGACAGGCTGGTTTGAGTATTTCTGGAACTGCTGATCTCCTGGAATATTCACAAACAACAGTC
This sequence comes from Xyrauchen texanus, assembly GCF_025860055.1. Taxonomy (NCBI): domain Eukaryota; kingdom Metazoa; phylum Chordata; class Actinopteri; order Cypriniformes; family Catostomidae; genus Xyrauchen; species Xyrauchen texanus. The sequence continues at coordinate 7,873,444 of NC_068311.1, forward strand.
ACTCAAAAACAAATCAAAACAAAACAAAAAATATGCAGTTATTGGCAGTTCTGCGGAGGGAAATGCCTTGTTGATGAGAGAAGTCAATGGAGAATGGCCAGACTGGTTCGAGCTTATAACCACTCTGTACAATTGTTGTGAGCAGAATATCATCTTAGAATGCACAACACGTCAAACCTTGAGGCGGATGGGCTACAACAGCAGAAGACCACATTGGGCACTTTATTAGGACCATAATGTTCCTAACAAAGTGCTCAGTGAGTTTATGTCCAAAGTTGTACATACAGTATGTAACAGGGTTTACATTTTAGAAGCTATCAATAAATAAATGTGTTTGCTAGAAACAGACTTTACCTGCTATAAATGCTAATGTGATCACATCAGTACACCCTCTCTTTGTCTCTGTCTCATTCATACTGTTAATGCTTCCTGTACATTATACAGCACCATCCTATAATCCAGTATGCCGAGAACATGATTCATAATTTTCACAGTTCTATGCACTGAAATCATGAGACTCAGGCAACATTGATTCAACATTACTGACTGTATTTCTCATCAGACTCGAGCAAACATCTCTCAAACAAATAGAACTTTTGTTAAGAACTGTGTGTGTGTCTGCGAGTGTGTGTAAAGGCAGAATCAATGGTATTTACTGGCGGATCAGTCAGGCAGAGCCGAGAGAAAAGAGCACCTGCCGGCAGAATCATTCAGTATTGATATTTAAACGCAGCCTCGCAGAACTCCGTCTACCCACCCTTACATGCCTAATCAGCTTTTCAGCTGAGACAGAGAGATAGAACATAGTTACTCTCAAGTATTTGTGCATATGAATGTCTTTGAGCAGGTCAGAATGATCTCCTGATCATCTCCAAATAAATTGCTTTTGAAACGTTCATCTCCGTTTTCGCAACAAAGAATCTGCAGTAGCCTAATTGAACTGCCGTGATTCTTTTATGGAGCTTAAATAACATTAACTCTTTTTTCTCCATGTGTCAGGAAAATGTAGCAAGTTTCAGGAGCTTTTCATGCATATGCAAACTTCATACTGATCAAAAGCAGCTCGAAAACGACTTTACTTGTTGAACAAATTACACAATAAGCATTTTTTTTCAACCAGGCATCATATTTCTTAATTGCTTAATTTATTTGGTTTCTTTTGAAGCTGTCAGTACAATCAGACACAGTTTGCTGTGACGTCTCTTCCAAATGTCACCTTTATGCATAACCGTTCTCATGGTTTTAGAACAAAGTGTTGCAGATGTACTGGGAATTGTTCTTGTGACACCACTACGCATTTTGTTTGTTGCCTTAAAGGTGCTGTAAGCTATTTTCTTTCATGGAAAGGTATGGAAAAAATTGCCCTACTCCCTGATAGATTACTGAAATAACTGTTGTAAGATAACTCACATGTCTCTGTGACAGCTCTGTAAACACCAAACAAAAATGTGTCCATAGACCACTGACAAAGACACTATCGACATGTCAATCATTTTGCACATTCTCATAGTTTTGTTAGTTGCAGCAAATTATTGAGGCTTACTGCCATTTTTAAGCCATGTTGTTCACAACAGTTGTCACTTGGGGGCACTATTCTGCTGCTGTTGTTTTTAACAACCACTTCTGGATGATGTCGGAAAAAATTAAGCTCATTTGGGATATTTGGAGTGCAGGATTTTGGAAAGAGGGGTGTGGCTAATCCAACGGCTCAGTCTTGCGGAAGTAGAAAGGCACATTGAAAAATTTGCATTTAAAGATGGCCAAAGGCAGGGCTCCATATTCCAAACACTTTAAAAAACAGTTCCAATCTCCAGGGTGTGCTGAGTGACTCCAGTCAGGCTTCCTAAGCAACCAATTGGCCTGGTGTCTTGGGTGGGTAGAGTCATGTCCGGTTAACCTCCTCGTGGTCGCTATAATGTGGCTCTCGCTCTCTGTGGAGCGCGTGGTGAGTTGTGCGAGGATGCCACGGAGAATAGCATGAGCCTCCACATGCGCCAGGACTCCACAGTAATGCACTCAACAAGATAAGATGTGTGGATTGAGAGTCTCAGACGCGAAATCAACCGAGATTCATCCTCCGCAACCTGGATTGAGGGACTTAGAGCACATTGGGAATTGGGCATGCCAAATTGGGGAGAAAAGGGGAGAAAAAAAAATCACAGTTCCAAACACTTTAAAAAACAGCATGACCACCATAGGACACCCATGTTTCAATGTCAATAGTTTATATTCGCTTACATGTTATCCTGAATAGACTATCCCTGGCCTTCCCACCCACTGGGAACTGTGTAACTAATGGTGTGTTAATATGTCTGTCTTCCTGTAGTATCTTTGTCTGACCCTTATGGAAATAAGAGATGTGTCTCGTTGTATTCAAACTGTGTTTGCAATGGTGTGAGGCCAAATCACAGTTATATTTTCACTCACTGATGATCAGGTGGTTTCTATTTCTTGCCCTCTTAATTCCAAAATATTTCAACTTCTGGGTCCAAAATAGCCAAATTAACAATCCCATAGGACTAGATGACAAGTATCAAAACAGAATATTTAAATTGCATGGATTCAGTCACCAAGGAATTTAAAAATGTCTGCTTCAAGCATGCTCTGTGATTTAAACAGGTGGTTCCACTCAATTGACCACATTAATTCAGCCAATGTTGCTTTGTTGGTGCTCTCAAATAAACAAAACAATGTTGAAAGGACCACAGAGCATTAAGCACTAAAAAGGTATAGTTGACCTAAAAATGAAAATCCTTTCATCATTTACTCTCTCTCATGTTTTGTTTTGTGTCTTTCGCTTGTTGCCTGAGGTTACATACTGAGACGTTCCCTTTCAACACAGTATACTTGACATTGCGTCAGGAAGCTTGTTTCCATCATGTCGCACTACACAACATAACCTTCCAGAGAGGAAACATGACATGTCCAGCGGGACAGCGACCAACATGAGTATACCACATGGATGACCCTCATGCTGGGCCAGGAGAGGAACCTTCAGAATGGATATATGAACTATAGTTCCCCTTCTGTCGCTCTCTCCACGTTGTGTAGGAGAAGCGACACTAGGGGTCTCTCTTGAGCGCCGATATTCACCTCTGACCTATTGAAAAGGGCCAATGGGAGTTGGCAGTCAGTATTTGCATACCCCGCCCCCGGACATACGGGTATTTAAGCGGGGCAAATACGGAAGTTTAGTCAGAAAATTTCTTCGGAGCCGATGGTCTGTCTGCAGTTTGCTGCGAGTTACACACCACTCAAACGTTCCTGTTTTCCTCTGACGATCTGCATGCTGTTGGATCTTGACGGCGCACAACAGCGGCTTTCTCCTTCTCATTGCATGGCGTGCATTGTTGCCCCTGAGTGCTTCGACAGCGCAGACACATACACACACACACACAGTGTATTAAAAGAGTTTTTACTACATTTACATTTACATTTATTCATTTGGCAGACGCTTTTATCCAAAGCGACTTACAAAAGAGGAAGAACATCAGCGAATCATCTTAGGGAGACAGTGGTACAAAAAGTGCCATATTACAAAGTTTCACTATCATCATAATAGTATACAAAACAGATTTAAGTGCAACAAGAAATGTAAATATATTACTAAAAGAGTAATTTCCTCTAAAAGAGCAAACACAGCGGCGTTGAACGTCCTTTTAAGGACGCGTCTTTTTCAAGATGCCTTAAGCCCCTGTGTCGTTCCTGGATGTGGTAGAGTGCTCTCCGCTTCAGACGGCCACAGGCACTGTCTCGTGTGTTTGGGCCACGATCACACCGAGGCGGCGTTTGTGGATGGTTCATGTTCTCACTGCGACCACGTGTTGACCACGTTCAACAGAAAGCAAGCCACCCCAGCTGCACCCCGCATTGCTCCTTCTTCCCACGGGAATGTGGACGGTGCGGTTGGCGCTGGGGGCGATTTGGGGGCGGCAGCGGGTGCTGTTTCGCCGGGTAACCCCCCTCGAACCTCCTGTTCCCCGACACGCTCGCTGGTCTCCGTCCACGCTCGCGGCGATAGCAGCTCGCCTCACGGCCTGGCTGTCTATCCTCCCGAGTCCGAAGCAGATGAGCTCGCCGCTGCATCGGAGAGTGCGGTGTCTGATGCCGAGGACTCCCCTGGACTGCCGCCTTCGGACCAGCAGGCCCAGGCTGAGGCCGACACTCAGATGTCCGACATGCTTGCACGGGCCGCCTTGAGCGTGGGGTTGGATTGGAACCCTCCATCCTCCCCACAGCCTTCTCGGTTGGATGATTGGTTCCTGGGGGCAGCGCGCCGTTCGCGGCCTCGCATCCCCGGTTCCTTTCTTCCCGGAGGTGCATGATGAGCTGACGTCTACGTGGAGAGCCCCGCTCTCCGCTCGTCTAGGTGCCACCCGCTCCACTCTCTCCACCCTCGACGGCGGAGAGCGCCACGGGTACGACGCGATTCCCCAGGTCGATAGGGCAGTTGCGCACCATCTATGCCCCGGTAGCCCTACCTCCTGGCGGGGTCGCCCCGTACTCCCATCCAAGCCCTGTAGGACAACATCCTCGCTCAACGCGAAGGCCTACACTACGGCTGGACGTGCTGCCTCCGCCCTGCATGCGATGGCCCTCCTGCAAGTCCACCAGGCCAAAGCTCTCAGAAACATGCACGGGGGTGGACCTGATCCTGATGTGCTGCAGGAACTGCGCTCAGCGACCGACCTCGCCCTGAGAGCGAAGAAGGCCACAGCGCAGGCACTCGGACAGACGATGGCCACCCTAGTGGTCCTGGAACGCCATCTTTGGTTCAACCTGGTCGAGATGCGTGAGGCTGAAAAGAACCGCTTCCTGGACGCACCTGTCTCCCAGATTGGCCTTTTTGGTGACACCGTCGAGGACTTCGCCCAACAGTTCTCCGCGGTGAAGAAGCAGACGGAGGCCATTTCGCACATAATGCCCCGCCGCAGACCTGCCGCTACGGGCCCTGCCCCGTCTGCCCGCCGAGGGCGTCCCCCTGCGAGGAAACCAGCTCCTGCTCCGCCTCAACCCGGGCCCAGCTCTCACGGGCAGGAGTGCCCCTGCAGCAGGAGTCCCGACGCGTTCTGGTCACAACCGACGCCCTACACGGTGGGGTGCCATACACAGCTGGCCCTCGGGGCTGCGCAAGTATGCATTTCCCCAGTGAGCCTTCTTGCACCGGTGCTGTGCAAAGTCAGGGAGGACGAGGAGCAAGTCACGTTGGTGGCCCCCTACTGGCCCACTTGGACTTGGTTCTCGGAACTCAGGCTCCTCGCGACAGCTCCTCCCTGGCGGATTCCCCTGAGAAGGTTGAATCCCTCCCGGCCAGGCCTAGTTCCCTCTTGGGATCTCTCGGTAGTCTTGGCAGGACTCCAGAGACCTCCCTTCGAGCCGCTTGAATCAGTTGGACTCAGGGCCCTCTCTCTTAAGATGGCCCTGCTGATCGCGCTCGCCTCCATCAAGAGGGTCGGGGACCTGCAAGCGTTCTCTGTCAGCGACACTTGCCTGGAGTTCGGTCCGGCAGATACGTCTGTGATCGCAAGACCGCGACCGAGCCATGTGCCCAAGGTTCCTACCACACCATTCCGAGATCAGGTAGTGAACCTGCAAGTGCTGCCCCGGGAGGAGGCAGACCCAGCCCTTTCGTTGCTGTGTCCAGTGCGCGCCCTGCGCATTTACCTGGACCGCACACAGAGCACCAGACGCTCTGAGCAGCTCTTTATCTGCTTTGGGGGACGGCAGAAAGGGAATGCCATCTCCAAACAGAGGCTCGCCCACTGGGTTGTCGACGCCATCACACTGGCTTATCACACCCAGGCCGTGCCCCTACCCTTGCGGGTCCAAGCTCACTCAACAAGGGGTGTTGCGTCCTCGTGGGCACTGGCCAAGGGCACCTCCCTAGCAGACATCTGTAGAGCCGCAGGTTGGGCAACACCCAACACCTTCGCGAGGTTTTACAACCTCCACGTTGAGTCGGTTAGCGTCTCGTGTTTTGTCAGGTCCGAGCCCGTAGAACTTCGGTAACACGTGAGACCGACCGGCGGGTGGATCGCTGCGCTCAGCGCCCTTTCCTGGCGTCAAGGTAAAGTAGTGCGCCTTCTTCCCAGGAGCCCCACTCGAGTCGGGCCCCTGGTCGATTCCTCCCCAGCCCTCGGGTCCAGCGGTTCAGCGGAGGAACTTCGCCGACCCAAGCCACTGCGGGTACCCTGATGGCTACCCTGTACTGGTATAGGTGCTCCAGAGGTAAGGCCTCCTGCTCGGACTCCCCTGTGTGTAATTCCACGGTTCTGTCCCCTTACAAGCGGACCCCGTGTCTCCCTTAGGCAGTTACAGCTGCCTCGGTCGCCGTGCTGTAGCAACTCCCCCTTCGAGGCTGGATCTACCACCGCACCATACTTTCCACACGAGCCCTAAGGCGGCCATGTGGCGTGTCTACCACTTTTCCTCCCCAAGAAAAAGGGCAGGTGTGGTCTCCGCGAGGGTCTGGGTAAGACCCCTTCCCTATATGCGTGTAAGGGCCCGGCCGTGATTGCTCTATCGCGAGAAACATAGAGAGAAAAGAGGCCCAGCCAGGCTGGCCCGTTCCCATGTTGGCAAACATCGCCTTGTTCCCCTCCCAGGGTAACTAGAAGGACTCCGATGTTCTTATGGGGCATTGGGGAAGAGTGCGTGCAGCCAGGTACATACGATCGCGCGGCACTGGATGAAATCCCTGCCCGCCTCTGTATCGGCGGTTCACGTACATGGTTCAGCACATGGCAAGATTGGATTGGGTCCCCTAGTGTCGCTTCTCCGACACAACGTGGAGAAGGCGACAGAAGAGGCACGTTTGGTTACATATGTAACCTCCGTTCCCGAGGGAGGAGCGACACATTGTGTCTTTCCTCCGCCATGTCACTGAACCGAGCCACTGTTGTGGCCAGACCATTCCGGCTCCTCAGAAAAATCCTGACTAAACTTCCGTATTTGCCCCGCTTAAATACCCGTATGTCCGGGGGCGGGGTATGCAAATACTGACTGCCAACTCCCATTGGCCCTTTTCAATAGGTCAGAGGTGAATATCGGCGCTCAAGCGAGACCCCTAGTGTCGCTTCTCCGACACAACGTGTCGTTCCCTCCCTCGGGGAACGGAGGTTACATACGTAACCAAACGTCATATAGTACGAATGAACCCTCTCAAGAACCCAGTCGAGAATGAAGTTTTATATATATATATATAAGTGCTTGTGACTTTTTTGGGAAATGCAACAATCTGAATGCAGGCAGTTGTGAGAAATGATAGAGAGCCTGTACGTAGAAGAGGGGCATATGTATATGTTTGAACAATAAAATAGCAAGCACTCTAGACAGAGAGGACTTGCGATGAGAGAGATGTTACATCTAAGATGTAAAACCTAGTGAATGAGTTTTTAGAAACCATCCTGCTGCAAAACATATTTCCTTGCCCTTGAAGAGGCCATGTCTCTAGTTGAATGTGCTTTAACACCAATTGGGTAATTCTCACCCTGTGACTCATAAGCCAAGGCGATCCTGTCAACCATCCAGTGAGAAAGTCTTTGCTTGGAGATGGACATTCCTTTCATGCGTCCTCCATAGCAGACAAAGAGCTGGTCTGACAGTCTAAACTGGCGGGTGCATTCAACATACTGTATGTGTGTAGTGCTCGCACAAGGCATAACAAATGCAAGGGCTTCTCCTGACCCAAATTTAATGGAGGAGCGAAAAAGGTTTGAAGGTGAACCACCTGCGCTCTGAAGGGCATGGTTAAAACACAGCCTTTTCTGGGTTTGACCAGTGGTGAATTCTCAGGGCCAGTAAAGCCTTCTCTGCTGGCCTAACATGCCAAATAAATAAATATTTTTCATCCTTTCATTCTCAATCACCTTTCAACTATGTACTTTTTATCGCTTTCCACTCTTAATTAATCTAAAAAGAAATAGAGAAAAAAAAATGTTTTCCAATCAGAATTTATTCCTTGATGCTTACAAGCAAAGTTTGACAACTGTTTCACAAATTGCATGCCCAAAACAGCACGTAAGTTTGAGCTCCACCCCATCAGGCCTTCAGAATTTCGTCATAATCCCTCAACAGTGCAAATGAATGGGCAACTAAAGTCAGATACATCAGCCAATCAAATTGATTTATTTGTTCTTGTTGGGTGTGATCTTTAGGATATGTCTCGATTGAGGCCTTCTAGCTGGCCTTGAGTGACGCAATCACGCTTTAAGTGATGTAATTTGAAAGTGAAGTGCGTGAGATCTTGCTTACTGTCAGGTAATCACTGTCATCACTGCTGGTATTTCCTTCTGGATTTAAAAACACGAGATGTTCTTCAAGACCTTGTGATTGCTTAATTTATTAAACAGGAAAGGAGGACTGATTTTCACTTCAAGCAAATTGATAAGTGCTTTTTGCATTGTTATAGCAACATCGGGAGTTTTCTAAGTGTAAATTAGGCTGCTTGAGCATTCAGTGTCAGATCAAGATTTGAAAAGTAGTGCTGCATTCCATTCAACTTGGAAAGTTGGATTTTACAACTTCCTACCTGGAAAACTGCAATGAAATGCATCTTTAAGTCAGAATTAGAACTTGCAGGCTTGAGCAGAAATTCTGAACTCCGAACATTCACTTTATTAAGTAATATCGATAAATGTAAGTACAGCGTAGTTCTAGCGGGAAGACTAGCAGCTGTACATCATCGCACCATTAGCTGGGTAATTCCCAGCCAATCGCATGTAAGCCGTTGCTTTATAATTCTGCTCACAATCTATCACATTGCTGTTGCATCCCACCACCACCAGTTGAGTCCGTCCTGCACAATGGTAGGCTCCTCACGCCTGCCTCCTATCTCCGGCAGGATATGGTGGTTCCGAGTACAACTTCTTCGGACCGCCAGACGGGGTCTACGCCAAGGAAAGACATAACATTTCTTAAATTTCACTCAAGTCTGCAAGTCTTCCTGATTGAAATGAGTTTTCTTCCACATTACATGATATTAACGATTTATTAACGATGATTTAACAAACATCTTCAGAAACAGGTGTATAAAACGTTATAATCTCTACGTATAACATATAATCGTACACCTGTAGCACAAATGCTAGCGCTACAGCATTGTTTATCAGTTTGGTTGCTAGGAGACATCTCTAATAAGAGTCAAACCCCTGCTAAGCTAACGGGAGCATTGCAGTTCTGAATATTGGGGAATGGAAGCAGTAAGATATAGTGATATGCATGCACCATTGGGGCAAGTCATACGGTGGCATACGGTGGCATACGGCACTTGAGCCAGCAATGAAGAGGTCTCATGTGTAAAAGACCTAACGGAATGACAGCGTATATTGCTGCCATAAGCCCCAATGCTTTCTGAAACAGCTTCAGTGGAAGTGTTCTCCCCAGTTTGAACTGAGATAGACACTGGAGAATGGCCTGAACGCGCTTGCTTGTGAGATGCGAGCACTTGCTCTTAGAGTCGAGACAAATTCCTAAAAAAGGAAATTTGTTGACTTGGGGAGAGCGTGCTCTTCGCCCAGTTGACATTGAGGCCCAGGCTGTTCAGATGTTGGAGCAATAAGTCCCTGTGCTTGCATAATAAATCGTCCAATTGGGCCAGTAATAGCCAAGAGTCGAGGTAGTTCAAAATGTACACGCCACTCAGTTTCAGAGGGGCGAGTGTTGCATCGATGTACTTTGTGAAAGTGCGAGGAGCCGGGGACAATCCGAAGGGCAGGACTTTGAATTTATGTGCTGGACTTGAACATGAATCTCAAAAATATACTGTGGTGTTGTACAATTTTAACATGAAATTACACGTCTTTCAGATCTATCAGCGCAAACCAATAGTGTGGGTGGGAGTGTGATAAGATCCTCTTCTGAGTAATAATTTTGAACTGGCGCTTTCCAAGTGCCTCAATCTAAAATTGACAGAAGCTTTCTTTGGGAAAGAAAATAGCGGCTGTAAAATCCTTTTTGGGCTTGATAAACTGTAACAACCTCTTTCGCGTCCTTTTTCCGAGGAGATTGTGTATTTCAGCTCATAACTCCGGCGCATCTTTGGATGGAACCGTGGAAGACAGAGAACCGGGGCGGCTAACGTGCATATTGGATCATATAACCATGTTCGATTGTTTTTAGCACCCAGTCAGAAATTCCCGTAAGGGCTTGCCACGAGTTCGCCTCATGGGACAGAGGGCCACCTGGTTTGTTCATTGTATGACATAATTTGCTGTTCTCCATAGGGAAGTGGTTGTGCATAATGTGTGGGCTTTGAAGTGGAAGAGAGCTCTTTACTGAAAAAGGGAGAGTGTCTTGCGCTTTCTCAACGAGCACCGTACTCTTTTTTGCATACTTCATTGCATGTGATTGAAAATGAGACACAGAAACAACATTTTGAACAACAACATTCCTTTCCCGACAAACATCCGTGGGGAAGAGGGGAACAATATCATCCAATCGAGCCTTCTTCGTGACAGTGCTGGAAGGAATGACGGGGGTGGGTGGGGGGGTTAACATCAATGCAGCTTCCTGATGCAATGTCAAGTGTACTGAGTCGTAGGGAACAATCATTCATGATGTGCAATTTTATAAAGTTACACCCACCATCATGATGTATTTTACACTTGCATTTTGAAATTACTAAGATCAACATGTGAAAAAAACAACAGTAGTCATCACTCATGACTTGGCAACACATCATAGTAACCGAGTGTAATGTGAAGACAACTGACAAGTAAAATCTAAGTGTACAGAAGTTTATTTCCAAAATCCCAGCAATGTGCCATTTTACTGGTCCCTGTTTAAAGGTAGTTAAAAAATGGCTCAGAAAAGTTACTTATTTTAGAAGAAAGGTCTAGCATATTTTTTTGCACAAATGCCATTTGGATGATTTTGCTTAATGCAAATCATGTTTTTAAGTCTAGCTTAATAGGGAAGGTTCACCCAAAATTAAAATTCTGTCATCTTTTACTTATCTGCATGTTTAGTTTTAAACCCGAATGACTTTTCTTTCCAAAAGATGATGGCAAGCAGTATGTTGGTCTGAGTCACCATTCACTTCATTGCATCTTTTTTCCATACAATGAAAGTAAAATGTGACCTAGGCTAACATTCTGCCTAGCATCTTGTGTGTGTGTGTGTGTGTGTGTGTGTGTGTGTGTGTGTGTGTGTGTGTGTGTGTGTGTGTGTGTGTGCGTGTTTTTGTGATTTACGAGGACAATTTTGTAAGTTACAAATTAGTAATTACAAGGGTATTATGCTATAAATGTGATTTATGAGGACATCTCTAGTGTCCCCATAATTCAAATCGCTTAAAAATCATACTAAACAATGTTTTATTGAAAATTTAAAAATGCAGAAAGTTTTCTGTGATGATTAGGTTTAGGGGTTGTGTTAGGTTTAGAGGATAGAATCTATAGTTTGTACAGTATAAAAGTCATTATGTCTATGGAAAGTCCTCATAATGATAGGTAGACCAACGTGTGTGTGTGTATGTGTGTGTGTGTGTGTGTGTGTGTGTGTGTGTGTGTGTGTGTGTGTGTGTGTGTTCAACCAAAGAAAAACTTTTTTTAACTACATGAGAGTGGGTAAATTATGAAATATTTTTTTATGGGTGAGCATTTGGGCTTTGTACATGGACAATGGGCTGCTGAGAATGGCGCAAGGTTATAGGAACTAGCTGTGTGATCATTTTAAGTGAGTTTAAATGGGTATTTGAAGGCAGAGGTGGACAAATTTGTGCTGGCTCATTTCTCTAATGTTTTTTCCCTGCTGATGGTGCAGTGTGCTGGTAATGAAGCTAATTTAATGTCAGTGTAAAATGGCTGGGAGGCAACACTTTTCACTGCCTCACTTTAAATACTTAGTAGATACAGGACATAATTTAGATAACTTTGCTGTGGTTGTAAACTTTCATATAAGATGTGGAATTGAAGGTTTTCTTATATAATGCAGATGAGACATAAAACACACACACACACACACACACACACACACACACACACACACACACACACACACACACACACACACACACACACACACGTGTTGTGTTTCCATGTTTTATGGGGACTTTTCATAGACATAATGGTTTTTATACTGTACAAACTTTATATTCTATCCCCTAAACCTAACCCTACCCCTAAACCTAACCCTCACAGAAAACTTTCTGCATTTTTACAGTTTCAAAAAACATCATTTAGTATGATTTATAAGCTGTTTTCCTCATGGGGACCAACAAAATGTCCCCATAAGGTCAAACATTTCGGGTTTTACTATCCTTATGGGGACATTTGGTCCCCACAAAGTGATAAATACACGCTCACACACACACACACACACACACACACACACACACACACACACACACACACACACACAGAGAGAGAGCCTTGTATATATATTTAGTGGACTTCCCACATGATTGTTTGGATGTTAAAGGAATAGTTCACCCGCAAATGACAAATAAATGATTTTTAGAAGAATATTTCAGTTTTGTAGGTCCTCACAATACAAGTGAATGGGTACCCAATTTTTAAAGCTCCAAAAGGAATAAAGGCAGCATAAAAATAATCCATATGACTGCAGGGGTTAAATACATTTCTTCAGAAGTGATATGATCTCCACTTTCACTTTCACATTCTTCTCCTTTTGTTTTTATTGATTCACATTATTTTTGCATATCACCACCTACTGGACAGGGAGGAAAATGTATAGGAAAAGGGACTTTAATAATGATCTGTCACACGCATCGAACGTGCATGATGCATCTTACCTATGAGAAGCCCAGAGGGGTAAAATAGACAGCGAACCCATACAGAGACACACGCGCTCTGGGCAAATTCACATGGAATCACATCTTTTAAATTCACTGCCAGGAATTAGCACAATCACAGAAGTGAATTCTGTTTTATTTGCATATAGCATGGGAATTGAAGATCGGATTTGTATCCATTTTGTAGAGACACATTGTTGTGGACAAGTATAAATGGAATGAGCTTTTTCAATCGGATAGCAATCCGTTTAGTAAAAATACATGAAGTGGCCAAGTGTAAAAAGGCCCTGAGATATTTTTCTAAAAATGCTTGTTGGTGTTCAGCAGAAGAAACAAAGTCACACTTAAGGAATGGCCTGAGGATAAGTAAATAATGAGAGAAATGTTTTTGTTTTTTAAACTCTCCATTTAACACACATTCTGTTTGTGTGTGAATGTGCATGTGTGTATGCAAATGTCTATTCTCAGAATTAGCTGTCAGTGTGTGTGATGTAATAGACCTCTGACAGAGCCAGTGTCTGTCATCCATTCGGTTAGCTTCCATCAGCATCAGAGCATATGAAAACATACACAATATGCACAAACACACATACTAAAGAGATCCAGATAGGTGGTCTAACAGTTGGATAATATTAAATGGAGTTTAATGGGATGAATAGTAGGGAGTGTTTAAGAAGAACTCAAAGGATAATGGACCAGCTCAGTGTGCATGCTGTTCCTCTTGAAGCACACACACACACACACACACACACACACACGCGCACGTACGCGCACACACACACACACACTCATGTTGGTGCAGCTATCATTATGAGGACTCTCCACAGACATAATAATTTTTATACTGTACAAACTATAGATTCTATCCCCTAAACCTAACCCTCACAAAAAACTTTCTGCATTTTTTAATTTTCAATAAAACATTGTTTAGTATGTATTGGTTATTTTTCAAATTAAGCTTATTATAATTATTACAGACTAAATCTACCCTTCAAATAAAAGTTATACGTATTTTCAGAATGATAAAAGCAGATAGTATTTTAAAAAGTGATAAAGAGTTGTTTGTTTTAAAATGCTAAGAATCATACTCCTGTTGCTTCACATAAGTTGCATTCTAATGCTATAATTGAGGACACTTTTTTATATATAATTGAGGATATTACTCATGATATGTGATAAAATGAACAGAAGTTATTGTTGTTGTTGCCCCTCTAGAAAACTGCTGCGATATGTAGAACAAGGCTCATTTTTCAAAATTAGCATTTGCATTTTATTATAGCCAATACATTTTTTTTAACAATAAATGGCTAAGGAATGATTGATGACAGATCATTGAATTATTGAAAAATATTTCACACCCTGAGATGGTGATGTGGCCACGACCCAAAGTGGTGTTACACAATGGGTGTGCATCATTTTTCAATAATTCAGCGGGCTGGAGTCAATTATTCCACTTTATGATATTGACTGATGGCATTGGCCTCTTTCAGCAGTATAATGTGCCCTGCCACATTGCACACATTGTTTGGGAATGGTTTGAGGAACTAGATGAAGTATTCAAGGTGTTGACTTGGCCTCTAAATTCCCCAGATCTCAATCTGATTAAGTATCTCTAGCATGTGCTGGACTAATAAGTCCGATCCACAGCTGCTCTACCCAGTAACTTACAGGACTTGAAGGATCTGCTGCTAATGTCTTTGCACCAGATACCACAGGACACATTCAAGGGTCTTGTAGAGTCCATGCCTTGGCGGGTCAGCGCTGTTTTGGTGGCACGCGGAGAACAAACAGTGTATTTGGCAGGTGGTCAAAATGGTTTGGCTCATCAGTGTACATACTATTTTTCACTTTGAGAACATCCTCAAATGAAGGTTTTTTCAGATTTAGCTAATGTCTGGTAACACAATTTTATCCCCACAGTGTAGCTCACTCACTTACAATACACAGACATTATACCAAAGATAACAAGCCCTAAGTGGCACCTTTTCAACATAAATGATTGTTTTTAAATTTAGCATTAAAAAACATACATGCTTGAATGTTGCTTTAATTGTTTTTCATATGTTTGTTCAGTTTTATTTCACTATTTAACAGGTGTGGGTATAAATTATTTTTTTTTTTTAACAGTCTCTCAAGAGCTGTACATTGCTTCAGCTTGGCAGCAGTTTGGTTGCAATCAGGTTGCAATATTTGCAAATATTTGTATTAAATGAAAAACAAATAAAATATGTCTCTTTGAGAAATAACAGTTGGCTGTGGGCAGGCAGCAAGTGCTGATGAAGATAAACCAACCAGCTGAAACAATGACTCACCATTTTCAATAAGCACGACTGATTGTCGTTTGGATTGACAACTGCGGACAGGGTTGCCCATTTAGCTATCTCCATCTGACCAGACTGTATTTAAAGAATAGTTAATAAAACAAATTACCAGTTATTTAAGTTGCAGTGAAATAAATTTAAATGACTTTGGCAGTGCGCCTATTGCTCTTTACATGCTGATGTCATGAAAAATAAATATAATAATTAGTCTTTTGTTCAGAGAGTGTGACATGGCAGTGGCTTGGCTAGAGCTTTTTGGTGAATGAAGATACACTCGTCCTCAATTCAGGGTTTGGGCTTATTTTTTTGCCCAAATGAGAGGAATTGTTTCTATTTGAGTTGGTGAATAAGAGGGAATAACATGTAAGGGATAGAGTTCAGTATTATCTTTCTAATTAACTAATGTTTATTTCTCCCTACCTAGAGGAGAATTGTATTGCACAGAGGTTGCTTCATATTGTATTACGCACTTACATAGTTATATATGCACATACCATTTGGTCAGTGATGTGCCATCTCAATTGTCATTACTTATACACCGATCAATCACAACATTAAAACCACCAGCCTAATATTGTGTGTGTCCCCCTTGTGCCGCCAAAACAGCTCTGACCTGAGGCTCTGACCTCTGAAGGTGTCCTGTGATATAAGCACCAAGACATTAGCAGCAGATCCTTTCAGTCCTGTAAGTTGTGAAATGGGGCATCCATGGATCGTACTTGTTGGTCCAGCACATGCTCAATCGGATTGAGATCTGGGGAATTTGGAGAGCAATTCATCACCTTGAAATCTTTGTCAAGTTCCTCAAACCATTCCTGAACAATGTGTGCAGTGTGACAGGGTGCATTATCCTGCTGAAAGAGGCCACTGCCATCATGGAATACCGTTGCCATGAAGGGGTGTATGTGGTCTGCAACAATCTTTAGGTAGGTGGTACGTGTCAAAGTAACATGCTCATGAATGCTAGGACCCAAGTTTTCCCAGCAGAAAATTGCCCAGAGCATCACACTGCCTCCATCAGCCTGCCTTCTACCCATAGTGCATCCTGCTGCCATCTCTTCCCCAAGTAAATGACGCACCCGACCGTCCACATGATCTAAAAGAAAATGTGATTCATCAGACCAGGCCACCTTTTTCCATTACTCCATGATCCAGTTCTGACACTCATGTGCACATTGTAGGCACTTTCGGTAGTGGACAGGGGTCAGCATGGGCACTTTGACCGGTCTGCTTCTTAGCAGCCCCATGCGCAGTAAGATGCACTGTGTGGTCTGACACCTTTCCGTCATGGACAGCATCAAGTTTTTCAGCAATTTGTGCTACAGTAGCTCTTCTGTGGGATCGGACCAGACGGGTTAGCCTTCACTCCCCACCTGCATTAATGAGCCTTGGGCACCCATGACCCTGTTGCTGGTTCACCGGTTGACCTTTCTTGGACCACTTTTTTTTTTCTTTTGCCAAATTCCCAATGTACTTTTATGTCCTTGTGGTCACATAGTGATTCACCTCAATCCGGGTGGCGGATGACGAATCCCAGCTGCCAGACCGTCAACCCACGCATCTTATCACGTGGCTTGTTTAGCGCGTTGTCACAGAGACATAGCACGTTTCGAGGCTTTGTGCCATCCACCATGGCATCCACGCTCAACTCACCATGCACCCCACCTAGAACGAACTATGATGACCATGATGAGTCGCTATAATTACCCCATGTGACTCTACTCTCCTTAGCAACCGGGCCAATTTGGTTGCTTAGGAGACCTGGCTGGAGTCACTCAGCATGCCCTGGGATTCGAACAAGCAAACTAGCGAACTCCAGGGGTGGTAGCCAGCGTCTTTACCACTCCCCAGGCCCCCTTGGACCACTTTTGATAGGTACTAACCACTACATATCGGGAACACCCCACAAGACCTGCCATTTTGGAGATGCTCAGACCCAATTGTCTAGCCATCACAATTTGGCCCATGTCAAAGTCACTCAGATCCTTACGCTTGCCCAATTTTCCTGCTTCTAACACATGAAATTCAAGAACAGACTGTTCACTTGCTGCCTAATATATCTCACCCCTTGACAGGTGTCATTGTAATGAGAAAATAAATGTTATTCACTTCACCTGTTAGTGGTTTTAATGTTGTGGCTGATCAGTGTAAGTAAAATGATTGTATGTCAGCATCAAATTGCAGCAAAAGAATATGCACACACACACACACACACACACACACACACACACACACACTCACACACAAACACACATTCAGGCACACTCAAGAAAATTTGTGTATTCTGTAAAAACAGAAGCAGAGAGGCGTTTATAATGCCCGATGAAGGCTCCTCTAAGGGTTGCTAATCAAACAGTCCAGATGTGTCAAAATATTTGTGGTGCTTTCAGGACTGTAATTAAATAACAATTAAAACTGACTAACAGCCTTTTCCACCCTGTCTGTGCGTTTGCCTGCACGCTGTTTGTGTGTGTGCAAACCTCAGGGGGGTGGGTGGGGGTCTCATTTCAGAGCCAATAACACACTAATGAAGAACACATCAGAGTAGAGTGTGTGTGTGTGTGTGTGTCTGTGTGTGTGTGTGTGTGTGTGTGTGTGAGAGAGAGAGAGAGAGAGCAAAGAAATTGTGTGTATCTGTGTTATTTGTCCTCTTCATAGATGCACCGTCAGCCATGCATGCTCCTTCAAAAACACATGGCTTTTAATAGTGGAAAGGTGGACTGAGGTCTCCAAAAGCAATCCATTACAAAACAGAATGTTTTTTCTCACTCTCCGCTTTGTCATTCTTAATTATGTTGTTATGTTGTAACTCTCACTATGTTAAACAGAACGGAGTAATCCCTAATGTCCATTAATTGCCACTAATCATCATTGTGATAATACATAAACATACACAAACAAAGAAACAAACACGATCACATCTTATCTTCATGCTAATACCCACTGACAACATGTGTCAACATTTTCTTACCCTGTAATATTCTCATATAAATATGTTCAAAATGACTGGTTACAGTGACATTAATAAAGATTATCGCATTATGCAAGTGTTGACCCAGTTTCTCAATTAACGAACCATAACCCTAAAATGTATATCCTTTACCATCATGTCACTGTTTTGACCGACAGAAAGAGATATATTCTTGTTTAGTAATGGTTTACGATCTATACAGGTTTACCATGGTCATGGACCTGGAAATATCTTGGAATTTTGTTAAAATTGTGTTTTCCATGTCTGAAAAAGTCCGAGTAAAAATCAGGGTAAAGGAAATTTACAATTTTTTTCTAATAATTTCCTGCTCTAAAATGTTTAATTGGTTGGAATATATATATATATATTTTTGCATAAATTTGCTATAAAGTCATACTCATGTCCAATTTGTGAGCGAATAATTTTTTTTGAGAGTGAATTTGGCAAACAAGCTCACAAATCGATGTAAGAGATTAATTAGCAAATCAATCTGAATAAAAATTGTTTCTAAAAAATCTTCATTCAAAATCATAAATTAATGAAATAGTCATGAAAAATCATTGTTCAACCCAGTCTCATTGATTTTTACCTGACTCGTTGTACGTATCACGGCAGCGCACTAGAAGTGCTACAACAACAATGGCATTTATTTACTTCCACACAAATCACAAGTAAAAGGGCAGAATATCAGTTCATAAACACCTAATTTTTTTTTACTCTGCTGAAAAAACTAAAAATAACATTAGAAATTCTAATGGTTTCCACTAGGAGTACCATTACGAGTCTAGTGTGTTTTGGGTCATATTCCATTAATATTTTATGGTATTTATTTGTGTCCATTATAGATATGTATTGGTCTCTAATGGTATCCACTAGACATACCCTGCCACCAATAGAAGCCAACACATTACCGGTGCAGACCCATCCGGACCATTATAGTTTCCATTAAAACCATTACAATTAACATTATAACTATTAAAACAATGAAAAGTTTTTCATCTTACATTTGTGTTTTTATGACACTATCTGTTGGGTTTAGGATAAAGATTTAGGGTAGGAAGGTAGGGAGATTTTGCTGATTTAAATCTTTGAATAATAATGATATGTCATTTTGCAAAATGTCAGCAGTTACTGTATTTTCTTGAGATCAGGCTAAAAGTGTGGGAACCCTGTCGAATCAGCCAGATCAGATCATATAACAGGTTGTTTCCTTCACCAAAAATTTTAATACATCAAGAAATAAATTTTAATAAATATTTTGTTTTTTAAATACATTTCTTTGTTTTATACTTCAGTCCACAGTCTCCACTTACATGCAGTATTCAACTACATCACCCACCACAAAAGATGGCTTTGATTTGTATACTTTATTTAATACTTTATTAGCTTAAAATCGACAAATCAACTTACAGATCCAATTAACTCAATGTAACTACAGTGGTTATGTTAAAATACGGTTTTGATAGGGAGTTAATTGGCATCTTTGATTAATGTGATTGGATAATTGGGACCTCAGCAGGAAGTGAAGCCCTTCCAGTAGAAGTTTTTGCATCCAGCTTTGCGTTCTCGAGGGTAGAGCTGATTCGTGTTCTCTGCGGAACGCTCTAGCTCCAAATGCAGATCATCATTCCCACCTGTCGTAGAAACACCATTCTCACGAGCCTCTATCTCAGGCAAAGACAGCTGGGAAAGCAGCTCCTCTATGTCTTTCTTAGTCCAGTCCTAAAAAAGAGGGAGACATTAAAACATATAGGAGAGACTGGTGGTAGTTTTCACATTTTTTACACTAGCGAATGTATCTCAGGGTAGGTTTGTATTTTAAAGTATATTTCTGTGTAGACACATACCTTGACATCTTGGCTACAAAAAGAAACTTTTTTTTCACCATTTTTGACCATTTTCACCATCATTACCCAGGAAAAGGATACAGTTCAATGAACACATGTTAACTTTTTGTGATAACATGCCTCCCTAATTGTGGGGCATGTTGTCACACTATATGGGGCAAGTTGTCACAGGGGGAAAGAAAACTAAGCAGCCTATCATAGGCTTTTCAGCAATATGAAATGGTCAAATTCAATGAATGGCAATAATTTGAAAGGTCACATGCAAAAATATCAAACTATTATTATTAACTGTAATCAACAAACTGAATTAAATTACACTATAAAACATGTGACAACCTGTCCTAGCCTTTTAAGTTAAAATGGACCTATATTATATAGCTGACCCTTTCCTGGCATATGCCAATGTGGTTTTATTGTGTTTGCTTATTTACTCAACAGCTATTAAAATATTAACTCTTAATTTGTACTTGAAGCATAACATTCACAATTTGAGACTGTTTTGAAGTAGTTGTTTCAAACCAACATACAAACCCACTGCTAGAGAAAACAGCCAGTTGTGTAATTGGATTCATAGCCCCTGTGACAGATACCCCATGTGACAACTAGCCCCAGTCTCCCCTTTAATGGGATTTCTCATGGTAATCATTTCAGTTTGCTTTGTCCCTTACTTTCCTTCTTATTAGGAGAATAATCACCAGTGAAACTGTCTGGTAAAGTTAATGGTGTGCAGTAGTTTAGATTTACTAATACATGAGGTGACAAGCCTTAAAGAGAAAACCATTTTGCAATTGTAGGGAAATGTGTGTTTTGATTAGAACCAAATGTATTCCATTAACTGAGTTCCCATATAGTAAAAGAGAATGCATTAACTTCTCAACAAGTAAATGAGAAAAACAGAGGGTCATTTAGAGAGAGAGTGAGAGAGAGAGAGAGAGAGAGAGAGAGAGAGAGAGTCTTCTTTATAGAATTAGACGGGGAGTGTAGTAGTTTCCTCTTCAAACCTCTGTTAAACATACATTTAACCAGAGCCATAAACAACAGGGAGTTCTTGTAATCTGAAATTGTCTTATAGTCACAGTGTAAATAACATTTAGATTTTAATGTTTAGTCTTAGTTCTGTCAACATAGTGGCATGATAACTCGTGATAAGTTGTACAAGATGGCAAAATCATAACGCATTGTAATTTTATTCCCATAGAGACCACCCAATCAACAGAATTTCAAACTGATACAGGCTTTAAATGTTAGCTAGCCTCCTATCTAAAACTTTATTTTAAGAAAGAACTAATTTGGTTGCTCATTCCATATTTTTTTATGCAATAAAAATGACTGATGTATGCCAATAACCTGTGATACGCTTCCCTCATCATGTTCCAACCCCCAATGTTTTTTTTCTTAACTTAAGAAAACTCTTTATAACATTGTTCATTGGTACATTTATTAATCTCTGTGGGAATATAAGTTGTGCATGTTTTTGTAAAAGCCAGCTTCATATGATTTTGCCATCTTGTACTATTGTTACAACTTGCCGTGAGGTTCTGTAAACACTGAATCAAGCGTATTCTGGAGTTTGGACCAAAAAAAATAAAAAATAGTGAAAGTTAATGAGAGGAGTGGAGTTTAATGAACATAAAATTAAACATTTACAATTTCCGGTATGCATTTGGCAAGGTGTACATTTTATCAGTATGCATGTTCCCTGATTATCAAACCCTCGTTTGGGTTCCAAAGCATTGTTTATAACAATGTAATAAATGTGTCATTTGAAAAACGTGTTATAGCATAATAGTTTAGGAAGGTAGACATGAAAGTGCAAATAATGGAAAAAAGTGATGGTAAATAAAGCATTGTTTCTTGACATACTAGCTAGTAAATATGGGCCCCAGAATGCATAGTAGAAGCAAATTTAAAAACATGTGGACCATGTGATAAGTACGTGACCAACACACACGTACTTATCAAATATATACATTAAATGCACTGTAAGTCAATTTGGATGCATTTTGTAAGACTCACCTGTGTAGCCAAACCAATTGCACGTGCTCTCTGCAAAAGTCTACGATGGCGGAAGTCCATGTCCGGTTCTAGTTGTGAGTCAGCACCGCGGTCACATAGCACAAGAGACAGACCCAACAGGGCCAAATAACAATGAAGCTCACACAGTCTCATTTCAAACTGCTCCAATCTTGTTCCACACACTGAATGTTTCCGAGAAGTGTTCCGAGGAGCTGTGTGTCTGGTTCTGGAACCTTGGTAATCCGAGGCACTCTTTTTAAACTATGCCTCCACTCCTATGATTGACTGACAGCTGCCCAGGTTGCTGGGTGATAGTGGATTGTGATGTCATAAAGCATTTTGATTCTTCTGGTCCCCCACTAATGGAAGCCTTTCTCATTAAGATAACACAAGTGAACGAATTGTGACTTGACAATGGGAGTAACAATAAAAGCATTAAACTGAGTGGATTTGGGTTTGTGCAGCTAATCTAAAACAAATACAACAGAGAAATGCCTGGGTGTATCTCTCCCTTTCTAAGAAGCAAGCACACTGTGGCAGGAGTTAAGAATAAGAGCTTTCATAAACTTTTAATTGATTCTGAATGAATAGTCTAATGTGCCTTTTCTTTGCAGTTTGCAGTGTTAACACGAAAAGCATGTGCACTTGTGTTGCTTGGGATATGGCTCCACTTACACACTTGTAGCACAGGTGCAACGGTTTCTTTGAAAAGTTAAATGAATCTATTTAACGATTAATGGATGCTGAATGTAGCTAAAAGCATTGCTAAAATATTTGATATTTAGCTCCTGGCTATATGAAAGAATCAAGTTCAAACTTTATAAATCTATACAGTAGAGGACTAATAATGTGGCAAGTGTCACTAATAGAGTTAGCAATTGGAACAAACCTCTAGCCCTCAGAATAAAGCATTGTGGCACAACTTGTCATGCACTATGATGCCTCAAATGCGGCTTGTTGTCTGATCAGTTAAACTTGAATTTTTGTCAACAAAAGCTAATTAGAGTCAGGAGTTGGCAAACCTGGCATCCAATTAATGAAACAAGAATAGAAGTGTGGGTTAGAGCGACTTTGACTTATAAAAGCACTCAAACATTTGAGATTGCTATTCACAAGAAGCATCCAGAAGCATCCAACATAATTTACAAGTTGGCTATGGTCTCACACGATGTTGTTCGCATTAACTCATAAGACTTCATCACACGCAAATTCCCGGATGTCTAATGCAGAAGTAAGCTCGAGTTCTGCGGACGAGGCATTAAGGACATCCTTATAAATATTATACCCTTACCCAAACCCCTAATATAAACTTAACCAATCAGTAGAGTGTGTAAACATGATAGGAAGCTGTTGTGTGTGACAGAAGCAAGTAATTGTCGTGTATTAGATAGAAACGATGTCCAGCCACATCATTGGCTCTAGTGAAAGTCATAGGAATTGAAATGAGTGCAGTCGCACAACATCATACAAATTAGCCAAATTTAGAAAAGTCATACGAATCCAGACGATTTCGCCGTGAGAGTGCTTTGGAAGCATGTGCTGATGTAGACCATGCCTCGCAAAAAAAGAGATCTCAGAAGACCTACGATCGTGATTGGTTCCTTTGCATTAAGCTGGAAAGGGTTACAAAATGATCTCGAAGAGCATAGATATTCATCCGTCCACAGTTCGACAAATCGTCTATAAATGGAGATGATTTGGTACTGTGGCTACTCTCCCTTGCTCAGAAGAAGTTGATGACCATAAACATGGAAGTAAATCCACTACAAAATGGCTTAAAAAGAAGAAAATCCAGAGTGGTTCAGTCAGAATGCTGTGAAATGACCTCAAGAGAACCGTTCATACCAGACATCCTATGATTCTGGTTGAGCTGAAGCAGTTCTGTAAGGACAAATGGTCCAAAATTCCTTCTGAACATTCTGCAGGTCTAATGTGTGGCTACCAGAAATTATGATTGAGGTTATTGCTGCCAAAGGAGGATCGAACAGTTATTAAATCCAATGATTCACTTACTTTTTCCACAGCACTAGATAATTCCTTGCATACATTTTCTTGCCACTGTAGGTACCAGAATATCATTGAGACTTTGGGGTGGGTGGGATCTTTTATTTGGGCCAGTAAGCAATCACCTAGCAATCACCCAACGCTAGAATCATGTTTTGCTAGCAAGTTTATTTTTTCTTACAGCCAAGAAAAAAAAATCTAGTTTTCTGTGAGAGGAGGCCACTTAGCCTACTACAAATATGATAAAACAATATTTAAATATGAACATTAGTTATTTACATTTATATTTATCCTGCCAAATGAATAAATCAAATGTAAAGAACTAATGTTCATATACACTATTCAAATCCAAATAGAAAATCTTATCCTGTAAAATGACAAGAAATCCTTGGTACTGGATATTGTCAAGAGACTCTGCCCTGACATCTTGTGGTCAAAATCAAGCAGTGGCGCATAAGCAAATGCAAAGTAATCTCAATAAATTATGCAAAACCAGGTTTTTAAAATGACAGTTCACTCTAAAAGGATAATTCAGTCATAATTGACTTACCCTCATGCTGTTCCAAACCTGTATGACTTTATTTATTCTGTGGTAGACAAAATGAGATGTTAGATGTCCTGAAAAAGATGCAATGTAAGTGAACGGTGATGAACATACTGCCTTACATAATTTTGTTGTGTTCCATGGAAGAAAGAAATTCATCCGGGTTTGGAACAACATGAGGGTGAGAAAATGATGACATGATTTTAGACAACTTTCAGTAAAATTGTTTCCCCAGTTGAAATTCATAGCATGATGAAAAATACTTGTTAAAAGTACAACAGCATCCAAAAGATTATTTGTTGTAATAGCGCAATGTCACTACACGTCAAAAAGACATTTATGGACAAAAAAACATTAATGTCTCATTTTGCTAATTAAAGTCTATATGGGAGAGAACTGTGTAAGAGCAACCAATGAATGATACAGAAAATACATTAACATGCGTTTTCTAAAGATAGAAATCCAAATATACAGTTTTACAAAATAAGATATAAAAAATATTCATGTTTTCTACAAAAAATGATTGATTTATTCTTTGACAAAAAAATTACAGCATTTCCATTCAAAAATAGCATACAGTTTTATAAAACACTGCAGTAATACAAAATACTTGAAAAAGGTGTGAACAAGTTTTTAGTGTCACTAAAAAAACACAAAACAGTGTATCACATTGGCTTTCTGCCAATGCTGCATCCTATCATTTTGAATAGGCGTATATACAACACGAAATATGTACACCTAACTGAAGCCATCAGAGTGTCTGATCTTTAATAAAGCATATTATATATTGAAGGCCTTTTTCATATTTTCTGTGGATTAAGTATTGGCAACATTACAGTCATTAATAGCCATTTGATTTGGCATTGCTGTCTTATATTAAATTACAACAGACATGGGAAAGGATTTACATGTAATGATGTATTAATTGTATAAGAAGGATCTAATTCCTTAATTCAGTTATTTAATGTGTATCTTTTGAATACATAAAATACAATATACACACTTTCTCTCATTTGCCCTGACCCTAAAAATCAAGTTTCTTTTCCTTTTTACACTCATCCAGCAAGTAGCACCACGAAATCTGGGTCATTCAGAGTCAAATTTGAATGAGCTTAAATATGCCTTTTCAAAACCATAGCATCCAAAAACATATTCTCCAAGAATCAGCTTTGTTTGTGCAACTATCTTAGTACTCTTAGAAATAGGCTTACTTGAATTCTTTCTTGAATAAAGATCCTACAGTTACAAAAAAGTGATGTAACATGCAATTGTTACCTTAAAGATCTGTTTCCTTATATAAAGTTTAAAAATGTCTGATTAACTTCGTCTCATGCTCAAAGATAGATATCAAAGATAGGTTACAATTTAGAGCATGAAAGCATTACAAAGGGGTTTCGTAATTAGCATTAGTCCTACTGGTTGATTTGGCTAAATTGAAATTAAGTCACCACAAACTCTGATTTGACAGCTCAGTTATGAATAAAGATAATTTTAAATATAACATATCTATACTGTAAGTGCCTGTGCGGTTACAAACCAAACCAGCCTTCTAAATTCATACCAACTTAATTTTCTTTACAATAAACTAGTCCATAGGTTCTTTTCCTGGCCATTTCCACTCATAATTACAAAATTATTGTTATTAACATGGGTTTGTACAACAGTTAGGCCTGATTTGGACAAATGAACATAAATGTATTATTCCACTGACTACCTGGATCAGTGGTAACCAGGTAACATCAAACACAGCAACAATGGGGGAAATCCTTAATTGGTGGAAGGGATTGTAGCTACTAAAGCATTTTTATTGGCTAAAATAAACCCAGTTGCTTCCGGGAATAGTGCTTGAGAGCTTGCTTCACAGAAACTACTGACATTGCACAAGTCATGGTAACCGACAGTTCAGTAATTTGTGTTGTCTACCAAGGTGTTGCTTCTAAAGGTCATGACCTCTGACCTTAAGGCTACTGCTTCATACAGACCCGACAGCGGCTGATGATGTCTTGTTGTCTTGCTGTCTGACGGATTGGAATACTGAGAAGAATGGAAAAATTCAAAAAATACAACTTTATTTATTAATTATTTACTATTTTATTTAATATTAAATCCTAAATTATATGTTATCTTAAATTAGGGTGAATTCAAGTAAATCTGACCACTTTTTGACAATTATCTCTCTATATGTCCACATTTACTTAAATTTACCCTATGTGGTCATATATTTAGTATACAGATTTAGGCATTAAATAAAGACATAATCCAATCTGATTTGGGAAAATGTTCATATTTTTCCTTTACTTGACACTCAGTTCTGGCTACTTCTATTTCTCCAAGATCCCCCATTTACCATGTGTGGAGGGCAATAACCTTGTAATGTGTAAATAGACTGTACTTACTGATCCAGCAATTCAATTAAAATTGCAATAATCAAAAATGATTAGCTGTTTTACCTGAACATTCTACTAGGGTCAAGCGATGCCAGCCAGTAGCTGTAGGAATCAGGATAGAAGTTACAGGTGCCACGCCCATGACACTCTATGAATGGAATCTTGCGGAACTCCTCCAGACAAGACCCGGGAGAGACCAGCGGCTGCCCAGAACCCTCTGCACCTGCGGCTGTTTGCTATGGAAATATATTGCAGCAATCAAAGACTGCACACAATCCACAAGGTGAACTTTTATCTAAAACATATAATTGCCTAAAATTGCCTCCATTACACTTTAATTCCATTCTATATGTGTGTGTGTGTGTGTGTGTGTGTGTGTGTGTGTGTGTGTGTGTGTGTGTGTGTGTGTGTGTGTGTGTGTGGTGAGGTTCACAGGTCTGAGATTACAAATCTAATTTAAACCTGGACATTAACAAATTATAAATAAATAACAAATATTTTTAGGTTTTTGAAAAATGAAAAACAAAGTAACATTATGTCTGTACTAGTTCTAGGTCAATAATTAAATAAACACATTTTTGACAATGACCATGTTAAGTCTAATGTAGGTAAGAGTTCCCAACTTCGATTGAGGCACTCAAGATGCTCTTTGGAAAACTCTCAGACCATGCTCGGTAACCCGGATCAGGTTTTGCTCTCATTAATGCAAAAGGGGGGCATGCCATATACTAAGACAATCTAGAATGCATGTAAATCTTTAAATTCAACATTTCACTGAAACTGTTATTAAATTAATTGTACTGAATTGTACAATGATAAGTTAAACTGTTTAAAAAGGGCAAAATATTTGTGCATTCAGACTTTTTGAACCTATACCTATATGGTATAGTTTATTTAAAACTGACCATGGAGTTTGCATTTCTTCTGTATGTGCACATTTGCCACAGGAGTTCAAGCATTTATTTTGATTTGAATATCGAAGTGAACCTTCAACTCTAGTGGATAAAATATAGGGATTAAAGTTTGTCAATGCCATATGATTTAAGTAATAGCTGACTCTTACCATCACAAAGGAGTAACCTTGCCACAAAGACAGCCATCCAGC
This sequence comes from Xyrauchen texanus, assembly GCF_025860055.1. Classification (NCBI taxonomy): domain Eukaryota; kingdom Metazoa; phylum Chordata; class Actinopteri; order Cypriniformes; family Catostomidae; genus Xyrauchen; species Xyrauchen texanus. The sequence goes on from NC_068311.1 coordinate 7,901,393, forward strand.
AGGACACCATGGGATCTGATTCGTCTGACTGTGAACTGCTATCACATTAGCAGGTGCCTCACATACTGCACATCTTTGAGAGACATTTCACATTTCTTTTGTTACTACATTTCCCGTCATCAATACTGATACTACTAAAAAGTATGTGAACCCTTTGGAATTTGCTGCTTTTCTAAAATAAATTAGTCATACAATGTGATCTCATCTTCATCAACGTCTCAAGTATAGACAAACAACGTGCTGAAGCTAACAACACACAAACAATTATAACCTTTCATGTATTTACTGAACACATCCCATTCAAAATTCACAGTGCTGTGGAAAATGTAAGTGAATCCCTAGGTTGGGAGTTGGCAAACCTTGGGAGTTGGCAAACCTGGTATCCAATTAATGAGATGAGATTGGAGGTGTGGGTTAGAGCAACTTTAACTTATAAAAAGAAATAAAAAATTTAGAATTTGCTATAACAAGAATAGCTGCTGACGTGGACCATGCTTTGCAAAAAAGAGGTATCAGAAGACCCACGATCAACAGATGTTACTTTGCATAAAGCTGGAAAGGGTTACAAAGTCATCTCGAAGAGCTTAGATATTAATCTGTCCATAGTTAGACAAGCTGTCTATAAACTGAGATTTACATTTACATTTACATTTATGCATTTGGCAGATGCTTTTATCCAAAGTGCAAAATAAGTCCAAACTTATTACAGGGACAATTCCCCCGGAGCAACCTGGAGTTAAGTGTCTTACTCAAGGACACAATGGTGGTGCCTGTGGGGATCGAATCACCAACCTTCTGCTTACTAGTTCAGTGCTTTAGCCCACTACACCACCACCACTGCAGTACAGATGATTTAGTACTGTGGCTAGTGGCTACTCTCCCTAGAAGTGGCCATCCAGCCAAGATGACTCAAAGGGCATACCACAGAATGCTCAATGAGGTAAAAAAGAACCCTAGAGTGACTGCTAAAGACTTCATAAAGGAATCATTGGAACTGGTTAACATCTCTGTTCATGAGTCTACAATATGGACATATCCAACAGGCATGGTGTCCATGGCAGGACACCACAAAGGAAGCCATTGCTGGCTTTGCTGCACACCTCGTTGCTGTGCACCTCATTGCTACACGCCTCGAGTTTGAATTGTTTAGAAGAGCAAGCAGCACTACGTTTGGCGGAAAAAAGCATCGCATATCAACATGAAAATATCATACCAACAATGAAGTACAGTGGAGGGAGCATCATGATTTGGGGCAGCTTTGCTGCTTCGGGTCTGGACCACTTGTCATCATCAAGAGAAAAATGTATTCCCAAGATTATCAAGATGTTCTACAGGATAATGTCAGGGTTGCTGTGCACCAGCTGAAGCTCAGTAAAAGTTGGGTGATGCAGCAGGACAATGACCCTAAACAGCGAAGTCCACTACAGAATTGCTTCAAAAAAAGATCCACCTTTTGGAGTGGTCCAGTCAGAGTCCAGATCTGAATGACCTCAAGAGAGCCGTTCACACCAGACATCCTAAGAATATGGCTGAGCTGAAGCAGTTCTGTAAGGATGAATGGTCCAGATTTCCTTCTGAATGTTGTGCAGGTGTAATCCGCAGCTAAAGAAAACACTTGGTTGAGGTTATTGCTGCCAAAGGAGGATCAACAAGTTATTAAATCCAAGGGTTCACTTACTTTTCAAAGCACTGTGAATATTTAAATGGATGTGTTTAAGCGCATTGTTGTTTGTCTATACTTGTGACACAGATGAAGATGAGATCACATTTATGACCAATTAATGCAGAAAACCAGCTAATTCCAAAGGGTTCACATAATTTTTCCTTGTCACTGTGTATATACGTATATATATATATATATATATATATATATATATATATATATATATATATATATATATATACCTTCTAAGAAACATTTTTTATTTATTTTGTCAACTTAGGCTTTGAGAACAACAGACAAACTGGCAAAATGACAACTAATTTCAAAACAGGGGCTTTTGTATTTACCTGCTAATGTACTGTTCCAATAAGTCATCACTGATCAAATCCTGGTTGTTGGACATTGGTGTGTCTGTAGACAGCCAATAGGAGTAATCGTTTCGAGAAGCGTAGCGACAGGATTCATCAGGGTTACAGACCAGGAAAGGCATGGTGGAGAACCTCTGCAAACAGCTTCCTATAGTGCCTACAAACATACACATACAGATTATGACCATTTTAATTACTGAAAAATGAAGTATCTAAATGTAGGTGTATACATATCTGTCCGTAAGTATTTGTGTAAATGTGTGTGTTTGTAGGCATGGTTTCAAATATTTTCCACATACAGCCATTTTTTCCACTTTAGAATGTAAAGTGGCCCAAAGTATTTGCACACAAAATATTCTATTATAAAATATTAAGTGGCATCATCAAAAACATTATGCTAGAGTCTTTCTCAAAACTAACAATTCCCTTCATGTTCACACATGTGTCCTAGCAGAGTAACCACAGGTGTAGTTCTTCACATTAACTATGGACATGTTCCACTAACATTTGACATCCAAAATGTGTCCAAATACTTTTATCTTCATTTTCAATCTATTATCAACCAACTTCTTTATAAGATGTGTTTTGCATGAAAAGTGTTTGTTTCAATAATTGATATTTTGTAATAATGATTCTACACCCATACTGTTTGCACATGTATGTCTTCTTGTGAGGGTTAATTTGTGTTCCGTGTGTGTTACTTGCCTAGGTCCTGCCCATGTCCACGGTTGTTGCCATTGATAAAGAGGAGTGAATATCCGAAGTACAAATATCTTGATCCATTAGGGCAGGTTGGGACGTCTCTTCTTTGACTATGCCTGGTAAAAAGGAAGCTGTCTCTGGTGCCATTTTGCATAAATGTCCCCTTAGGACCTACAGAGCCTTTGATACCCACTTCACCTGACAAACCACGAGCACCTAAGTAGGTAGATGCACATCAGACCACCTGACACAGATTTTCAAAGCAACTGATGGGTTTAAGGCACTTTGTTGTGCATTGTCTGCCTTTAGCCAAAACTATATTAACAATATAGCATGGAACTTTATTACTTTGCTTCATTTGGAAGTTTTCCTTTTACATGATGCCATTTGATTTAACTTTTTCACAGACAGATTTAATTTTATATGGTTCATTGGTCAGGTACACTTATAAAGTACCATTAAAGGAGAAGATTTCATTTGGCTAAAGTGACTACAGTTCAAATGGAATGTGCAACTATTGGGTGTTCATCATCAATTTTGGACAAAGAAATGGCCTTTACCTTGTAGCCCTGGTGGGCCGCTGTCTCCCTTTGGTCCAGTGATTCCAGGCCTTCCCGGAACCCCATCTAGACCTGTGGCTCCCTTTCGACCTTGAGTTCCTAAGAGGTGGGTAATTATGCAAATGCATTATGGAGTAATAAACATGGTACATCATTGCTGGGTATCACCAACCACTCATTGGAATACACTTTTAGAATTTAATTGCAGCGGAATAAATAAAAGTATAAACAGATACAAAAATGAAAATAAAATATTGATACTGATCTAAAAGTGTTAATGGGATCTAAATTAATGAGGCAATATTGTGAGAAAATGAAGCAAGAAATATTGATAGAGCCTTTGGTTGTATTGGCACAGCTCTTACTGTGTGCTTCTGTGTGTGTGTGTGTGTGTGTGTGTGTGTGTGTGTGTGTGTGCGTGTGCGTTGTACCTTGTGGACCTGTATATCCTGGAGGACCAGGATATCCTTGCTCTCCTTTCTCACCAGCTTTTCCACGTGTACCAGGGTCTCCTGGAATAGCGATGACCTCATCCATAGCATCGTAACCTTTCGGCCCTAAACAATCAAAAAGAAAATAACTAAGTAATTAAACACCAGGTAGATAATGGGTAATTCACACATATCTTAAAAAGACTTAAGCCACAGAAAATAGTTTTGAATGGTCTTTTTAACCCTTATATTTTGCTCTGGTCAGAACTGACCGATTTACTTAATTTTTCTTTATGAAAACTATTTTCTCCAGTTGGAATAATGACTTTGTTCACACAGGGAACCTAAACACACAAATTATTTTTTTTAGATAATTTTCATAAAAATAAAAAAATTCTTCACTTTGTTATACCTCTGGAGTTCACGGTCTAAAGTGACCTGCCATTGGAAAATAATGTAATTGTGTTCAAGAGCATGCCAATCCTTTAGAAGAGCACATACCCTTTTGTGCATCGACTTTCCATGTATCTTTCCAAAGGGTGCTTTGAGGAGTATTTTAAGATCTACTAATCATATTATGTTGTGTTTGGGCTCGTTTGAATCAGGATAGTATGCTGTAAGTTACAATATGTCATTGTCTATGTTACATGTAAGTTTCAAGAAATTATAAGGAAAAAGGTGACAAAAAAACACTCCTGTTTATTGTATTAATGTGTGTCAGTGGACATTTCATATACTAATACTCACTGCAGTTTGGCCTCTGTGTGGAAAACAATGCTCATTGCATTGTACTAATTGAGACCTTTCCAACGATATATAACAAATGGCTCTCTCATCTTTTTATGTTTTTACCAACTCTGAAAATACAGTTATTGTTGAGATAAATTTGCAAATTATGAGAAAATAACAGTTCTAATTTGTCAGCAAATTAAAAAGCAGTATTTAAGAATTGGTAGGATCAGCTATATGCACTGTAAAGTCCAGCTTCCAAGCTTTAAAATGACAACAATTTTGTTTAGATCAAGCAAGTGGTTATTAATGTATTATATAATTATTATTATTTTTTATTTGTTTTCTACAGGGAGTAGAAAACTATCCTGGATTTTTAAAAGGCAATTGATTCTAGATGGAATGGTATCATTGTAATGGTATCAAATAACATGCATGAAAACAAAATGTGATGGCTCTATTTTCAGTATGTTGTTGTTTACATGTCAGTATATGCAATGTCACCTTTAGGTCCAGGTGATCCTTTACATCCTTTTAATCCAGGAGGGCCGCTTGGACCACAACTTCCTTTTATACCTGCAATACAAGCACAAAACAAACAGCTTTCTAAATGGAATGTATATTTAACTACCAGTCAATCTACTTTCTTATTCAAGCTTTTCTTTCCATTTGAATAAAATTTGAATCAAATTCAGTTGTTACCGATTGGTCCGACCTCACCCATAGGCCCCGTATCTCCTTTTGGGCCCTTAGAGCCAGGACCTCCATCTCTACCCTAGAAACATTACCATTTATCTCACATTATATAGTTTTCAGATCTTAACTATAAAAACCTTGAATATTTAAGCACCAATGTAAAAAATTGACAGAGATCTTTTAGCCCTTTGTTCTAGTGAACCAGTGTGCACATTTTTCAAATTCGGAGCCCACTTACTGGTACTCCTGGAACTCCACTGTCACCGGTGCAACCGGGCCCTCCTCTAAGCCCCAGGGACCCAGTATCACCTTTATCTCCCTTCAACCCTGGACCTGGGTCACCAGGAGGCCCACGTGGTCCCTGGAGACCTGCATTTACACATAGAAACAATAGAAGGATGTATGGGTTCAGAGAAGCGACACCTTTAATTTTTAACAAAATGTTTTTGGATACTTCTGCTGATGAAACATTGAAAAAAAAAGCTTTTTACAGCTTTATATGGTGCATGCCATTGAAGAGACTGCCTCACAGCCTCATTTTCATTCACGTCAAAAATAAAAAATTGGCGCTGTTGTGAAAAAGGTCTATGGTGACTAATTAAAGATGAACTATCACCTTGTTGGCCAGATTGTCCATAAGGTCCTCTCTCCCCTTTTGGACCATCAACACACAAGCCCGCTGGACCTGGACACCCACAAGGCCCTGGTTCTCCGGGTTGGCCTGGAGGGCCCTTTTCTCCCACTGGCCCGTAGGGTCCTTGTAGCCCAAATGGCCCTTGGGGTCCAGAACTGCCTTTAGTACCTGAAATTATACAAATTATAAATAATAATCACACCTGCCAATGGCTAGTGAATTGAGATAATTAACCAGTCATAAATACACTCACCTAAAGGATTATTAGGAACACCTGTTCAATTTCTCATTAATGCAATTATCTAATCAACCAATCACATGGCAGTTGCTTCAATGCATTTGGGGTGTGGTCCTGGTCACGACAATCTCCTGAACTCCAAACTGAATGTCAGAATGGGAAAGAAAGGTGATTTAAGCAATTTTGAGCGTGGCATGGTTGTTGGTGCCAGACGGGCCGGTCTGAGTATTTCACAATCTGCTCAGTTACTGGGATTTTCACGCACAACCATTTCTAGGGTTTACAAAGAATGGTGTGAAAAGGGAAAAACATCCAGTATGCGGCAGTCCTGTGGGCGAAAATGCCTTGTTGATGCTAGAGGTCAGAGGAGAATGGGCCGACTGATTCAGGAAAAAGAGGCTACAATTTGCAAGAGCTCACCAAAATTGGACAGTTGAAGACTGGAAAAATGTTGCCTGGTCTGATGAGTCTCGATTTCTGTTGAGACATTCAGATGGTAGAGTCAGAATTTGGCGTAAACAGAATGAGAACATGGATCCATCATGCCTTGTTACCACTGTGCAGGCTGGTGGTGGTGGTGTAATGGTGTGGGGGATGTTTTCTTGGCACACTTTAGGCCCCTTAGTGCCAATTGGGCATCGTTTAAATGCCACGGCCTACCTGAGCATTGTTTCTGACCATGTCCATCCCTTTATGGCCACCATGTACCCATCCTCTGATGGCTACTTCCAGCAGGATAATGCACCATGTCACAAAGCTCGAATCATTTCAAATTGGTTTCTTGAACATGACAATGAGTTCACTGTACTAAAATGGCCCCCACAGTCACCAGATCTCAACCCAATAGAGCATCTTTGGGATGTGGTGGAACGGGAGCTTCGTGCCCTGGATGTGCATCCCACAAATCTCCATCAACTGCAAGATGCTATCCTATCAATATGGGCCAACATTTCTAAAGAATGCTTTCAGCACCTTGTTGAATCAATGCCACGTAGAATTAAGGCAGTTCTGAAGGCGAAAGGGGGTCAAACACAGTATTAGTATGGTGTTCCTAATAATCCTTTAGGTGAGTGTATTTCTTACTGGCCATGACAAGTATTTTTGCTTTATCTTTTTCAACAAACAATTAAACACGCTTTACACACCTGCGTGGTCATGGACAGGTGACTAGGAGACATATAATGCAAAGGGAAAAAGAAAAAGTCCCTCACACTTTCTTTATTAAATCACATTATTAAAACACGCAACATGTATTTGGTTTGAATCGTGCAAGTCCCTTACATGAGCGAGGATCAGACTATTGTTCATACAGAAATCATAATGTTGTAATTTATAGTAAATTTACCAGCCAACTGGCAAGTGACTCACATTTGGCAATTTTTTGCCAATTTTTATTCAACATTTGCAACTTGACAAGTGTTAGTTTTTGACCCTGTCTGTAGCCTGTGTTAGAGTGGTTGGCTTTAGTGACTTACCTTTCTCACCCTTAATACCTGGTGGGCCAGGATTCCCATTCACAGTGACTAAAAAAAGAAAATGAGGATTATTTATGAGAATATGCCTGCAAATATGTGTGAGTGTGTGTGAGAATCTGTGTAAGATATCTTACGCCCTCTAACTCCTTTTGCGCCAGATGGCCCTGGAATACCGTCTCTGCCTTGCTCTCCTCTGGGTCCTGGAGATCCTGGATCTCCAGCCAAACCAGGAACACCTTAAGAAACAACAGAGAAAGAAAACACATACTTACATATCTGCAAATGAAAAAAAAATTAAATGAAAAAAAAAAAAAACATTACTGTAGTAATGCATTAGGGCACAATACAATGTATTGATACATTCAGTAACATGTCATACACTGAGGGTGTGGTTTAGCAAAGGGGTCAACAAACTCTGCTTACCATAGTTACCCATTCATTCCTATGGGGAAAATCAAGAGAAGTCTTCAATAGAAAGAAAACTTCAAAAGGTTTTTTTGGTTGTTTTTTGATCATCAAAAAAAAAAAATAAAAAAAAATCATTAGTAAATTTAATAAAAGAAGCTCAAAGAAGACTGGCCCTTAAGCAATTAAGTGACAAGATAATATGAGACACATGTGGAATCACAGATCTAAACATATGCATGTCTGCATCAGTCTTAATTTCCATATTACAAATAAAATAAATACACTGAAAAAAATCAATGTGTAAATGGTTCCCTATGAATCAAGTTACATCAATAAATGTTTTCCTATTTATGTAGCTCATTAATTGTTTGTCAGGAAACATTTCACATAATGTCATCATAATGGAATAAAATGTATTTGTTAATTACCCAATTAAGTAGCCTAAAATGTATTTTATATGTGTCCTTAACATTCCTTCAGTTTTACGTAATATTTTAGCATCACATTACTGATTTTAGTGGTGCAGTTATCCTAGTTAACTAACTTTTAGCTAGCAATAGCATACATTAGCATGCTAAATTTTAATAAGTAATTGGTACTTCAGAAAAGCAATATATAGCGTGTTGTATGTGTACCAATCCTCAAGTTAAGCAAAAGCTTCTCTCTCCACCACAATAGTAGTCCAACACTATTAAAGGCATAGTTCACCCAAAAATGAAAATTCTCTCATCATTTACTCACCCTCCTGCCATACCAGATGTTTATGACTTTCTTTCTTATGCGGAACACAAACCAAGATTTTTAGAACGATATCTCAGATCTGTAGATCAATGCAATGCAACTGAATGTTGGCCAGAACTTAAAAGGTTCAAAAAAGTAATCCAGCTTAAAAGTAATCCAGCTTCCAGTAGTTAAATGCATAGAATCGAAAGTGATATGATATGTGTGGGTAGAAACAGATACATTTTTAAGTCCTGTTCCCCTGTAAATTCTCCTCCCTACTCAGTAGATGGCGATATGCATGAAGAATGGGGATAGCCAAAAACAAAAGAAGTGAAAGTTGAGATTTATAGTAAAAAATGACTTAAATATTGATCTGTTTCTCACACACACCTATCATATTGCTTCTGAAGACGTGGATTTAACCACTCGAGTCATATGGATTACTTTTATACTTTTATGTTGCCTTTATATAATTTTTGGTCACCATTCACTTGCATTGTATGGACCTAAAGAGTGGAGATATTCTTCTAAAAATCTTTGTTTGTGTTCAGCAGAAAAAGAAAGTCATATACATCTGGGATGGCATTAGGGTGAGTAAATGATGAAAGAATTTACATTTTAAGGTGACCTATCCCTTTAAGTCTCCCCCTTTTACTCAAAAATGTATAACATTTTTAAATGTTGTGGCAGGGTGGAGGGCGGGTCGGGTCGTGATCCTGCGCGCCCGGTCCCGTATTAGGCTAATTATGCCTCCCTGAGGTTTAAAGGCCGACTGCGGAGGGCCGTGCGAGAGAGAGAGATCGTTAGCGGACATGTCCGTCATGTGTGTGTTTATGTCTTCTTTTAAGTTTATCATTAAAACTATTATTTATATTGAAAAGCCGGTTCTCGCCTCCTCCTTTCCATTGAATACGTTACACTGGTGCCGAAGCCCGGGAAGGAGGAGGGATACGCCGCAGTAGAGTTCTCGCCACTACCGTCCACTCCAACGGAGCAGCCGCGGCCATCTGCCGGGGGACGAGGAGCCCAGCCACCTGAACGCGGACGATGGCCGCCGACCGCGAGGGGAGAAGGGGCTCCTAGCCGATCGCCTGGAGCTGTCAGGGCCGCTGCCAGGGGCGCAGGAGTCGCCTACCGGCCGCTGAAACGCGGCGGGGTTTAAGACCGCCGACCGCGAGCGGGGAGGGGCTCACTGGCGACCGCCTGGAGCGAGAGGACCGCTGCCAGGGGCGGGGGAGACCCCTTCTGTTCCCCGAGAACGCGGCGGGGTGTTCCGTCCACCAGGGGCTGGAGGACTGCCTCGGATCCGCCCGGAGAGGCGCGGCTGTCGTCCGATAAAGGGTGGAGGAGTGGCCGAGGAACAAGCTGCGGCGTATCGGAGAACTGGCGAGTAAGAGTTTTTTTTTTTTTTTCATCTCTCTCTCCTCTCTCTCTCTCACTGTCGCTCTGCGTTGGCCTTTGCCTCTTTTAAAATTTACAGTTTTTGGGGGGTACTACACTGTTATAGGAAGTACCCCCCATTTTAATTATTTCTGTTTCCCTCCCCTTGTCCCCTCCCTCGTCCAGGTAGATGGGGATGACCTGCCGGCAGACAGCCGAAGGCGCCCTCCCCAGGGAAAGGGGGATGTACGTCAGGCCGGGGGCTCCCCAGCCTGAGAGAACGAGGGAGGAATGTGGCAGGGTGGAGGGCGGGGTCGGGTCGTGATCCTGCGCGCCCGGTCCCGTATTAGGCTAATTATGCCTCCCTGAGGTTTAAAGGCCGACTGCGGAGGGCCGTGCGAGAGAGAGAGATCGTTAGCGGACATGTCCGTCATGTGTGTGTTTATGTCTTCTTTTAAGTTTATCATTAAAACTATTATTTATATTGAAAAGCCGGTTCTCGCCTCCTCCTTTCCATTGAATACGTTACAAATGTATTTAAACTCAAAAAATGTATAAAATTACACTATTTCAATATTTTTACTCTCTGCATCAAGTCCCATGCAAAGCATGCTGGGAAATACAACTCCCCTGCCCATGTTGTTGAACATATTTGATTGTTCACATTCACCCAATATGTAATCTAGCAGGGAAATAAATTAATCAAAAGCAAAGAAAACAATTTAGAAGACAAACACATTTTTGTTGTGTAGATCACAAATAATATGATTTATTAAATTGAACAATCAGCGTTTTCCTGTTTTTTAGTGTAGGAAGTAAGTAATGTTGGATTGTTTTTGACCATAACAGTAAATGACAAGGCGAACTGCATGTTTCAGACTGAATTAAAGGACATACTGATCATTATCAGTAATTTTAACTGTTCCAATTTCAAAATAATACATCACATTGTATATAAATTAACAACAATGCAAAAGACATGGCAAAGCTTGGTTTGAACAAAGTATCTTTCTTCTTAGTTACTATTTACATACAAGGCTACTAGTTTCACATTTAACATTCAAAATATTCACAGAATGAGATTATACTATACCTGGTGGACCACAGGGCCCTTGATTTCCAGTTGGACCTGGAAATCCATCGAAACCATTATCACCAGGAGGTCCTGGGGGTCCTGACAATGCAAGAGCGAGACAGAGTGGAAGAAAGAACGAAATAAAGTAAACAATAGAGTTATGCTTCATGTGTTTTTGAGAGAGTGATTTAACAAAAATACAAGACAAGGGAAAACATTTTCTGGGAGGCAAACAATGCATTCAAATATTACAAATATATTTCTATGAGGATCCAATGGTTATGAAGAACATCTCAATGAATACCTGGATCTCCTGGTACTCCAGTTTCACCTCTTACTCCAGGAAACCCTGCCAAACCTGGTGTCCCAGCCATCCCATATATACCCTTGTCACCCTTTTCCCCTTTACTCCCTGGACAACCTGGTTCACCCTGACAGAATCAGCAAATGAAAGAGAAGGTATTAATTTAGGTATTATTTAATTCTAATTAAGTCATATCAGTATGCAGGTGTATGCAGAATATTCAGAGTTGCTATGCGATTGTTAGGGTGTTCTGGGTGGCTACTAGGTGGTTGCTTATTGGCTCATGTCAAAAGAGCCTAGTTTCTATGATATTCTGGTCCCTATATATAGCTTGGATTCATCCTTTATTAAGAGTCTATTGCATTTTTCCGCCCGTTTAATTTTCCACTCTGCAAAAAAAATTACAATATTTCACATAGAAAAGAAATAGCACATCTCTCCTCATCAAGGAGAGATGTTTGTTCAAATACCATAACCATAAGACTGAGCAATAGTAATAGTAAGGTTTGCCTTAGCAAGCACCACTAATAATAATAGGAGCCAATACCTTCTCGCCTGGTTGTCCTGGAAGCCCTGCCCCAGGCTGACTGGGTTCACCTTTGATGCCCTTTGGTCCATTTTGTCCTGTGACACCAGGAGTCCCAGGTTCCCCACAAACTCCAGGCAAACCTTTTTCGCCTTTCACTCCTGCTCGAGAAAATAAACACATTTGCATTTGTGAAATTAATTGAAATTACAATTAAAGCATCATTGCTGTTAGAAAAGTGATCTAATTCTCTGCACTAATTTTCTTGTCTACTGTATCTGCATATAAGTGTGTATCAACTTGCCTGGGGACCCTATAACCCCTGGATCCCCACAATTTCCATCAAAACCCCTATTTCCAGGAAGCCCATTCTGGCCTGGGTCACCAGGCGGACCTGGAAATGAAAAGGTACACACTTGTTTACTATGTTTTGAAGTGGGCAGTAATTGGACAGTATTGGTGAGAATTTGGAGGGGAAACTCTGTACCTGGTGGACCAGTACTGCCTGGAAGTCCATTCTTTCCAGATTCTCCATAGTTGCCTGGGATTCCAGAGTACCCTTTAAAGCCTGTTACACCAAGAAGACCTAAAACACAGAGTATGCTACATATAATGTCTGGAAATCCTTGAACACCCATCAACAATGCAGACATTAGAATATCTAGTGAGGATCAGACCATCAGAAGTGACTTAGCAGTAGACATAACAGCATACATTGTCAAATTGGAAATCAGATGTTAAAAGGCCAGCTAGAAACTCACCTGGTTGGCCAGGATCACCAGGATCTCCTGGAGACATGAGGTTTGTTGGTTGTCCCTTAGGACCACTGGCTCCACGGTCTCCTGGTTCCCCTGGTATTCCTTTAACACCTGGAACTCCATTCCTACCAATGAAACCTGAGAAAAGATCATCGCCATAATCATGATCCACAGAAGAAAGCAAGCCATATAGATTTAGAACAACATGCATTTTTTTATTTTGTTTATGGATGGATGGATGGATGATAGAGTATATGTGTGTATTTTTCAACCTTTAGGTCCAGGGGCTCCAGGTGGTCCAGGATTTCCCTCTACTCCAGGTGGACCTATGCTTCCAGTATCCCCCTGATTTCCACGTGGACCTGGAAGAAATCAATGCAGTCAGAACAAAAACAAACTTCAATAGAACTAAATATCCATATTGACATAATTCAAGAGGTAAACAAGAGGCTTGTTCTATACTTATTCACTTTAGTATTCACTTTAGTACCTGGGAAGCCTGGTGAGCCATCTCGGCCTCTGAAACCTGTTGGTCCATGGATACCAATCAATCCAGCCACTCCATTTCTCCCAGGTATCCCAACCATACCTGTTGGACCAGGTTCACCCTGTCCAGATGGTCCAGTTTCACCCTGTGACCCCTTCAGCCCTAGAACCCCTAAAGACAAGTAATTACAACTGTCATATACACTCACAGACCACTTTATGAGGTACAGCTGTGCACCTAATTATTCATGCGATTATATAATCAGCCAATCATGTGGTATCAGTGCAATGCATAAAATTAGCAGATATGGGTAAGGAGCTTCAGTTAATATTCACATCAACCATTATAATGGGGAAAACATGTGATCTCAGTGATTTTGAACGTGGCATGATTGTTGGTGCCAGACGGGCTGGTTTGAGTATTTCTGTAACTGCTGATCTCCTGGGATTTTCATCCAAAGCCAAGAACAGAAAGCTGAGGCTACAGTGATTTTTGGACCCTCTGCAGCCTCAGCTTTCTGTTCTTGGAAGACAGAAGATGAACCAACATGTTCTTCAGCTGTACTAAAGCTCATACTTAGAGTTGGGGAACTCCAGTATCCAATAGTATCAACTATTACTATTGCCAATACTTTATCAAAATAGATAATTGATCATAGTCTATGATGTTTATTAAAGCTTAAATGTTTAACAAGCTTATCACTTACATAGATTTGTTGGACCTTATTAAGGAAACCCAAGCAGAACATATTTGTGAGTAAATCAAGAAAAAACATTCTTATGTAAGTTGTCCCTTTAAATTTAATACAGTTCTTGAGTGATTCATTAACTCTCTACACACACATTTTTTCAAATCATGTTTTGTGTTTAGGCAACTTAAAGCACTGATCAATCACTTTCAACTTTAATTAGGTAAATCAATATCTGCATTTGATTTCTTACCTGTTGGTCCATCTAGTCCTATGATTCCTAAAGGCCCATCATCACCTTTGACTCCTGGAAAACAGTCTCCTGTAACCCCAGCATCTCCAGGTGAACCATCAAGACCCCGTACACCTGACAGCATGAAAAATTTGTGTGAGTGTACAAATGTGTTTCTAAGAGAGAGACCTGAGAGTAAACAAAGAGTTTTAGCATTTAAATAAAAAAATTATCTAGGATTAGGTCTCTAATCAAATAATCAGGTTTGTGACATTGCCCATTTTAACTCCTTCGTTCAAAAGGTCAGATTTCCTTGCTTCCTTTGAAGCATACAAGATACCCTTTAGAACATTCTCAAAATATGCTGGATAACATGGATCATCTAGTTGCATACAAAGTGGAGTCCATGCCAGCACAAGTGCATGCAAAATTTGCAAAAATGCAAAATGAGTGGACTCTGACATCTGACTGATCTAACTACCTACCTACCTACCTATAGACTGGTTGGTAGGTTGGTTAGTCAGTCGGTCACAAGTTAGGTAGGCAGACATACAGACAGACAGACAGAAAGAATGAATTCACCAACCACAGTCTCCTGGTTGCCCTTCCCTTCCTCTTTGACCTGGACATCCAGGTAATCCAGAAGGGCCACAGTTTCCAGGTGACCCAAGAGCCCCTTCATCTCCTGGCAGCCCCTGCCGACCTTCGGGCCCTGGGGAGCCGAATGCCATATCCCCCTGTGGATTTAATTTTAGTTTATTACACACCTGGGATGGTATAAGGGTGAGTAAACAATGAGAGAATTTTAATTTTAATGAATTTCTGATTTTATTTGAGAGTAAATAACGACTTAATGTTCATTATGTTCATCAAACAATGTGACCGTATTCCTTCAGAAGACTTGTAATATGGCGCATACGTCCCATGGACTTCTTTTATGACACTTTTGGGTCCTTTCTTGAGCTTTAAAGTGGGTCACTATCAACTGCCATTGTATGTTATTGTATATTACAATATTCTTTAAAATATATCCTTTTGAAGAAAGAAAGTCAAATGGGTTTAGAACGACATGAGGGTGAGTAAATTATCAATTATGTAATAAGTGTCACCACCCTGACCTTTGATCCTGGAAATCCGGGTGGTCCTGGAGGGCCAGGGCGGCCTGCACATCCAAAACCAGGTAGGCCCGGCATCCCTTTAACACCCTTATCACCTGAAACATTGCGAGAAAATGAGATCAGAGAGAACTGCCATCATTTGAGGTTACCAATCCACTTAGATCCACTTAAAGTGATAGTTGATCTTTTACTCGCCCTAATGTTGTTTCAAACCCTTATGAATTTATTCTTCAATGGAACACAAACAAAAAGATGTTAGGCAGAAGGATAGCCTGTGTTTGTGTTCCACAGTAGAAAGAAAGTCATTCAGGTTTGTAGATGAGGCTGAGCAAATGATGACAAATTAAAATTTTGGGTGAACTCTCCCTTTAAGCTGGTTGACACACACACACACACACACACACACACACACACACACACACACACACACACACACACACACACACAGCAACACACACCAAATGCTACCTTTAGGGCCAGTAAGTCCATTTCCTCCTTGGACTGATGGTCCTGTCTCTCCTTTTAACCCACACAGTCCAGGAAATCCTTGAACTCCAGTGCTGCCCTCAATACCTTCAACACACATACAGGAACATAAAACATGTTTATTCATTCTACATCCTGTTTTCAGTCTTCTTGTTGAAACTCAATCAATCAATGAGTCAATGAATTAATAACATTTTATTTATACACCTTTCAAACAAATTAAATGTAATCAAAAGTGCTTTACAAGCGATTGTTGCAAAATACAAGAAGTATTAAAATAACAATAACAAATTAATTATGAAATATAAAATAAATAGATTTTAATATCACAGTAAAAAGTTAATGAAATAAAATAATAACGATCAAACAGTAAAATGTTGATAACACTAAAATAGAATAAATAATAATGATATTAATGACTAAAATACTAAAACCATAAATGTTTTTAAATATTACATTAAAGCCAGACAGAATAGATGGGTTTTTAGTTTACGTTGAAACCTGACAAAGAGAGCTTTTTGCTTACCTGGAGGTCCTGGCAGACCAGGTGGACCAGGCCGTCCAGGTTCCCCCAAGTCTCCAGGTGTCATTTGTACTGATCCTGGAGATCCTTTCTCGCCTATGGGATGGTAATATTTGAGCCTGTTATTCCTCCACACCACTATTTGTCTCTCACTTTTACTGCTGTTTGAAATCCCATGTGTGGCTCCTATTACATTTATTTCATGGGATATATATATATATATATATATATATATATATATATATATATACACACATACACACTGTATATATAAGCAATATCACATGATCAAGAGTGCGATATGGCCCTACATCAGCACTGCTGTGATTCGGCCGCAGTTTGGATGCTCAGTTTTAAAAACAGAGTACAGTCATAAAAAAGCATTTGTGCATGGAACTACTTTTTTACACGACAGAACAGAATCTGTCATTGCTGGTTCAAACCAAATGATGCGTCTAAGCCTTCATTAGTAATTCAAAATTGTCACTTGAGAAATAATATCATGGCTTGTGCTATTTTGAACAAATTATTGGATAAATAAGGATGGATGTGTGTGTGTGTGTGAGAGAGAAAGAGAGATAGATAGAGAGAGAGACAGAGCATGTGCGATCACCTGTTGCCACACCCAAGCAGAGATGCTGTCAGCTTTCTGAAGATCAGCTTTCTCAGTGGAAAAATAGCATCCAAGTGGGAGTAATTCTCTTTATTTCATGGTAGCCGGTGCGCAAGTGTCGATCACTATAGAAACCGCAATGTCCTCCGCCATTTTAAACAGCACCCATAGTGTAATTAATCAGTCTGTTGTGTCTCTCAGCTGTGATGAGCCGTAATGCTGAAGTTGTTCTTTTAAAGCCTTTAAAACTATTTTCTAGCTTTAGTAGTAGTAAGTACAAGCGATCACAAAGAGCTGTTTTATGTAAACAGCTGACGCAGATTCACTTCACGTCACCTAACTGGCTCATATTACAAACGAAAATTATCTTTTGCCAACACTTGCTGGCAAACATATTTAATGTAAAAAAACAGATCTGCACTGTTCTTACACTTTAGTTTAGATCAGCACGAACACAAGCGTAGTGATACACACAGTGAAGCTTCAGAGTGCTAATGGTGTCAGACCATCAGTACTCATCAGAACGTCTCTTTGTCTAATCAGATTTGAGGACCGGAACTAACTGTTTTTTATATATATATATATATATATATATATATATATATATATATATATATATATATATATATTATATATATATATATATATATATATATATATATATATATATATATATATATATATATATATATTATATTATTACTATTATTATTAAATCCTTTTAGCAAAATCACATTACAAAATGTGCAACACCATACAGTACATGTAATACAATATCTATACACTAGAGAGAGATTAATACAAATCTATATTAATTATGATTGCCTTTTTTCACAGAGAATCTAATTGAGCCAATATAATGTTCCATTTCCTCGCAAGTGTGGCTCCTATGGACCCTTTTCACAGAATCTGATGATACATTTCCCTTAATTTAGCAGCTATTATTTCCAATTGATTACTTTTTTACTGTACATTTATAAAACTTTTCTTTGTGTTATATTACACTGGCATTGATAAAAATAAATAAATAGTATCCTCTGCTGCAATAGGGTTTCAAATACAGCTGCTAAGGGAGTGAATTTGGCATCTTGTTCACTTCTGACAGCCATAATCTATCTCTCTCTATTTTCCTCTTATAATACAATACAGACTTCATACCTGGTTCTCCAGGATTTCCTGGCTGACCCAAAACTCCCAAACTGCCTTTCTCTCCGGATACCCCTGGTTGCCCCACACCCATTGACCCCTGGCTGCCCATTGGACCTGTCCTGCCAGGCTCCCCACAAGGTCCTTGGTCACCACAGTTCCCCTTAGGTCCTGGAGGACTCTGGAATAATAAGAGTCAATTACCTTAAAGGGTTCATGGCCTTCCAAGTTCTGTTGACTTTTAAACCTGTTGCTACATAAAAAACTTGTATCAATTAAATTACATACAGTACATTGAAATAGCAATTTAAAAAGCCTGAAGATTTTAGCAACTAAAAATGTGTTGTTTGCTAACACTCTTGAACGTTTTTAGGCCAACACAAGTGGTGCCGATATTAGCATTTTTAAATTATTTAATATATGTAATTTTTACTATACTTAGTTAATTAATATGTTCCCAAATTATATTTGCTATGTTCTCCCATTTCCCTTTATTCACCAGCTGTGCCATTTAACCTGCTATAGTTTACATCTGGGTTCCAAAATCACAAATGTGAAAAGGGCCAATTTTTAAGAAAGCTGGATTACTTACTGGGTTTCCTTTTGGTCCTGGTGGTCCTTTGAAGCCAGGGTTGCCTGGTATGCCATCTTTTCCATTTATCCCAGATGGTCCTGCATAACCAGATTGTCCTATGTGGCCCTTCTCCCCAATCTCAGTTCTTGTCCCTCTGACTCCTTTGACACCCAGAGGCCCAGGTAAACCTTGTGGACCTAATGAACCCTTTGCAAAGATTTTAATTGTAATCACAGACATATTCAACGGTCCTTGAGAATAATTTTCTGTACAATTTCAACTACTGTACATCATTGAAGATGACAAATTATAGTACTATACAATAGTATTCTTTGCTAAATAATGAAGAAGATGAATGGATAAAGCAGCTGTATGCAAGTAAACTCACCGGAAGACCAGGTGGACCTTCTGGCCCTTGGAAACCTTTGGATCCTTTAGCGCCTTGAAATCCCTCAACACCTGAACAAAGAAAAACATTTGTTAATAGCTCTGTTGTTAATAGATCTGATGTCTGTTACTGCTGTCATATATCTATACTGTATGTATATATATATATGGTTGTGCACGTTTCATTCCTCTTGTATCACTCTGACTCCAAGGCCTCTTTCTTCTCACATAGTAAAATCAATTCAACTCCAATGAATATAAGTTAATGATGTCTTTTTATTTAAGTGACTGTGTATAAGCAATACAAAGACTGTCTGGTTGTCTCACTGTACATTATAACTTACATATAAAACTTCATGGGATGTGTTAATTATCATAGAATGCACTAAGTGAGGAAAGATCACCGGTACTTTTCCAATAAGTTTAAATGTGGTGTGATGACTTCACCTGGCTCTCCATGTTTACCAGGATCTCCAGGTGGTCCCGGGGGTCCAGGTTCAATAAAAGAGACAGAGCACAGCCTGCAAAGAGAGCCTTGTTCTCCTGTAATAAAAATAAAGGACTACAGTTTAATATGATTAGCACATGTTATTCGTTTTATGTATTCATGTAAGTGCAAAATAGACAGGAAAAGGAATATTTCAGATTCAATGCAAGTTCTATGGGCACCACTTGTGAAATACTGTTGATTACCATTGAATTGTAATTGTCCAATATATGTAGGAAATCATGGCCACACACATTACAATGAAGACTCTAGTCATATCAGTAACTTCATAAAAGCTGTTTTATTCTACATATAGAGGGTCTGTATATGAGGGCTGCCATGTTAGAATCACATGACCATCCAAATACCACTCGCTTAATCTCAGTAACCGTCCTTTTATTTGACACTATCAATCACTGATTAAAGTAATCATGGCTGACTGTGAATGCTAAATGTCTACAATGGCATCTGACACTGAAAACTATTGATTTTAAATGATGTTAAGTGTCAAAGTCCAAGATGACACAAAGACAAAAGTTACTGAGTTCACCTTTAATGCTGAAGTATGTAATTTCTTCAAAACTAGCACCACCAAAAGGAATTGCAAAAATAAACAGTGTTTTAAAAACAGCTTATTGAATATGCCCTTGTCTGCTGTTGTTCAGACCACCAGATAGTTCTGGCCCCATCTCACACCATTGGTTGAGTAACATTGTTGGGGAAGGTCTAAGCAAGTCTTTCAAATCAAACCCAGGAAATGTATAGTGCCATAGATGCATAGTGTTTACATACTGTTTAGCTAATTCAATGAACCTATACAGCTTTAAACATACATGTTATACATGTTAACATGACATAAGTGTGATAAAATTGCTTTTTGACGTTCTCTGTACAAAGTTTTATCCAATCTTTCACCTCTGCCATGATCATTAAATGTAGAACATTACAAAGACAGTAAACACAGTAACTTTTATATTGTATGTGCAATGATATCAGAAATGGATACAATGTTACAAACACAAATAATAATGTCTTGCCCATTTACGTCCGTTAATACAGGATACAACAGATGCTATAGATACTCAGCTTAACTTGAGATAAACACCTTGCCTCAACCATAATTAATATAGTGAGGTAGGCGAATCTAACCTGGTTTCCCAGGGTCTCCACGCAGACCCTCGGGTCCTGTTAGACCTTTTTCACCCTTGGGCCCTTGTGGTCCTTCACGCTTATTGACATCTGATGAGAAAGAAACACAAATGTTTTCAAAAAAATTATTATTATTATAATTTTTATCCTTTTTGTTCATTGAAATATGATAAACTTGTGTGACAATAATCAATTTACTATAAATTCAATGCTACTGAGATTGGAAAGGTTTTTTTTTTTTTTTACTATTTAACATAAAATAAATGATGAGAGGTTTATACTTGGAGGTCCTGGAGAGCCAGGGTCACCCGGGGGTCCTCGTTCCCCTGGTCGCCCATCAATTCCTTTGGGTCCAGTGACGTTAGGTGCAGGTTCTCCTTTTTCACCTCTCTCACCCCTAAACCCTGGGTAACCTGTCTTTCCCTTAGGTCCAGGTAAGGCAAGGCCTGATATATTTGAGTGAAAAGAAATTAAATGTTTGTTGGTGCGTATTACATGCATGTGTATTTGTGTACTTGGGACAAAGATACAGAGTATGGATGCATTATTTACCAGGAGGACCTAGATTTCCAGGATTGCCAATGGAACCTTTAAAAATAGAGAAATATAAAGATAATTTTGGTTATATACTTTTTTATAAAATATCTGAATGTGGTGATGGGGGCATGGTTGTGTGTCTGTCAGCGGGAGAGATAGTGAGGTAAGGCTTGTCACCTGGGTTGAAATGATCTCTAACACCTGTCTCTTGTAATAGTGATGGCGGAGGGAGGCTTAAAGGCCACCAGCTCACCAGCGGGAGAGAGAGAGAGCATGAACTTGACGCTTGCTGAATGTGTTTAAGAAAAAGTTTATTTTGTGATCTGATTGCGTGAATAGACTGCATTAATTCACCCTAAAACCTGCAGTAGAAAGAAAGAAAAATCTTGCCTGCATGGCTTTGTTGCCTCCTGACTCCTCCATTGCCTAAGATAACTTTTTACATTGAATTACTATATATTACTATATTACCTAAACTTATTAGTTAGTAGATATTATTTAAGCCATGTATTGGTTTTGGGCATTTTTTACAGATTCATTTAAGACCCCAAGTAATCAAAATTACATTTTTGTGGCTCTGTTTGCTTTGAGGCTTCAGTATATGCTAGTCTACTACCAAAAGTTGACAAAGTAACAGATGTTAGCACTCTAATCTAATCTCTTCCATGAAAGTGTCTCTTACCTTAATATCATCTACCACCGACTAGGCATAACAAGTAGATCATATTTTTTTGTCAGCTGCCTTATACTAAAGGATTTTGAGTATTTTGTTAAGGGACAAGCCGTTCGATATATCCCAACCTTTGACAACAGGAAACAAATTGCACTGTCAAACCATTTCATGTGGTTATTAACTCTTTTTGTTGGCCGTATAGTTATGTATGCATGAAAGCTCTTCATTAAGTTAATTTGGTCACTAACCTTCACTACCTCGGGGACCTGGGGGTCCCGGTGGTCCAGGAAAACCTTTTTGACCATTGACCTCCTCAAATACTACAATGAACTACAAATAGAGATCAAAGTACGATTTAAGATTTACTCAACAATATCAATTACTCATTAAATATAAAGATCTTGGCTAATAAAACGTCATCAGCTAAAGCAGTAGTAATAACCAACATCATATGATTCAAGTGAAATTAAACATATCAAGATTTATCATAAATGTATAACTTGTTTATGGAAATGTATAATTACCTCTCCAGGGATACCAGGGGGGCCACGATCACCTTTTGAACCCTGAAGCACACACATAGAAGCAAATTAATGAGGTAAGTATGAAGGATTGAGATAACAACTAGAGTTGAATTGCATTTCAAATGAGCATCCATAAGAGGGCACTGTATTGGCTGCAGATAAAATATTCAAAATATTTCATATTTAATTATCAGTCTCGCTTTCCAAATAAAGAATAAAAATATAAATATAGATAATGTGAGAGTGCAACATTCTTTGAGTACAAAAGATTGATAGAGATGATAGAACGATGAAAGATGATAGGAAGACAGACAGACAGACAGACAGACAGATAGACAGATAGACACTGAATATAGAACAGACAGACAGACATATAGATAGACACTGCATATAGGACGGACGGATGGACGGACATACATACATACATACAGACAGACAGACAGATAGACATATAGATAGACACTGTATATAGGACGGATGGATGTACGTACATCATAGATAGATAGATAGATAGATAGATAGATAGATAGATAGATAGATAGATAGACAGACAGACAGACAGACAGACAGACAGACAGACCGACAGACAGACCGATAGTCACTGAATATAGAACAGACAGACAGACATATAGATAGACACTGTATATAGGACGGACGGATGGACGGACATACATACATATATACATACAGACAGACAGATAGACATATAGATCAGCCTTTCTCAAACTTTTTTCAGTCAGGGCACCTTTCAAAAGTGCATAAATTCTCAAGGCACCCCAGTGTAAAATATAATTTAAAAACACTGCATAACCCAAATGTAAATGCAAATGTCCTGTTTATTTAGACAGAACAGTAATGAACAGAGCATAATACGAACTGTAAATAACAATAACAATAATAATAACAACTTTATAGCACCTTTAAAAACACAGGTTTGCAAAGTAATTCACAAAATAATTAATCAGAGACACAAATGCCATAAAACCGTAAGAGGTGGACCGCCCAATACAAGAACCCAACAACAAATCCAGACCAGGAGAACTAAAATGAAGTGCAGGATGCAGTTAAAATAAAATAAAAAGGGGCAGACATGAAAACAATATATATATACAATACGATAAGAAAAAGATGCATGTTAAAAAAAGCACCAGAGGTACTAAAAGTGGCCTAAATTCACGTTTATTTTTACGTTTCTGTCAGTCTGAGGTGTTGTTGCTATAACGCGTTGCTATGGGTTGCGTCACTTGCGTCAAGTTGTGTGTGTGTGTCTTGCTTCGGTCTTGTGAGATGGATTTTTATGGTTAATTTTATATATATATATTTATCTAAAATGAATTTACAATTTTATTAATACGTTCATATGTTTAAAAAGAAGAAGAATGTATTTATGTAAATTAAAATATATTTATATATGAAATGTCAGATTTTTATTTTTTTTTTTTAGCCTACGTAATTTTTTGGCGGCACCCCTGACACAGTCAAGGGGCACCCCAGTGTGCCGTGGCACCCACTTTGAGAAAGGCTGATATAGATAGACACTGTATATAGGACGGATGGACGTACGTATGTCATAGATAGATAGATAGATAGATAGATAGATAGACAGACAGACAGACAGACAGACAGACAGACAGACAGACCGACAGAAAGACTGAACTACAGACAGACAGACCGACAGACAGACAGACAGACAAACAGACAGATTGAACGACATACAGTCAGACAGATAGACACTGTATATAGGATGGACGAACAGACAGATAGATAGACACTGTATATAGAACAGACAGACAGACAGATAGATAGACACTGTATATAGGACGGACGGACAGACAGATAGATAGACACTGTATATAGAACAGACAGACAGACAGATAGATAGACACTGTATATAGAACATACAGACAGACAGACATATAGATAGACACTGTATATAGAACAGACAGACAGACAGATAGATAGACACTGTATATAGAACAGACAGACAGACAGACATATAGATAGACACTGTATATAGGACGGACGGACAGACAGATAGATAGACACTGTATATAGAACAGACAGACATATAGATAGACACTGTATATAGGACGGACGGACAGACAGATAGATAGACACTGTATATAGGACGGACGGACAGACAGATAGATAGACACTGTATATAGAACAGACAGACATATAGATAGACACTGTATATAGGACGGACGGACAGACAGATAGATAGACACTGTATATAGAACAGACAGACATATAGATAGACACTGTATATAGGACGGACGGACAGACAGATAGATAGACACTGTATATAGGACGGACGGACAGACAGATAGATAGACACTGTATATAGAACAGACAGACGGACAGACAGATAGATATACACTGTTTATAGAACAGACATACAGACAGACAGACAGACAGACAGACAGACGGAAGGATGGAGGGACGGATGGATGGATAGATGGATGGTGGATGGATGGATAGATACCGTATCCCCAGCTACACCTGTTGCCCCTTGAAATCCAACATCTCCAGGCTCACCCTAAAACACAAAAACTCACTGTTGTATCAAAGCTTTTAATCCATCTAAATCCTTTTATTTCTCATCTTGTTTTGAAATTGTTTAATTGACTGGTTGAACATACATGCTAATTTAAAGAACATAACAGCACTGATATTAAGAATCAATGATCGGTTGGCATTTCTCAGGTGGGTGAATGTGATTGTTTGTGTTCTTACCTTAAGGCCAAACTCTCCTTGATTCCCATCGTTTCCAGCATTCCCCTGAAAATACAGTAAATGCATGCTAAATACAAACACAATACTAAAAATGACTTGGTGTGAAAGGGCTTATAGAATATTTTGAGAAAGGATGAGCCTCTATTTTCTCTCTATCTTTCGTAGTTATTTACCGGAAAACCAGGCTCCCCTCTTTCCCCAGTCTCCCCCTTGGTACCTGGACGACCAGGACGACCCTGCAGAGCAAGTGAGGTTTGTTCATTGCATTGTCATTTAACATGCATTACCTTAAAAAATATTACATAGCAAAATGGAAAGAAGCATGTGCCTATGTTTATGCCCATTTATAGTAGGCCTATGTGTTCCTGTATGTCAACGTGTGTGTGAGTGTGAGTGTGCACGTGTGCATACTCACAGTTGGTCCAAGGCATCCAGTGTCTCCAGGATCACCTTTTTCACCCTGAAAATAAAAACCCACAAGTCAGAATTTAATTTTTTGGCATAACCGAATACAACAGGATATATTTCACAAAATGCATTAATGCTTTTTAAGGAAAGGTTACCTTTAGCTCGTTTCGTCCTGTTACAAATAACTTTACGCCTTTTTGTCCTGGTACACCAGGTGGACCCTTTACACCCTGCAGCAAAGCCAAGACAATGCATATAGGCTTTTTGAGATACCATTCATGCGGCATTTTCAGGTTCAGAAAAAATGGGGATCATCAAATTCGCTTGCATGTTTTGCAAGAGTAAAAGCTCTGACGGCAAGTTATAAGAGGGCAGATCTGACCTTTTCACCACTGGGCCCAGATAATAACATGCTTCGACCCTCCAGGCCCTATACATAATGAAATAATGTTAGATTCAGACCTACACACACACTGGCATAATCGCACTAGCTTTATCAGGACTAACCTTCTCTCCTTGGACCCCTGGAAATCCTTGTATTCCCTGAAAGTGTTTTTTTAAAACATTGTTAAAGGGTAGTTGACATTTCAAGCAGTGACAGCAGTGTTCTACAGTGTGACAGGCATCAATATGCATCTTTAAGTGAACTTAAAAGGCGCAACGACAAATTAGTACCTAAAATATACACGCTCTCTTATACTTTCATATACGTTCTTCTAAAAAATGTTGATCCTGATTAAAAGAAGTTAATGTTCTGTTGTCAGTGGTCTCAAAAATACAGAAGAGATATAAAAACATTTAGTAACATACTGTTGCACCTCTAGGCCCAACTGGTCCCTCTGGTCCCAGTAACCCGGGCATCCCTGGCAGACCCTACAGATATACAGTATAACCATACAATTGCATAATGTTTTGCAATCTTAACAAGACAGAGAAGCAGTTACACACATAACAACATTGATAAAATAATTATTGAAAATATAATAAATAAAGCAATTTTCCACATGTTAAAGCTCCCTTTAATAGCTTGATTGTCATCATTGTGCCTCTTACTTTTTCTCCTTTTCTACCTGGAATACCAGGAAGTCCTTTCACTGCTTCGCTGGGCGGGAAGTAATAGGTATCTCCCTAAAAATGACAATCATTTATTGTCATCGTTATATTATCCTTTACATTAGCACAATTCCATATTTCACATTATTTACTCTCTGAGAGACTTGAAGGAATTAAATGTAGGCCTGTATGTAAACATGTAAACTTTAAATATTTACTATGATTTATTATATTAATTGTGACTACTGTGACAGCTTAGAGCTTCTTAAAATTTCTTAAATGTCTGTATACTTCTTCTTAAATAAAACATACCTTATGTCCTTGGATGCCTTGAATTCCCTGAAAGAAGAACAAAGAAAGTTGGGTTGTGGTTTCAGAGTTTCAAAATGATCAGAAACTTACATTCTTAAAATAATAAATGTTTAGGATGTTTTGCATCAAACTCATTTACAATGCCAACATGTTCAGAAAAATTGCAATAATATTTAACATTGTAAGTTGTTTATATTAATGTAATTAATAATCATTAAAAACATAATTAATTGGCTCTATAACTCTCTACCAATAACTGGTGTGTGGTGAGTGTACGGGTGCACTTTGGCTGCCGTTGCATCAATCAGGTGGATGCTGCACACTGGTGATGGTTGAGGAGAGTCCCCTTTTTACTGTGTGAAGCGCTTTGAGTATAGTGTCAGAAAATCCCTACATAAACATAACGTTCATTCATTCATTCATTCTTTTATTATCTCTATGCTCCTGTTTTGCCTTTGAAGTTTTAAAATGTCTTACATTTTTGCCCTTTAACTGGGGTTTGGTTTATTGTTGGCAGGCTATGAATACATTATTGTTGTCACACAGACAAATAACAAAACTATTTGCAGCATTCTCTGAGTTGAGACTCTAAATCTGTGTTCTGTCAAGTCGCTTTTATTTTGAAATTGCCTTGCCTTTTTTTGTTGTTTCCTGCTTCCTGTGCATGCCATAAAAGTTCAAATCAGTCATATGCCACATTTCTTTGTGATTTTTTGCAACGTCATATTTACTTAAATTGGCCTTGGTGAGTTTCGTGTCCTTATATTAGTCTTACCATTTAAAAAAAAATTTTTACATGGTTTTGTTTTCCAGAATATTTACAATATTTGGAACATTTCCAAAATAAAGCACTGCAATTGAAATGGTTGCAAATGAGTGACCATTACATTAGACTTTTTTTATATTATAAAATTTTTCTACATCTATTGACATATTAAATATCAACACATTTTATTTATTGACTATATATGCATTACTGATATTCATTACTCACCTGTGGGCCAGGACGTCCTCTCAGTCCTATAATGCCTGGTGTACCGGGTTCACCCTGGAAGAAAAAAACAAGTAATTAATGACAAGGTAATATTTACTGCCTTAAATATCTCATTGTGCAGCTGTGTGGGGCATTGCATTTCAATGAAAACACCTTCAACACAGGTTTAGTATGTATATTAGAGTCCTGTATGTGTTATTATGTGAGCAGGAAGTAAAGTACATTGTCTCTGTTTATGGTATGAAAGAACAAAATAAAGATGCAAGTGATAGGGCTAAACAAAAAAAATGTAATGTGATTATTTTTAAAAACTACTTACATGAGTTATTTTAGATTTGTATAGAAAATTGCAGCAGCAAAACATATGTGAAATTACGCAAATGTGCACTGAAAGTGAATATGGAGCACTTTAAATATAATGCACTCAGTGCACATTAGCACACCAAAACTGAAACTGTCACTCAGGAAACCAGATAGATAGACTTTGTGTATCGAGCACAGAACTGCTCTAAAAACACTAAAAACACTGAAAATCATGAGCCTCATGGAGTATCAATCCAATCAGACAAAACCAATTTGCGGACATAAGCGCAACACAGTGGCATTGCGTTTAGACTATTAAATATGTAATTAACTCAAAGCCCTCACGGTTGGATAATCGCACTGGGCCATCTCGTGATTTCGATTTTATTTCGATAATAAAAGCTATCCTTTACAATTAAATCTAACCAGCCACAACTGTGACGAGTGATAGGAAATTTAGTTGATTGCTCTATTTCTGTTTCTATTTCTATTATATCGATTTCTTTTTCTTGTGCCGTTGTTCTGGATAGCCCCACCGACAGTAAAATCACATTGGTCCAAAATCCTACTCGTCATAAAAAATCTTCTGATTGGCTGTTATTAGGTAACACTGCACCGCAGTTTCGTGTTCAGTGTGGATAGACATATTGCTTTTTGCTAGAAACTTGTCAGATTGTGCCTGGTTTAGACAGAGTGTAATACTAATAAAGAATTGGGTCAATACTTCCTCTTCATTACCTTTGTGCCATTGCATCCTGGTAGACCAGGAAACCCCATAGGTCCCTTTTTCCCAGGGAACCCCTGAAAGAGAAAAACATAATGTTCACACTTTATTTAGTGGGATGACAACCATGCAAGAACATGTTTTTAATACTTTTGACCAACACTTTTCAGAGAGGATGCAATTTATTATTGCAATAGAAGCTGTTTGCAGTGTTTCAAGCTGAAAGCGCCTAGGTGTAAAATAATCTAAAAACTTACAGGAAGCCCTGGTGGGCCCAAGAATCCTGCATTCCCTGGAACTCCCTAATGGTGTGAACAAGAGAGAGAGAGAGACGGTAGTATTCAATTATACTGTGAGGGTCATTAGGAATATACATTTAAAAACACATACACACTCCATACCCTGGAACCTTTGGGTCCGGGGATGCCTGGAATTCCCATATTTCCCTGTATGATTAAAAAAATGAAAGAAAGAAAAAAGCATCATTACTAAACAATAGAACAGTTATTTTTGTTTATTGCATATATTGTAATAACATGAAAGCACATTTACTCTCAAAGACATTTTAATGAATAATGACAAAATTCTATAGTGTTTCTCTTAAAGCACGATTCAGATGTTTTGATATTTTAATATGATTCTCTGTTTTAGTAAAATAGTCATGTGTAACACACTTTTGGACCATGGTCTCCAGGAGGGCCCTCAATTCCTTGATACCCTGGTCTTCCTCTTGCACCATAAATGCCAGGATACCCAGGATCACCCTGAGAGACAGCGAGAGCAGTGATAGCTTTTTTCAGCAGGTGTAATTCAGAAAACTGCTTGAAAAAACGCAACAATAATACATTCAATGATGTTGACAAATTGGTTTCAAGACAATGGCATTTTCATGACAATCACAGAAAATGTTTTGTTAAAGGCACACTCAGTTTTGAAACATATGTATAAAATCATGAATACTCACACAAGATGAGGACTGTAGACATATCAGTAACCTTATGAAAGTGGTTTAAATCTAGATGGAGACGGTCCGCACATGGGGGCTGCCATGTTAGGATCACATGACCGGCCAAACACCACTTGCTTAATCTCAGTAACTGTCCTGTTATTTGACACTTTCACTCATAGATTAAATGAATCATGTCTGACTGTGAATAGTGAATTTATACAATGGCATCTGTAACTGAAAACAATTGATTTTGAATGATGCAGCATTAAAGCTGCTAGTTGTCAATGTATGTCCAAAGGAAACTAACAAAAAAGTTACTGAGTGCAGCTTTAGTGACTGTAAAAAATACAGCAAAGTGTCCTCCTCTGCCACATCCTACTATACTCAATAATGCTTTAGATTGTTGTGCTGACACCTAGTGGCGTGGATGCAGCCGAAGATTCTTTAGCCTAAGTGTGCTTCTCATTTGGAGATTTCAGCCTTTCTCTATATAAGTAGATAGGAGCTGTGATTTTATTCTGCTTGTATCCACAGAAAATAGCTGCCTGGGTGTATTCCAAAGATGGCGGCTGAGTGGACTCACTTGCCTTGAAAGGGACTTTGTCTCAATACAGCTCTCATGAAAGCACCATATAGAATAAAGCAGCTTGATGTGATTCTCAATACTATTTCTTTCTTTCTGCTTAAAGGTTTAACAGTTAGCAAAAAAATTATAAAATGTATTTATACAGTTTTATGTTGTGTAAACAACAAACTTAAAGATTGCATGAAATGGCTTGAATAGCAAAGTTTTCTTCCCTATGCTGGAATTTTTCCAATTGAAAAGGGAAGTTTGAATGGGACATATTGAAGGGCTTGTCTTATTTTGTTATTTGTTTGTTTGTTTGTTTGTTTGTTTTAATAGCCAATAGGCTTTAGTTTCATAATAGTCACAAACCAGGATATGCTACTTGCTAGTCTGTTGCAGGGGGAGGGAATTTCTAATTCTAAAGAGCATTTAATTGGACAAACATCTGTGTTGTGCCCATCAATATTTTTGCTCCATTGTACTGGAAGAGAAAAACTATAAATGTTAAATTGCCCATATCTGCTAAAAGGGAAATGTTGTCAATATTAGTGTATACAGAAGACCCACCAGGGGGCCTCAGCACACTTCCAGTGGGGCCTCAATATCTTTTAACATTCTTTAAAATATGATAGATTATTATAATTTTTAGAGAATTATTATAATTCAACTTCCTGAAAATGCTACAAATTTAACAACTCCCTTCAACAGCTTACTTTTTATGAAGAATATACAGTTTTAGACATTATAATAGATATATATAAATATCTAATAGCCTACACGGAGGGCCATTGAAAATTACATCTGACAATGCGGGGCCTTGGAGTCAAAAAGATTGAGAGTCACCGCAGTAGATGACCTTAAAGCAAACACACATGGACTAAAAGCGACAAAACTGTATTTTCAATTCCAAAATTCTTGCATCGGTTTACATAAAACGTACAGAAAAATAGTAGAAAAGTTTCACAATGGAAAGTATTTTAGAATGGACTGATTTCCATTCATAACTCACCTTAATGCATTCATAGCCCATGAAGTCTGAACTAGTGCACTTTGAAGGACTTTTTAGATTTGATGCTGATTTTCAAGATTACTTGCAAATATCCATCAAGAACAGAGACCTGTATGGTTTGATACTGTTTCAGAGGAAGGTTAGCCAAACACTTCATGGACTTTATCTAATCCCATATAATTGCATGAGGACAACAGCCTTTATAGGGATTTACATTCTATGATATGTATGCAAAAGCAAATACGTATGAATTGAGATAACTCGAACACAGACTCTCACACACATACCCATTGAGAGGAGCAGATGCGTGACTATTGTTGATAAGTGTTCTGAATCTTCAGGCATCAATAGTGTAGCACAGTTAATCAGATATGGACACCTGGGTGTCCAATAGATCCATGTCTATCCACCTAGCAACTATCACAATTCCACCCACCACCACAAAATACGTTTAAGTTTTTTTTTTTTTTCTTTTGAACCGAATGACCCAAACTTCAGAATTCTTGATGTCTTGACAACCACAACCAGGGACTAAAAATGAAATGTTTTTCATTCCGGTTCTTTCAGAGCAAAAACTGAATCTTTTCATTCCGATTCAGAGGTTCCGCAGCCTCCTTTCCAAAAGGTTACTGTTTAGATTAAAATAAAAGAACAGTTAATAACGTTCTTTTGAAAATGACAGTACTCTTCACTAAAGGGGTGGGTGAAATACCAATAGCAGTGTTGCCAGATCTCGCAAGAGAAACAAGCAGCATGGTCTGGAAAAACAAGCCCAAAATAAGCCACTTCCCTCACCAAAATAAGCGAAAATAAGCAATGACTTGTTTTCCCGTGTGGTGGATTTATCGGCATAGAATATCATAAGCAGTTAATTAACAGTTGAGTATAATTTTATTAACAGATCTGCTTCTCAGTCAAAACACAGCAGCATCAAATCTGTATCAATGCATCATATCTAACAATAATTCAGTGATGACTTGGAAACAACTGAGAAATGCTTAGTTCCTTTGGACTTTGGTTTCATGAAAAAAATATTGCAAGAAAATGAACCAGTTACCAGCATTTAAAAATAACGTTTTCACTCTGGAACAATCAAAAATCACTTTGTTCCAGTTTTCGGTTATGTTCTGCAAAAAATTGCATTCGTTTTCATTTTGTTTCGAAACAACCAATGTTACATTGTTTTTGTGCATTATATAACAAGAACAATGCACAATTCAGTCACATTAATCTGGCCTGGTCAGGTGGGTGTTCAAAAGTTTTTTCTAATTGGCATCACCACAAAAAATGCTAAATTTTATTTTTAGTAACGTATTTTAAATAGGTCAAAACTATTTCAATGTATTTACATTTTTCATATAACTTATATAATTTTTTATTTATTTTTTGAATACACAATTAGCTACAAATCATTTATCCGATTTTTTATTTGGAAAAATAGCTGTTTTTTTTATTGTGTTTAGTAGATTGCACTGTCGTGTGGCAGCTTTGGAAAGCTGTGCACCAGAAACCTTGGCCAGAAGGGGACAGTACTTGCATCTGCTATTTATGAGGACATATCTATAACCTGAAGAAGCCTCGAACAGATTGTCTCTCACTAGCTCTGCTGGTTTAACACACAGTAAGTATGGATGCAAGCAATCACAAAGAATTGCTTGCATCCAATGTGCAATAATACAATGTGGTGTGTGTGTGTGTGTGTGTGTGTGTGTGTGTGTGTGTGTGTGTGTGTGTGTGTGTGTGTGTGTGTGTGTCTGCATATTCTATTACCATATCGCCTTTGATTCCTTGACAGTCGCACTGGGATTTTCCACTGCAAACACACCCCTGAGAAAAAACAACCAAAACAGCACCATAACTACATGATACAGTCTAATAAATGAGAACAAACACTACACATACTCAACTTAAAATTGCAGTTCACACCAAAATTGTATCATCATCACACACTCTCATGTCATTCCAAACCATGTGACTTTATTTGCATCTTTTTTTTCCCTGTAAATGAAAGTGAATGGTGACCGAGGCTGTCACTTTGCCTTTTATTCCACAGATGAAAGAAAGTCATCCAGGTTTGTAACAACTTGATGGCGAGTACAGGATGACAGAATATTCAGTTTGGGATGAACTATACCTTAAAGCATGATATCATGACATCATATACACTTTAACTTTTCAATTAAATTAAATAATTTGTCTTTAACAGACACAATAACAGTATTAGGCATTCTCTGGAATTAAGTGCCATTCTCAAGGACACAACGGTGGTGACTGTGGGGATCAAACCAACAACCTTCTGCTTAACAGTTTAGTGCTTTATCCCACTACGCCACCACCACTCCGAAATTAGGGCAACGTCATCAATCAAACTTGGCTGTTGGGATGCAGTCACAGTTATTATACTTTTGATAAGACTTCCAGTTTAATTGACTGTAGGCATGAGATGTGCCCAAGCAGACACCCACAATTTCAATAGGATCATCTAATAAAGAAATGCATAAAACCTAAAGCTTAAAAGAAATGCCAGAGAGTTTCACTGGTTCTCTGCTTGAACATGCATTATTACGGATGATTTCCCAAATTAAAATATATGACAATGAAAAGCATGTGTTCATCTCAATGATCATCAAATTCAAATAATTTGAATTGGAAATCATTTCTGAACAGTAGAAGTTCTTCTGGACTGAGGGTGGACCTGTTGTATCTCACGTACCCTTGATCTCAGAAAGACAAAACAAGTCTCCTGATGATCTTGTCGTTGGGTCACCCCTTGTTTCTCAGTGTACTGTAACCGAATGCGACTGTCTGGTATTGAGTGTGTGTGTGTGTGTGTGTGTGTGTGTGTGTGTCTGTAGTACTGATGAATAGGTGTATACGGAAATGTGCGATCAGATATGATAGACAATCTGTACACACAGGTTGTTTGGGTTTCACCATGCATGTAACAGTAACAGAAAAGAGACATACACAAACACACATTTACCTAGCTATCTAAATTGGGACATACCTTCTATTGTTTCAAAATAAAACTTAATTATACTTCATATAGACTACTATTGTTTTTATATCATGCTAATTATACTTAGTATAGACTAATCCTAACCCTAAAAATACATCCTGCATTTTTAGAATAATAATAAAAATAAAAAAAACAACAGTAGCCAATTTGCTTTATTATAAATTGATTTTCCAATTAAGGATGTCCCCGAATGTCTTCATAGGTTTTGTCAGATTTAAGTCATTTCTGGGAAAGTTTTTTCCCACAAACAATAGCAAAGTACTGTATGTACAGCACCAGTCAGATACACAAGCTGCCTTGCACAAACATTAACGCTCTTGCATGCTCAGATTGGAAAATGCAATAAACAGGAATGTGCAGCTTCAATAGAGCAGGAATTAATAACAATTTGGAATTAATTCCAGTTAATTTGTACATGTGATGTATAATTATATGTGATGTATTTGTGTGTGTGTGCATGTGTATTTATGAGTGCATGCATAGGCCCGTACTGTAAGAACTTTGTGTGTGTGTGTGTGTGTGTGTGTGTGTATGAACATCATATCAGTCATGCTGGATCTGTAGTCACTGTGCTGTATAGGACTCCTGAAGCAGATTCCATAGCACAGATACCAAGATAACAGACCAAAATCAGATACAGACCTGCACTTGCCTGCAGAGAGAGAGAGAGAGAGAGAGAGAGAGAGAGAGAGAAAGAACGAGAAGGTAGAGATGATGGAGGACAGAAGAAAAAGAGCCAGAAGAGGAAGACTTTTCATTGTCATCACTAACAGCATGCAAATTATGCAACTGCTTTTGTCAACTTGTCTTAAAAGTAATTTTGTAAATTTGTAAAAGTCATTGCTGGTACATCTCACATAACCCAATCTTTTGGCACCTCCTGCACAGTTGACCAAACAATAATTATCCTAATGATTTTTAAACAAAACACTAATTCACTAAGAATGAATTACGCTTTGTAAAAGGGCTGTTCATTTCCACGAGCTGTCTGCGCTGGTTTATCGTCGATTCACTAAAGGAATTATACTGATCCAGCAACGGCACAAACTGTGCTAAACAATTTGCAAACGCCATTCTGATTTGCGGGCCGATTCTAAACAGAGGATGCAATAGACACAGTGAAGGTAAGAGACACACTCTGCACACCCTGTACAGCATCACTCCACTACAGTATTTTAGATCCAGACACCTAAATAATCTCTTAAACATGCCAAAAGTGCACTTGACCACAGAGCACTTCTGGATATATGCCCAGTTATAACACTCTTCTCCACCATTTAAAATTTACAGATTACTGCTGCCATGATTAACATAAAATGTACACAAACATCTCTTTTATATAAAATTCAGTTGACCGCCTGCTTTCCTTTCCTGGTAATAGCATGATGTTGATAGTGCAAGGCAAATTTTCATTTGGTGAAATAAACCACAATCTACACTCACTGAGCACCTTGTTATGAACACCTGTCCTCCTATTATTCATGTGATTACCTAATCAGCCAATCATGTGGCAGCAGTGCAATCCAGATAATCATGCTGATACGGGTCAGGAGCTTCAGTTAATGTTCAAATAAACCATCAGAATGGGGGAAAAAAATTTGATCTCAGTGATTTTGACCGTGGCATGATTAGCCAGTCAATACTTACTACAGAGCATTCATTAGACACCTACATACACACTTACAAAAATGGAGAACACAGCGTCCAGGACATGTAGTGACTATTGTATATAGTAAACGCATTTTGAAATTCCTGTAAATAATCACAAATTAGTACGGTTACAGTAATATATTGTATAATGTAAGTACTGCATGTAAAAATACAGTTGTCCAACTGCAAAAGCCCAAATAACAAAGAAATCTCTAAATGAAAAGCACATTAATGTACACTCAAAAATGTTGTGCAACTGCAAAATAAAAGTCAGTGAGAGATTAATTCTGCTTCACCATCACGTCTTTGTGCTTCGTGTATTTTGTACAATTGGTTTGATCACATCATGTATAACACAAGTGCATCAGAGTGCGAAATGTGTTTTAGTGAGTGATAATGTGTTTAGAGTTTTGCAAAAAGAGTGGATGAGATTTACAAATGGTGTCGAACTTGTTTAAGATTTAGGCCACTGTGCATTTGGTTCAGAGAATGGGGTTTAATGTTTTAGCAATTCAGAAAAACTGTAACATCAGTTTTACTTTGGATTGTCACCTCTCTGGCTCCATAACCATAAGCTCTGCTGACAGTGCAGATAAGATATGTAATGTCACAGACACACACTATAAACAGGCCCACAGAGACACATGTAATGAAATATACTGAGAGATCTAAAGATCATTGAGAATGGCCCTGCTGAGTCCTAATGCACACATGCTGAGGGCTTCAGGAGGCTTCAAAGGGCCCTGCAGAATGAGTTTGTGTGCATTGGCAGATCCACTGCCTCTATGCGGGTGTGTTCAGGTTTGGTCACGTTCTGACAGGTAAACAGAGAGCACACACAGCAACATACTCAAAATATTTGTTTAAATTATTATATTTGATTAAATATTCATCAATCATTCCTAAAATCATTTTCTGTGTTGAGATCAATCCCACCAATTTGATTCCATAAGAGAAGAGTGTTTGATAAAATGGAAGAATGGAATAAAAATTAGACTAAAAGAAGTGTGAAATGTGAGCATGGCAAGCCAAGCCAAGACTAAGAGCAGTCAAGTGATGAATAGAAAATATTCATAAACAGCCTCTAGTCTCTCTGCCCACAAAACAGGCTCAGTCTGACACCTCACATTTACACATGAACACACTAAGAGAGGCAGACTTTGAGATAGAGTGTTATCAGTAGGCTCTTGTTTTGGCACCTATCCGATACCTGTCTTATATAATCAAGCTAATTTGTCTGGTTGTGAAAGGCCTGTAGTCATAGTCTATATGTCGTGTCGCATCAACATAAAATTCCTAAAATTCACAGTCAGGCTAAGTAAAACCAATTTGTATTTACATGCCCATGGAAGCTCCTTTGGCTGGAGACTGACACTAATACAAAACATTACACAAAGGAAAACCATTAGGAAAAATTCTAAATAGATGTACCACTTATATAATTTTAACACTCCCAAATGACAATAGCCATTTCATATTGTTGATCTGTTGTAATTGCTATAGTTTATTTCCAGGTTGCTTCTTCATCGAATAGTAATGTCAAATGTAAAAAGTCAATCACTGAATTAAGAGTGCCAACTTGAGTAACAAATAGCATGTACAGTTCTGTGAAAAAGTATTTGGCCCCATCCTGATAACTTGTGTATATCTCATACTAAATTGTCTAACATAAAACAAAGGCAATCCGAGAAAACACAAAATACAGTTTTTAAATTATAATGTTATTTATTGAAGCAAAAAAGTTATCATGTACCAACTGGGCCTGTGTGAAAAATGATTTGCCCTGTTAGTTCCTAAATCCACAAATCTATGAAACTGCATTCATAATGGGGTTTGGCTGGACTAGACACACCCAGAACTCATTACAGCCAGTCCTGTTTAATCAATTTAATGCCAAAATATAACTTTTTAGCAGCATGAATTTGGCTAAAATGTCTTACTCAGGTCTCACACTATGCCAAAATCGAAAGAAATTCCAGAAGTGATGAGAAAAAAGATTATTAAATATATCAGTCTGGGAGAGGTTACAAATCTATTTCAAAGGCTCTGGGATTCCAAAGAACCACATTAAGAGCCATTATTCCAAATGGAGAAAAACTGGCACAGTAGTGAACCTACCCACAAGTGGCCGGCCTTCCAAATCTCTTCCAAGGGCACAGTGACGACTCATCCAGGAAGTCACAAAAAAGCCAAGGACAACATCCTAGGAACTGCAAGCCTCTCTCGCATCAATAAAGGTTCATGAATCCACTATCAGAAGGACACTGGTCAAAAATGCCATCCATGGAAGAGTTGCAAGGCAAAAACCACTGCTAATCCAGAAGAACATTATGGCTCATCTGAATTGTGCCAAAACACACCTAGATGGGGTCCTGTAACTCAAACAAAGAATTCCAAAAAAAGAACATCGTACCTACGGTCAAGCATGGTAGTGGTAGTGTGATGGTGTGGGGATGCTATACTGCTTCAGGGCCAGGGCGACATGCAATAATTGAGGGAAACACGAATTCTGCTTTCTGCCAGAAAATCATAAAGGTGAATGTCTACAGTCCGTCAGTTGAAGCTCTAGCGCAACTGGATTATGCAGCAAGACGATGATCTAAAGTTTAGGAGTATGTCCACCTCTGAATGGCTCAAAAGAAGCTATATTAATGTTTTGGAGTGGCCTAGACAAAGTCCTGACTTGAACCCAATTAAGATGCTGTGGTAGGAGCATAAACAGGATGTTTTGAAGGGAGGATTGAAACGCAGATAGCAACAATAACTAAAGGTAAACAATTAGTGATAAACACATATTTCTGTTTGGAAACGGCTTAAGGGCAGATTTATTTTGCGATAAACCAAAACTTATGAGACAAAGGTTTTTTTAGTCATGACGTCAAAACGCACACCATTTTTAACAATAAAAGGTAATTTGAATGGATATAGGCAGAAGACAGCAAATTTCCCAAAATTTTCATTTTGTCGATAACAAAATAGCACGAAAAGTGGATGGAAACTACGCTAATGACCTTTTATTGAAATAAAAAAAATTTAAAAATAAAAAAATTCCCACAATGGAGAAAGGAAAAACAAAACCAAACTAAAAACTTGAACCAACAGGGAAGGTAGACAGAAGGCACGAGCACTCGACGACAGAAGAGAACAAAACAATCCAGCCTAGGACAGCTACATGAGGAGCTGACATAGGGAGAGAAATAAAACAGGTTAACAAGGGGCAGGTGAAACAAATGAACTAATAATGAGCAGACAATTAGGCAGGGTATAATGCAAGACTGAGAGACACATTGCAATATGGAAACTAAACAAAGGCACGTGCTCTCACAGACACAATCACACAAATGCCATGAGTGCATATTACCAGAGACAACAAGGCAACATGCACTCATGCCAAACAACAGACGAGATGGGACATTTGTGTAACGGTTTGGCACCAAATAATCAGGCACCAAGACAGAACGATTGCGACATGGACTCACAGTGCAAAGCGAGCACAACATGAAGTATGCAGGAGGATGGGATAGACGAACACAGACAATTGACACGAGTGAATGCCGCAAGAATGACATAAGAGCAATGCATTCATTCCAATAAATAAGACAAGAGAATGCAGGACAATGCCAAAAACGCAAGCCATGCATTCTTACACAGACTAGACAAGACACTAAACATGAGTGTCAGAACTCAGCCACAAAGACAACAAAAACACAACCAACAAAATTGGCTGAACCCTGACAGTACCCCCCCCCCCCCACCCCCATGAGGGAGACATCAAACACAAGAAAAGACAAACAGAACAGACACTAATACAGAACAGAACAAACAGAAAGTAGGGATGGGAGGGGGACCAGGACGTAGCCGGTGGGACAGACCAGGGAGGAGCCGACAGGACAAAACAGGGCAGAATCGGCAAAACCAACCAAGGGTGGGAGGGAGGGGAAAACTAGATGGAGGATCCAGACCAGGGACAGAGTCAGGTGGCCAAGGTGGAAGTTCTAAGGCCAGGTCCAGATGAAGCTCCCAGGGAAGAAGTTTCAGGAGTGGGTCAGGTTCAGGTGGCCAAGAGGGATGTTTCTGGAGAGGGTCAGAGTCAAGCGACCAGGGAAGAGGCTTCAACAGGGCTGACAGGTCTGACACAATAAGCAGGGCAGGCAGGGTAATGGCCGCTGGGAAGAGTTCAGGAGCGCCACAGGGAATTCGACAGGCTCATTGACAGTCTCAGGTAACTGGACAGACTCGTGATCACAGAGAGCTGGACAGGCTCGTTGATGGCCACAGGGAACAGTACAAGCTCGTTGACGGCCACTGGTAACTGAAAAGGCTCATCGACGGCCACCAAGAACAGGATAGGCTTGTCAATGGCCTCAGGTAACTTGACAGACTCGGTGACCACGGGGATCTGGACAGGCTTAGTGGCAACTGCCCTGACCGTGAGTGCTGGCAGTGACTGGGGAATGGCCTCAGTGTCTGGGAATGCTGGCAGTGACAAGGGATTGGCCTCCATGGCCGGGAGCGCTAGCAGTGTCTAGGGAACAATCTCCATGGCCGTGAGCACTGGCAGCGACTGGGGAATGGCCTCCATGGCCAGGAACTCTGGCAGCAACAGGGGGCCGGCCTTCATGGTA
The DNA here is from genome assembly GCF_025860055.1 of Xyrauchen texanus. Taxonomy (NCBI): domain Eukaryota; kingdom Metazoa; phylum Chordata; class Actinopteri; order Cypriniformes; family Catostomidae; genus Xyrauchen; species Xyrauchen texanus. The sequence goes on from NC_068311.1 coordinate 7,942,037, forward strand.
GGGAGCACTATCAGGGACTGGGGAGCAGCCTCCCTGGCCGGGAACACTGGCAGCGACAGGGGACTAGCCTCCATTGCCACGAAGTGCTGGCAGCAGCAGGAGAACATCAGCAGCTAACCTGTTCTTTCTCCTCCTCCTCCATTTACGGGTCATAGGAGTACTGGGGATTGGGCTTGTTGAGGGTGGGATGATAATATTGTCCGCCTGGGGAAACACCTCCTGGGTATGCAGACTCCCTGCACTCGAAGAGATGGTCAACAAAGTCCCAAAAGCCCAAATGCCCAAGCTTCTTCATCTCCCCAAACTGAGAGATAGATCGAGGCAGGTGTTATAAACCTCCTTAAGATCAGTCTCATTGTAGTCCAGCTCATCCACTGCTATCAAGAAATCACATGCAAAGTCCCTCACATTAGTTCCCCTCTGATGGAGTTTGCAATCGTGGACAAGCTGAATCATGCACTGATGGATGGAAAAGTCAGTGAGGGGAGATGGAAAAAGAAAGATGCCCATTGTGCCTCTGCTATGTCCAGAACTGGCTGAATTGTTCTGTCTACGAAATGGGGTGCTTGAAGGGAGGACCAAAAAGCAGATAGCAACAATGAGCTTTTATTTTAATAAAAAGAAAAGAAACATAACCAAAAATTCCCACAATGAAGAAAAAGGAAAAACAAAACCAAACAAAAACTTGAACCGACAGGACAAGTAGACAGAAGACACGAGCACTTGATGACAGAAGAGAACGAAACAATCAATCCTAGGACAGCATACACAAGGAGCTAATATAGGGAGAGAAATAAAACTGGTTAACAAGGGGCAGATGAAACAAGTGAACTAATAATAAGCAGACATGGAGGCAAGGTATGATGCAAGACTGAGTAACACATGGCAATATGGAAACTAAACAAAGCCACGTGCTCTCAAGACACAAACACAAGAATGACACGAGCGCATATCGCCAGAGACTAAAGGAGCAATGCACTCATGCCAATAAACAACAAGACAAGAGAACGCATGACAATGCCAACTTTGGCAAGAAATGCATTGTGAAAGTCTTATCTACAGTTATCAGAAGCGTTTGGTTGAAGTTGTTGCTGCTAAAGGTGGCACAACCAACTATTACGTTTAATGGGGCAATTCGCTTTTCACATGGGTGGTATAGGTGTTGGATAACTTTTTGCTTCAATAAAAATAAATATATTTGAAAAATGTATTTTGTGTTTACTCAGGTTGCTTTTGTTTTATGTTATATCTTGTTAGAAGATCTAAAACAATTTTGTATGAAAAATACACAAAAATAGAAGAAATCAAGAGGGGCAAATACTTTTTCACAGCACTGTATAATATGCATATGCAAACGGGATACTCATAATTCACCATCATTGCGCAGAAGATCAACATGATATAGTAGTCATTTATATGAATATAATTTGAATATAGTACCGGTACTCATTTTTCTTGTAATATTCAAAGAAATAGATATCTTGTGATAGAAAACGTATATACAGTACTGTAGATATGAAGTAATAAAAACATTTAAGGAAGCACAAAAATTAGTGCTGTCAGACGATTACAATTTTAAAACATAATTTATGGAAGCACAAATATATATTGCGACACTATTACATATCTCAGGTCACTAGCGACCCTATACAATTTTAGTAATCAAGTGGTAAAATTATTATTATTTTTTTTTTTATTTTTACCTTTATTTATTGTTACAATATTCAAAAGAGAAAGGTTTGAGAAAACTATAGAGGTTGATGCATAACTCAAAAAAATGGATGAGGCACAGGGGTTGGAATGAGGTCCCATGTCACTAAAGACCCGAAGTGAAAATAGATAATTTCCCTGATAATATAAATACATTTTGGGGCAGTCTAGCAGTTATCCATCATACATGAGCAATTGAGTAACTAGGGGAAAATTCAGTGTGCAACTACAGTACAATAGCCATATTGGTCAACTGTGACTGTCTATCAACACACTAATGCCATTTTCCATGAATGTTACCCATGGGAACTACCCTGGGGGCAACATTACCAGTATCACAGGCTCAAAAATGGCCCCATATCATCATCTCAAGAACTTCAACTTTTCCTTTTAGTGAAGTCTATCATCCTGCAACATATATACGGACATCATACATTCGCACATAGACACCCATCCAAAATCAGCAGTCTACACATCTTCCCAACATCCATCTAACTACACGCACATCACTGCCAATGACCATCAGCTCTGACTTCCTGTGGGTTGGAATGACTGAGCTCAGTCAGGCCCTTTGATTGGTCAAATATGCAGAAAGATAAGCATGGCGGGGTCCACACAGCCTCTGTAAATTCCCTGGGGGTGGGTCCTACAGGCTTTGTGTGAATAGTTGAACTCTGAATCAACAGGCAGGCTGTACAATGAGCTGAATCTAGGGACTAAAACACACAGGTCACAGTCGGGATATAGGATTAAGGTTTAGCAGAGGAGGGGAGATGAGAGAAGAAGCTTCTTGTATTTCCATCTTTCTCTCTTCTATGATATCTTCACCCTCAGTGTGGCTGCAGGGGTTATATCCTTCATAACATTCCTGCCATTTTATTTCCCATATTTTCATCCCAGCACAGAAAACTTCAAACAAACATAATGCTCTCTGTTGCTCAAAACATGGCTTGAAAATTATGTTTTGACAAACTGAGAGACAACATAATTGACATTACATAACTGACAATACATCCCTTAAATCTCATGCAACACAAACATGAAAAAAGACTGTAAGGGGGTTCAAATGGGCAAGGATGAGGCGAGAACCGGCTTGTCAATATAAATAATAATTTAATGAAAACTTAAACCAAAACACACAAACATAAACACACACATGACGGACATGCCCGTAATTCTCTCTCTCTTGAACCGTCGTCACCGACGACATTCCAGCCCGGCCCCGCCCCCCTCCTCTCCACAAAGACCTTGACAGATTTACAGCTCTAACTTTAGGTAAGGGTGCTTTCATCCTAAAGCAATTGGTTTGGACCAGTGCAGCAAACATTTGACGACAATAAAATGTTTTCCGCAAAGTTCATTTTCATGTGAGTTAATATCAAATTTGCAAGTTTGCTGGAACTCATGATGTTTGTAAAGGCATCAAAGTTTGGTTAATTTAGTTGGTGTGAAAAAGGGGACTTGAAAAAGCGGTCTGGGGTTTATTGAAAATAATGGTAGTGAGTGGCCATTTATTTAGCATTTTATTTAGCCATTTTAGCATTCACAATGCTATTTGTGTGTGGCTGCATGGATCAAAAATGGAAAGAAACAGACAAAGAGCGTATGCAAATGTGCATCTGTGTGACCATGGGCATGAAAGAGAGGGAGACAGAGTTGTGTGTGGGTAAGGGGCAGAAGAGACAAGACAGAGCATGCATAAACAGATGTCTACAGTCTACATCTGATAGTGACAAAGAGAGATGGTTGACATAGAATACTGACCACACACTCACATTCACACAACATACACAATGCACATAAGTCCTACAACTATCCCAGCAAATTCACATGCACGTGAATTTGCATACATGATTTAGGACCAGAAGAGAAATGTTAAAATCAATTTTATTCAACAGCTAATAAATAAATAAATAAAGGTTACAGTGAGACCCTAATAATGGAACCGAATGTGGCTACTTGTTGGAGGGTTAAAAGACTCTTTGGGTTCTCACCCAAAATGTGAAGCTTAGAAGTTTATAAAAGCACTTACATTCAATCTTTGGTTAAAACTCATGTGTTATTTGTCATTTTAAGGTTTCAGGTTTTTTTGACATTACATCGTCATGGCAACTAAGTTGTAAAATTGGCTATAACTTTACAGAGAAAAGGCAAGAAAGTAATTTTATTACATTAAAATCATGTTAACACGCATATTGTTTTTGCCTCATGGTTATACTTTTGAAACATTTAATATTTTAAATGTTTATGGATTGGCCCCCATTCACTTAAGTGCCTTGCTGAAACCCAAATTTTAGCTTTTTTTAAGAAAAGAAGGGTCAAGTCAAATAAATTTTTTGTGGTACTCAATATTATGCCACAAATGATGTTGTGAAAATGTCCAGTTTTCTAAACATGTGTAGAACATTATTTAAAAGGTTGCATAGCATTCCTGAAAATTTGAAAACGTCCTGAAAACCCAATAATAAAAATAAAGAAATCTAGTTTAATAGACAATGTTGCACTAAGAACATTTTCTCCTAACACTGCAAGCGTTTTACACGTCCCAATCACACACTCACACACCAATGGTGGCAGAGCTGCCATGCAAGGCGCTAGCCTGCCATTGGGAGCAACTTGGGGTTCAATGTCTTACCCAAAGGACACTTCAGCATGTGGAGTTGTGTGGGCCGGGAATCAAACCACCAACGCTGCGATTTGCAGCTGACCCGCTCTACCACCTGAGCCACAGTCGTAAGCCACATGCATTACGTAAGCCAAAGCTGTTGGGACGTTCCCTGTTAGGTGGGTTGATATAGGCTAACCTACTGTGATTACCATATTCAAGTACCATACCATGGAATTTACATGGTTCTCCAGAAAACATACCAAAAATATTTTAGTACCATAGTACTTTTTGGAACAGGAACAGGAACTGCATCAATGATCAATAATGGAACATTTTTGCCCCTATTTATCCATAATATCCTCAGACACCGAGAGCTAAAGCACAAACTTCTTTAAGTTATTGTGAAATTTTTTTTAGTATGGTAATGATGTGTAATGACTGATGATGTGTGGAACCGAAACCCTACCCATTAAGTTGAAATGTATTGGAGCTGTGGTGTACTTGAGCTCCACTATTCAACATAATGGTAACACCCAAAACTACAACATAACAGAAACTCTTCTAAATCTCAACATACAAAATGATATTCATCTTGCATAAAAACACATACAATATCACTTATTTTTAACATTTACTCCCTATTGAGTCCTATGCAAAAGCATAACGGTAATTGGAAATCCTCTGCCCGTTTTCGTCAATGCTACACTAGCACCACAAAAAGTGTTAATGTAGTGCCAACCTCAATGGATTAAGTAAATTAAGTAAACACATTTAAATGGATAGAACTCAATGACATCAAGTTTGACGAAATGTTCTAGAACTGCGTGGCTTTAGTTCATTTTAATTAAGTGATGTGATGTAATTAAGTGGTGTAACCAACACACTACCCATCAAGTTAAAACAGTTTGGCGCTCCGACGTCATAATTAGCGCCCCTACTGTAGGCTACACGAGTGTAGTAAAACTACAGATGTCATGAAGAGTACAGCTATCTAAGCACAAGTAGTCCCACTGTTTTATTTGCGATACAAGCACACAGTTTCCCATAATATTTCCATGCGCGACTTTACCATATCTGCTAAATACATTGCTGCATCCCTGTTCCTTGCTGTCGTCCAGCAACGTTTAAATCTAATAAATAAAGTCCACTTGTTGAATAATTAATAAAATAATTCTCCTCTCCACGAAATTTGTAATGGAATTAATTGCAGTAGCCTATGCTATATAGGCTATTTCTGTTTCTTGAAAAAAATAATAAGAATACAATTAGTACATAGGCACAATCTTTAATTATACTCACCCCATCAGATCTTGCCGGTGTAAGAAGTCCGAGCAACAACATTCCGAAAATCGCTCCCGACAGTAAACCACGATCCATTTTCACGGACCCTCGCGCAAATCTCACTGGTCAACTCGGGAACGTCGGTCCAATCTCTCAAGATCGCACGTTATTTGCGCACCCTGTACGGATGACCAACTTCTCCAAATTTTCCTCTGGCACCACCTGCAGCGACCATCTCAGAAGTAAAGCTTAAACATGCGCAACAGTGTATCTGATTCGATCTTAAGGAGTTTGGGATGTATCAATGTACCCATAAGAATCTGCGCGGTTCTAAAGGGGACTGTTTGCAATATTCCGTAGTACACGCGTTGAAGTGCGAATAGATATGTCAAGCCTAAAAGGGTATTACGTCATTGCGTTTGCTCAGCCGCCGCCGGACCCCTTTTACTTTAGAGACGCTGAAAAAGTTGAATGTGTTTCTGTTAAAGTTTTCCGCGTGCACCTCTCTGTTTGGAACTGTATTTTTTATTTTCTGCATTAATGTGAAGTAGGAACTGGCGCTCAGACCACAGGGACCAGGTGAGACGGATTTTGACTTTGCCTTTATTGTATGGGTTGGTGTAATGTGATGTTTGGGTGAACGTCTTGAACTTGTGCATGCTGATTATTTGTTGCCTAAAGGTACACTGGCTATTTAAGGCATTAAATACACCACTGTTAAACACTTACACCTATAGATTTGTGTTATAACTCCAAATGTCCAGCTTGGGTTGCGCAACCCTTTTATTCTCTAGTGTAAGGGTTCCAGGTGTTGAGAGCTGTATTTTAATGAAAGGTCTTGAGCTTTTGCCTGTTATCGCATACCTCAGACCACATTTTACGCATAACCGACGCTCCAAAACGCAAATAATTACCATATTATATTTGCTCGTATCTGTTTCTACACAGACTTTGAAACAGATACGGATATGTTACTTTTGTCACATCTGCATTGCACAGTAGCAATTCAACGCGTAATTCCACTGAAATAACGGCCCATGATGCATGCAAGTCTGTGCGCTCCGCTCGCTACTCTGTTGCGCTGATTAATTACCAGAACTGGAGAAGGTTTAATTGTGCTCTCTGGATTTGCTAGGCCATCACTCGTGTATGTACCACATGTTTGCTAGTTATACTAATAGTAACATTCATCATAATATCAGTTCAGTAAGTGGGATGCCAATGGTTAGAGAATGCCATGGCGTGCCAAGTGGGCCAAGTACAAGTGATGTTCAATAAATTCAGACATGAACGATTAATGACCTCATATTTACATATATGATGAGGGCATTTTCTGTCAGTGGCTTCGCTTCCAAATCTTGGTGTGTCAGGGAAGCCATCCGGAAAGAACATCTTTGTCTTAGCTCCATCTATTTTATTTATTCCATCTGTCTCTTTGTCTCTCATGCCCACCCTTCCCATCAGCACCTCCACATCATAGTTAGCCATTAGGGATGTTATTTAAGTTGCACCTGTTGCTTAAAGGGAAAGTTCACCCCAAAATTATCTCATTATTTACTCACCCTCATGCCACCCCAGATGTGTATGACTTTATTTCTTCAGCAGAACACAAACAAAGATTTTAAGAAGAATAGTTCAGCTCTGTATGTCCATACAATGCAAATGAATGATGACCAGACCTTTCAAGCTCCAAAAATCGCATAAAGGCAGCATAAAAGTAATCCACACGACTCCTGTTGATTAATCCATGTTTTCAGAAGAGATATGATAGGTGTGGTAAGACACAGGTCAATAATGAAGTCCTTTTTTTTTAATAAAAATCTCCACTCTCACTTTCACATTCTTATACATTCTGAAAGTGAAGTGGAGATTTATAGTTAAAAATAACTTAAATATAGATCTGTTTCTCACCTAAAGTGATTACAAGGCATCAGAATACACATATTAAACCACTGGTGTGGTATGCATTACATTTTTGCTTCCTTTAAGTGATTTTTGGAGCTTGAAAGGTCTGGTCACCATTCACTTGCATTGAAAGGGCCTACAGAGCTGTGATCTTAATTTGTGTTTTGCAGAAGAAAGAAAGTCATACATATCTGGGATGGCAGGAGGGTGAGTAAATGATGAGAGAATTAAAATTTTTGGGTGAACTAGCCCTTTAACTGGTAGATCATGGTGTTAGCAATGCCAATTCCAGCATTTATATAATGTTTATTCTTCTAATGATTCGTCCATCCAACCGTTTATCTCTTTATTTCTCAGGTGAGTTGCCATTCAGGAGTTCCGGGTGCATACCTACATCATTACAACACCAATCTGAGGCAGTGGAGAAAGATCACAGGTAGCACACGCCCTAAGTGGCGGCTGAGATGACACGCCCCCATCAGATTGCCCGGGACCTTTTGTTGTAAGAGTTCTCCTATATATCCTCTAATTACTGTCAACCCTGTTTTCAGATTACACCACATCATCCATAATTCATATGCAGCACTTTCCAAACTTTGCATATACCTTATCCTCTTATATCCTATTGCTCTACATGCCAATTTACCATAGATCTTTGTTTCAAATACCTCTGGTTCTATGTTTGCAAAATGTTACACTCTTTCAAATTCCTCAAAAACGTCTTGTGTTAAACACTGTTCTGAGCATCCATAATCTAATGCTTATATGACGAGGTCACATGGGAAATTACTTCAGAAATAGGTCACGCCAAAATTACATTTACTCACCCTAATGCCATCCTGGATGTGCATGACTTTCTTTCTGCTGCTGAACACAAACAAAGATTTTATGAAGAATAGTTCAGCTCTGTTGTTCCTCACAATGCAATGGGTACCAACATTTTATCACTCCAAAAGGACATAAAGGCAGCATAAATGTAATCCATATGACTCAAATGGTTAAATCCATACCTTCAGAAGCGATATGATAAGTTTGGTTGAGGAACAGATTATTAATTAAGTCCTTTTTTTACTTTAAATCTCCACTTTCACTTTCACTTTCTTCTTTTGTTTTAGGCGATTCACTTTTATCATGCATATTGCCACCTACTGAGCAGGGAGGATCTTTTTTTTTTTTTAAAAAACAGGACATGTTCCCCTATACATTCATATAGATTTTAACCGTAAATCTTGATGTAAATTCTTTTTATGTCTATGAACACTTTATGCACCAACTACCCTTGAATGTGTGTGTTTTTTTGTATTTATTTTTTATAAATGCACTTATTGCAGTCTTATTCAATCTTCCTGCAGGTTGGTTTTCTTAGGATTTACAACAATACAACCAGCATTAGGGGTGAGTTTTCTTGTATTACTGTATCATTAACAGGTGTTTAAGCAAAGTCAGAGACCTGCACTGTCAAAGGTCAATAAATATCTCTATGTCTGTGAAATTCAGATGCAACTGTAAAAACAATGATTTAAACCACTTTACAGCTCAAATCATTCACATGTTTTAAAGAAGAATTTATGTGTGCTTTTATAATATCATAAGTTTCAAATGTTTGCCTTTAAATCCTCCAAAAATTGTCCCCTTCCATTGTAAGTGCTTCTCTGTAACCTTGATTTTTGGGGTATGAGTTGGAAATAAGAATTAAGAATTATTAATAAGTATTATTATTCTCAGTATTATACCACAAATGCTGTCGATTAAGCTCAACTTGCATTGAACCCAGAATATTCCTTTAAACCTAAAGTCTGAAACAGAGAGCCATTATTTCATTTCAAGCTCACTCATCTTTAGAGTTCAGTATCGTAGAGTTGCTTTTCAAGTCAAATGTCACATGATCCAAAGGGGTTATGATGGCATAAGGGATTGCGAGATCTATGGACAAGGTTACAGATGTCTTTCATCACCAACAGTCCATGAGAAAAGGGGGTTGCGGATGGACAGTGGGGGCATTTTTGGGGACTGATTGCTTAAGTAAATGGAAAATAAAGGTTCAGTTCTTGGTGGTTGTGCTATTGACTCCTGGCTGTGTGAGTTTGTGTGTGTGTGCTCATCTGCCAGACTATTGATAGGTGTGGAGTCTACCTCCTCTGCCCATAAAGCCTCCTTTCAGCATCTCTGTGGCTGAGGTTTTCTGATAGAATCCAAAGGTACAGATGGATACAGAACATTACTTATGAGGGCAGATGCCATCATTCCTTCACTAGCACTGAAGAGAGGAAGAATGAGGCAGGATGGCGAGGCAGAAAGAGAGATAGTGAGGTACAATCACCGAGACGATAAGAGAACTGCATCGTCTGCATCGATGCCCATCCCTGCTTCTACGCAATAAGAGAGGAATGCAGACATCTCACTAATGTAAACAATACAACTATACAGCTATACAGCAGAGAGAGGTGAGGTAAACCAGTGAAAGTAAGAGAGGAAGAGGGTATGTGTTGATAGTACGTTGTGCTTTTTGCACAGATATCTTGTCTATTTGCCTCAGGCTTGATTCTGTGTCTGATTCTGTTAAGGAGGTCATGGTTCAGGGTCGTAAACATGAACAAAAATGACCAGGTGTCAAAAAGCAGGTGCTGCCTCACACACACACACACACACACACACAAAGGGGGAAATGCTCATCTGCATGTAATGGTAGCCAGCTGGTACATGCTGTGCAGTGTGTGTAAACCTCACTCCCCTTGCCTCAAGTGGCACACTAGCGACTGACTTGTTAGCGCACCCATCTCACACAAAGGAGAAGCTGGTTCGAATCCCGTGCATAGTGGGTCGAGCAGGAACGGTTACATGCACATACTTAAAATAGCATACTCTCTTGTTCTGGTATCAGTGGCAAGCTTACACACACACACACACACACACACACACACACACACACACACACACACACACACACACACACACACACACACACACACACACACACACTTACTTTTACCTTGCTATCTACATTGGGACATCCCTTAGAGTAGTATTGTTTTAATATACTGCATTACTACAGCCTAACCCAAAGCCTACCTCTAAAGGAAAACTTTATAAATGTATAAAAACAGTATTTTCTTTATTTAAAAATCGATTTTCTGATTGTCCCCAAAGAGCTACTTCTAACCTGACAATTTACACTACCGATAAAAATTTCGGTCACACTTTGCTAATTTATGTTTCTTAGGATTTTAAAGGAATGTTCCATGATTAGTACAAACTAAGCTCAGTCGACAGCATTTGTAGCATAATGCTGATTACCAATGAAAATATTTTCCACCTGTCCCTCGTATAGTTACTTAAAAAAAATTAATTGCATGATAGAATTAATTTATAGATTTGATCAATTAACTATTACTATTCTATGACTCCTTTTCGAAATATGATTTTTTTTTATAATAAATAATCAAATTGTACCCAAACATCTGTGTCAATGAAAATACAGTACATTCATATATGCACATTTAGACACAGATTTGTTAAAACAACCCTGTTTAGTCCATTACAAGATCTGGATAGAGATTTATCTGTTTGATTATAACTGATTGACTGTCTGCTACATCCTGTTGGAGGTGCAGAGTGAAGTGGGCATACAGGTGAGAGAAGAGCAGATGGATGGGGGAAAGACAGATTGATTTTAACACATTCTTAATGTCCCATTAAAGAAATACCATTAAATGTAGCATTGCTAACATAAAAGATGTAACTTAAACCGTTCATTTTGAAAGATAATGAATGTTATGAAAATTCTGTAGGAAGAACAGTTTTCTTCTTTTTTTTTTTTTTTTTTTGACGATGACTGTACCAGTTCAAGGGCTTTGTTCAGAGGGAGAAAAAAAAATGGATTTTAAGTTGTCTTTAAGGCCGAAGCATACTTCATGCAAGTACGCAAACGCAGATGTGAACACTTGGCCAACGCGTGTTCCCGTTGTACAAACATTATGTGCGCTTTTGCATTGCTCTGGCGGTTACAAACCTCAGACCACAAGAGGGCAATAGATTTTATAAGTGTGACCACGAAACTGGCGCTGCATCCGAAACCAGGAAAATGCTGCCTTCGGAGGCTGTGTACGGAGGCAGGATGAAAATAAGGTGCTTTTCAAACTGTTCGGAGACCAGTTCCTTAAGAGTCCACTTTTTACAAATGCAGTTTTCACAAGCCTGATTAAAACTACACATTTGTATTCGGTTTGACAACATATTTCAAGGATTTTGTCATTCCGACATTTTTCAGTATGGACATGTCATATGCAATCCATGGTAGGATAAAAAGTGTGACTAAAGCCAGTGTGAACAAAGCCTTGGTTGTAAATGTTATAACTTCAGTCACCAATTCTGTTTCTCACTATAATGAATGAACATGCATGTCAAAAGATAAAGTTTGTCAAGAAAAGCCTTATCTGAAAGTTTAACTAGTTTTAAAAGTTTGATGGATGTACAGACATTACAATAAGACAAACAGCCAGCTAGCTAGCTAGTCAAACTTACAGTCAGATAGCTAGATAGAGAGAGAGAGAGAGAGAGAGAGAGAGAGAGAGAGAGAGAGAGAGAGAGAGAGAGAGAGAGCAATTCAAGAACATTAAAGGCCTTTTGAAGGTAAATTGGTGTTTGAATGGACAACATTCTGTTGGCCCGTTTGAACTTTCCGTCAATATAAGTCTATGGGATTTTTCAGATTTTTGATCAACTGCTGTGTAAAAAAATGTAAGTCCGATCAGTTAGAAAAAATATGGTGGAACAAAATAAACAAAGTTTGTAGAATAACAATATGTTTGCTTTCGTAAAGCCAACATAATTATAAGCTGTAGTTATACATGTTACCATCTGAGAAGAAACAAAAACTGCTAAGTCTGTTAAGTGTATCAGTTAGAAACCGGAATACTGAAAAAACCATTATAATAGATATTTTACCACCTTGTAAACACAAATTAGTGCAAATAACATCAGATGCAAAAATCGGGCTATGCACGTTCAGTGCTCGCGCAATCTGCTGATGACTAGATTTGCTTCGCATATCTTACCGAAGTATACTTTGGGCTTTAGAAAGCATCCTGTGTATGTGGGCGGGTTTGGGTGGTTTATGAGGAATTTTTTTAGGTTTCAAACTAATTACAATGGTATTATACTATTAATGTGGTTTTATGAGGGCATTTCTAGTGTTCCCATAATTCAAATCGCTTAAAAAACAAAACAATACTAAACGATTGAAAAGAATGCACCTGCATTTTTTTGTGAGGGTTAGGTTTAGAGGTAGGGTTAGTGTTAGGGGATAGAATTTATCATTCATACAGCATAATAATCATTATGTCTATGCAGCACCAACATGTGTGTGTGTGTTCAAATCATGCATTATACTGTAAGCCAATAGGTGACAAATTAGCCCAAAGTTCAATGGTCACAGCAAATACTTCATCCCCTGTATGTGTGTGGTGTCTAGGAAAAGAGCACATGTGATACCACCAAAACTTGGTATCCCTTGAAGTCTTTGCCATAGTTGTTTAAGATCTTTTTGTGGTGATTTTTCACCTTTAAAGATACTTTTTTGGCCCTTTATATTCATAGCATACAGGATGGGAAACAATGGGGAGATTGGGAAATGTTGCAAGCCAGATTCATACTCGCGTCTCCTGCATGAGCACAACAGCTCTTTGTGTCAGAGCATTTGCACTAACTGCAAATCCACAGCTCATGTTTAATCATTAACTTGATGGCTCATGGCTCAGGTCACAGAATAACAGGGCTGATTAAGGCTCTGGCTTAGATGTGTGGTCATTTAAACATTAATAGGCCTACACATATCCTTTTTTTTCCAACCCAGTCACCTGTAACAGTTTAGGGATTTTGTGTTCATTCATTCAAGGGTCAACTGTAGAGTTCCCTTTTACATTTGACTGATAAAGCATTTATTTGTCATAATTCTTGTACTGTACTTTAAATACGATCATGTTCCACTACCAAGGGAAATACATATCAGAGTGGCCATATTTTCGTATATTAGGGTAAGTGGTGTTTGTTGACTGTCCTATTCATCTTCTTTGGAGTTCACTCCTGGGTACACATGTCCATACAAAAAAGTACTGTGGCATAGTATTTTGGAAGGTAATACCATGGTACAGGATGTATAAGTACTGTATATACAGTATACATACATATATAATTCACACCTTGATGGGAAAACACATATAAACCCAGACCCAGGCTGAATCCTTCAAGACAAGGTAATAAAACCTACCAAGCTCAACACATCCAAGCTCAAAATCATCCATTTTTCACCCAATATTACAAGATTGGATGTAATGCAATCCCAACTCAAGATTGTGATTGAGAAGGGATAATGCACAGTACAGGTAGCATGAGGGAAACAGGGATGAAAAGACAGGGAGGGAGACAGAAATACTGAGGGAATAGGGGAAGCATGTCTCCCAGTCATGCAGCAACCCTTGTACCCGAGCGCTCTAATCTGATTGACTTTGGATTGAAGCGTGCGCTTTTGCACATCAGCCACGCAGCACGCACCATCTCAAACCCTCAAGAGTTGATGTCATCGCCCATCATTTCAAACCAATAACTCTTGTGTGAGCCACTGTGGAACTTCTGCAAGAGGTTATTACATTTGTGTGTTGTCTGACTACAAAGTAAAGGTAGAGTGCAGAGATCCAGGCTAATGGTTTTACAAGCATGCTCACATGATTGAAATGGTATTAGGGTTGCACCATTTTTTACGCATCATAACTGATATTATATATATGTATTGATTTGTCTATTTTTTTAAAAACACCCATAGAAACAGTAAAAACAGACATTGAATCATTTTAATGTACAGCAGATTCATAAAAGTACCATCCTGGCATAGAAAAACAGTATATTGTTTAGACAGTATATTGTTTAAACTGCAAAAAAGATGTAAGGGATCATGTAAATTCAGCCACTCTTAAAAATAAAGTTTTTTTATTGGCATGTATGGTTCCATGGAGAGCCGTTAATATCTAAAGATAAAGCAGAGAGGTCTAATATCACCATAAAAAGGAATATTCCGGGTTCAGTACAAGTTAAGCTCAATCAACAGCATTTGTGGTATAATGTTGATTACCAAAAAAATTATTTTGTAGTTTTTTTAAAGGGGTCGTGTCAAGAGAAATCACATTTTCCTGGATAGAGGTCGTTCTACTTTAAAAACATAATGTAAATTACAGAAAACTTAATACCCAATGCAATACAATACAAAGTATTTATTGAAACCAAACTGCAAAAATGCCTTGTTCTCTACTTCCATGACTTCCCTACATCACTAGGAGGCCCATTAATTCATGACCTCTACAGGAACAATATCAATGCCTATATTACATAATTTCATCCTTGGCCCAACACACTGGCGCTCTGTTCGTACTAGTGTGGCCTAATTATTCCTGAACACAAAATTAGACCCATCTGTACAATTTTGTATTATTTTGTATATAAACATGCACTAGACAGACAGTTTTTACCATTGTCATGTATCTCGCACTGCTATTTAAAAGACAAGGTGTCGTTAAAAATGTCATTTTTATTTGTATAACGCCTTTCACAACACACATCATTTCAAAGCAGCTTTACAGAAAACCATGCATTAAAAGAAAATTAAACTGCAATATCAATAAAGTCTATAAAGTCATCATTGTGAAGTTTGATTAAATATGATTGTAAGTTGTGTATAAAAATAAATAAAAAGTGACTGTGTCAAGGATCACAAAACTCCATAAGATGTTGGTTAATGGAGAAAAATAACCTTGGGGGAAACCAGACTCACTGTGGGGGCCAGTTCCCCTCTGGCAAAACAACATGAATATAATGCCAATATTAGTTATTTATGTGCAGTGCAAGGTATGGTTTAAAATGATCAAACTAAGTAAGTGTTAAGGGCCAGTGTTTAAACAAATATTTTATATGAACTGTAAGATTAATGACTAATGTCTTTGAAGTTCATCCTGGATTAACTGCAGAAGTTCATATAGATGCATTGCCGTTTGTTAGTTGACTGATGAAGGCTTTTGTTGGAAATTAATTAATAGTCTAGGTATTCCAAGTGTAGTTGTCACAGTTATTCTCCATTCTTGATCTATGGACTCTTATTTTGAATTGGTTTTGTGTCATCCTTAGATTCCCCTGGACTACACTTCCCATAATGCAATGCCCCCATCACTGCCATCTGTTCCCAATCCTCCTCACCTGTTCTCAATCCCCTCATCTGCACCTGCATGTATAAATATCCTCCTGTTTTGTCCATTTCTTGTCAGTTCTTGAATTGTTATCTTGAATGGTTAAAGTGTTACTTAGTTGGTTATTAATTGTGATATTTGTTCCACTCCAGCATCGCATTAATAAAAACGTGAAGGTTACTCCTGCGTCTCCTCCCCTCCACTCCACTAACTAACATTACAGTAGTCCATCATTAAAACAAGGTGATGCAGGCAGAGATCATTGAGGTGCATACATTTCGGTGAGGTCTATCCTAAATACAAGGTTCAGGCAATGGCATATGAAGTATCCCATGTCTTATGGTTGGAGTTGGCATCAGGTCATCATCCTCTGAAGTCCATCGTAATAGACTGAAGTGATGTCATCAGATCACCACATAGCAGTAGAGTCTGATACCAAACAGGAACAGAGCTGGATCTGGCCAGCTCTGGATATGTATCCCGAAGTTGAGAAAGGTAAACAAATAGAATAATATTAGCGTAAATGGCATACAATTTTTTGCTGATTTATATATAGATCATGATAAATGTTTCTGGTTCCAGCAGACCTAACTAAAGCAGCGTTATTGTGAGTTGATGGATAAATTAGATGTATGCCTGTCTAAACTGATGAGTCTTTAGTCTAAACTGAGTTAGTGTGTCTGCATCCCGAACAGTGTTAGGGAGACTTTTCCAATGTTTAGGAGCCAAATAGAATAAGGATCTACCTACTTTTGTGGATTTTGATGTTCTAGGAACTATTAACTGGCCAGAGTTTTGCAATCGTAATGGACGTGATGGAATATAGTGTGTCAGAAGGTCACTTAAGTATTACAGGGCTAGACCAGTCAAAGCTTTGTACGTAGTTAACACAATTTTTTCAATTAATACAAAATTGAACAGGTATTCAATGTAATGACGATTAAATGGAGCTAATGTGATCATATTTCTTGGTACTAGTCAGCACTCTGGCTGCTGCATTTTGAACCAATTGAAAAAAAATATTTTGACTTTTTTTTATTTAAATAAAAAGCAATAATCTGGGTTACAGTGAGGCACTTACAATGGGAGTGAATGAAGCCAATTTGTGGAGGATTTAAAGGTGAAAATGTCAAGTTTATAATTTTATAATAGCATTTAAATCAATTCTTGTCTTAAAACATGTATTATTTGAGATGGAATTTTGTTCAAATCATAATTTTTACAGTGGTTTTAGGGTTAACAGCATTAAGTCACCATGCAACAAAATTGTAAAATTGGATATAACTTTACAGAGAAAAGGTTAGTACGCAATTTTTTCACATTAACCTTTAAATGCATGGGAATTTCACCAAAAACTCTTACATATTCAGGTCTTTAGAGACCTGGCACTTATATCTATCACAAATGGATCTACAAAACGCCCAGATAGTGTCACATTTTTTAAATATGTTATAGACCATTAGAAAATAATAGAATAAAATATATATATATATATATATATATATATATATATATATATATATATATATATATATATATATATATTGACATTCATGAGACACATCTGTCTGTCAAAAGCATATTGAGCTACACATAACACATAAGATACAGATACACATATGTTACACATGAGTATGTTCTCAGGCACTTATGGAATCTAAATACATGCACAACTTAAAGTACATAATTTCAGTAGTTCACCCAAATGAGAAAAGTCATATCATACTGTTTATGTTGTACGTACTATAGTTTACTTGCATGTTGTTTCATCATCAAATAGCAATATCAAATGTAAATCAAGTCAATCACTCAAACAACATGTAAAATATGTATGTATACATGTGTAGAATATAGATAATTCACCATTGTTGCACAGAAAATCAATGAGATAGTTTATTTGTATGAACATAGTACTCATTTCTCTAGATAAACAAAGAAATAGATATCATGTGATAGTAAACATAGAGATATGAAATAATCATACAAATGTAATTTATGGAAGTGCAAAAAAATAAATAAATAGCACTCTTACATAACTAGGGTCTCTAATGACCCTAGACATTTTTGTTACTTGCTGCAAAATAGAGAAATGAATGGCAAACAAACGTAATCTGATGTAGTGCAACAAATAACAGCTTTTGATTGATCAAAGTGTTTTATACCCTTTAATCTATCTAAACTGGTCTTGCACAGCTTAAATCAAAAATAGAAAATGTTAAGAAAACTAGTCAGCACTGGCATTGCTAGACCCTGTTTAGGAAGGCTTCAGCCACCCTTAATTTATTTTTAAAATTTTTTATAAGAGAAAATCTGGAATATTCTTTAAAGAGTTTATTTTGCAGTAATAACCAGCTGACTATAGTGAAAAGTAAAGAGACCACTGAGTCATACGAAATACATGAAACTAGCACAGCAATGTTGGGAAAATGTTTAATGGAACTGTCAATAACTGTCAATTACAGTTTAGAGGTCATTATGCTAAAATATTCTGCCTCACTATGCCATGATTGACCAATCAGAATCAGGTGTACCAGAGAAAAGATCTGCCTATAATCTTACCTACAATAATACAAAAATAAAACTGCTTATTTTGGCCAATACCAATACAGCTACCAATATTTGGTGCATCCCTAGCTGTTTTTGTTTGATGAGAACTTATGCAGCAACTATTTACTTGTCTGTTTTGCTAATGATCTATTGAAACGCTTTTCAAGCCCATTGAGTTAAAATTGCTACAATGTTAACATTTTTCCCACTGTAGCATGGTAATGCATTCTTGCCATGTATAGGTGCATATGTGTCTCTCATCAGTGGTGGAGGGTGGTGGCGTAGTGGGCTAAATCCCATAACTGTTAAGCAGAAGGTTGCTGGTTCAATCCCCACAGTCACCACCATTGTGTCCTTGAGCAAGGCACTTAACTCCAGGTTGCTCCAGGGGGATTGTCCCTGTAATAAATGCACTGTAAGTTGCTTTGGATAAACGCGTCTGCCAAATGCATAAATGTAAATGTCATCAACTTTATTCTCTGTATGTTGACTTTGGAACTGTTATTATAAAAGTACAATTACTTTTCTTAAATACACTATGCATGTACACGCGTCTGTGTGTTTGTATGCATAAATTTGTGTGTAATCTCTCATAATGTGTACTTCCAGATTCTTGCCAGTTGACCAATTTAGAAGTATGCCTATTTCTTTTCACTGTTGTAATAGATTGATCTTTTGTCCTTTAAATGACACTGCTTGGGGTACATTTTAACACACTTCGTGTGTCCTTGCCAAAACATGGTTAGGGATAGTTGTATTTTGTTCATCCTGGTTAAAGTATGCACATTTTTCAAGTGCTTTTTGAATTTAAACGTCATCAAGTCAGTCCTTACTTTACGTGTGTGAGTACATCTCTGTTTGTAGAAACTGCACACGTGTGCATGATAAGTGCATTTGTGAAAGAATGGCATCTGATTGCCAGTACAGTTTATCTGTTTCTGTCTTTGTGGCCAACTACTTTCAAAAAGACATAACATGTCTGACCTAAACTTACTCTTGCTCTTGTACATTCTGTTCTCATATATACCATTCTCTTACTCTCTCTCTCTCTCTCTCTCTCTCTCTCTCTCTCTCTCTCTCTCTCCCCATTGCCCTCTTTTATTATCTGTGTGTTTACATTCCTGCCATTGTACTTGTATGCTCACGTGTAAGTCTTTGGATCTCCTGTAGCCTCAATATCAAATGTCTAGTCTGCTCTGCCACAAACAGTGAATGAGTGGAAATATACTGTCAAAAGTCTTTACATGCACTAAGAGAGGCACCATATACACTGATATGAATCAATAGCATGGCACTGTGTCATGTAAATGTTGTATTCATGTCATGTTATCCTTAATTATTTGGGCTTACTGTAGCTGGAATTTGAACAAACCTCTAACCCCAAGTATTAAACTTTGATATTAGCAAATACCCACAGCACCCTATCATAGTGACAGCAAATGGCACTGGCAAGCACCAAAAAATTTAAACAAATAATAATAATTTTGTACCTAAATTATAATCTAAATATACATGTGAATTTCTCTTTATTTCTGAAACAATATTTTTGTGTTTTAGGGGGACAAGACAGAAGAGTGCGACGGTCGAGACTGCAGTGTCTGCCGGTGTTTCCCTGTCAAAGGAGACATGGTATGTCACTTTTAGTATTTTGACTTCAATGACACTATGACATCATAGTCATGACAACATCATTTAAAACAAGCTTCTTTTTGTTTTAATAGTGTGCTTGTACTATCTTTCTCTAAAAATGAATGACACTTAAGTTAATATTATTTTAATCTAATGCAATGACATTCATAAATTTGTAAGTGTGGCTTGAGCATCCAAATTGTCATCAAGTAGGCCAAATTGTTGGGGCCACTGTAGACACTGTAGACAGTTATGACATGACTATGGATATCATTCTGATTATAATACATCACAAAAAATGTCATGTATGTTGATTGACTGTCCAATACAGTTTCTAGCTGTTCCCTGGCTAGTGAAAGCTACATTTTGAGAGACTGTGTGTGTGTTTGTGTGTGTGTGTATGTGTGGGTTTCGGTAATTTAACAATATTTTTTTTTAGGTTACACACTGGTAATTAAAAGGATATTTTGCTATAAATGTGGTTTATGAGGACATTTCTAGTGTCCCCTTAATTCAAATCACTTAAAAAACCTATTAAACAATGTTTTTTTGAAAATGTAAAAATGCAGAATGTTTTTTGGGAGGGTTAAGTTTAGGGGTAGTGTTTGGGGATAGAATATATAGTTCGTACAGTATAAAAATCTTTATGTGTATGGATCGTCCTCATAAGGATAGCCACACCAATGTGTGTGTGTTTGTGTAGCAGGGCGAGAAGTCTCGTCCTGTTACAAGTACATTTTTTTCCCCAATTTGCCCATTTCCCACTACTTAGTAGGTCCTCGTGGTGGCGCGGTTACTCACCTCAATCCGGGTGATGAAGGACAAGTCTCAGTTGCCTCCGCTTCTGTGACAGTCAATCCACGCAGCTTATCATGTGTCTCATTGTGCATAATACCGCAGAGACTCCTAGCATGTGGAGGTTCATGCTACTCTCCGTGATCCACGCACAACTTAACACATGCCCCACTGAGAGCAAGAACCACTAATTGCGACCAAGAGGAGGTTACCCCATGTGACTTTACCCTCCCTAGCAACCGGGCCAATTTGGATCCTTAGGAGACCTGGCTGGAGTCACTCAACACACCCTGGATTCGAAATCGCTGAGCTACCCAGGCCCCCTTGTTACAAGTGATTTTTAATCTCATTAACTGAGTCTCACTCTAATCCTATTATTTTGTTTTTGTACAACATTTAGTACATATCCACATGCACACAGACATTGGCACACTGACCTAGTTTCATGCCAGTAAAACATGCCTGTTCATGTCTGTATCTGAACAGCTCCATCCAGGTGGTGGCATAATGCAATTCTTGGCATGTTTCAAAAACATGTTTTTAAAAGAGGATCAAAAATTGAATGTGTTAATGAGCATTTCAGAGGCACGAATGCTTCTCACAGATTAAGTGCTGTTTAACAATGGAATTTTACAGGGTGTGTACAAGTGTCTGTGTGTAGTTGGTGTGCACTCAGTAGTTCAGCAATGTTTTAGCAACATTATTATACTGTTGGTTTTTTGTCACTGAGCCACCTATCCTCCACCTCCGTACATAAAAACTTTTGAGAAATGAATGACAAACAAAACTAACTGATGTAGTGCAACAAATAACAGCTTTTGATTGGTCGAAGTATTTTATCTATCTATCTATCTATCTAAAAATAAAAAATAAAAATCTGGGGATATTTTTTTAAAGAATAAGCTAAAAGCACCAATTCCAGCTATTTTAGTGATTCAAGTTTATTCAAGTTTACAATTGTGCAGAATTAGCTGCAAAATAAAGAGTATTTTGGTGACGCTTGCATCTGTTTCACAAATGTGTTAAATTTTATTAACTGATTAGTTCAGTGACCCCTTCTGTAAATGTCATTAGGTGGCAACAAATGAGTATCTTATGTTCTATGAGTGAGTCGGTGAATAATTTTGAGTCGTTCATGATCGAAATCTACCAAGAAACTTTATAGTGTTCAAGCATTAAAAGAACAAAGCAGATCTATAGTCTTCCTTCAGTCTGAGCATTATTTTCATCCAAAAAGACTACAATAATAGTCTAATAATAGTGAGTTTCAATAAAACCTTCTCCTTTATTAAAACTTACATGGCTACAAGTTTACTGACTTCAGTATAAGAATTATAAACACAAGCAGATCTATGGTATAATTTTCTACAGTAGCCTATTTAAACTGCTGAGCATGGCTTTTATCATAAAAGACCACAATAATAGACAAATAATAATAATTTTGAGTTTGTGACCGATTATGGTTTCAAAAAGGCAAATTTCTCTGAAAGGTGAGGAGTTTTGAAATTATTATTTTTATTCATGCATTTATATATTTTGTGGAATTTTATAATTTTCCATGGCACACCTGACAATCTTTCATGGCACACATTTGTTGGGAAACTCTGATCTAGAAGGTTAGAAGTTCCCTTTATTACAACTTCTCAATCACCAACCCCACCATGACCCCCAACATGTCTGCCTGTCATAACACTGGTCAGGACCCAAATTATTATGTGTTTATCCCCTATATTGATGACCGCCCCATCACCTAAAATACAGTCAAAACAAAACCCGAGTGCCCAACATGTAACACACAAAACTCTGAACCTTCAACCAAAACTCTTGGATCTTAACACACCCCCTAAAAACCTTCTGCAGGTGGGTGTGTCCTTAAGGCCAAGCCTATACAATCTAGAGGGGGTCCAATAGAATCTATGTAAAATCTTGAATTACATAAGGCGCACCATTGCATCTCTAGATACAAACTTGACATTCTTCAGAATCCTAGCACACACTCCCTTCTCCAATACCAAGTTTAAATCTTTCTCCCATAATCTCTTGATAGAAGTTAAAGCTCTGTCCCCAGACTCTGAAATAGCAGGGAGTAATAAACTGATGCCTCATAACCTTTTCCAAAAGCAGTAATCACCACTCCCAGAGTAGATGGTGCAGCTGTAAATACCTAAAAAACTGAGAAAAAGAAAAGATTTGGGAATCCCAAAATGTTGAATAAAATTTTCAAAGGATCTCAACACTCTCATATAGGTCACCGAGCGTATTAACCTCCCTCACAATCCACTCTGTCCAGCAGAAAGGGGGCTTATTAGTTCATAATTATGGTTTCAGCACTATGCTCGAGGCAACATTTAAACATATGTCCGAATTAAACACTCTATAAACTTTTGTCCGAGTGCAAATGCAAGATAATGGGGTGTAATTTAACTTCTCAGATTAGTTTGATAGAAAGGCTTTGCAATGGCGAAATAGGGGCAAAAACTTCCTGTTCAATACAAAACCAGGTAGGGGCTCTCTCAGGTGGAAGATGAGCCAAGTGTCTGAGACTAAATGCATAATAATAAAACCAAATCTTGGGTAGGCCTAGCCCAACTTTGTCAATCGGCCTATGTAACTCATTGAAATGTAATCTGGGACGTTTACAATTCCAAATGATGTGCTTCGCTATACTATCAAATTGCTTGAAATAAGAGAGGGGAAAATCTACTGGGAGATATAGTAGCAGGTTGTTGAATTTTGGAATACAATTAATTTTAATAACATTAACATTCTTAATCGTAGATAAATGTAATGAAGTCCACCTGCCCACATCACTCGAAAACCTTTTTATTAAAATTAACTCTAACTAAATCACACACATTTGATGGGAATAAAATGTCCTGTTTGGGCCACTGGAAGACGCTGAAAAGCCGCCACTGGGCAGTACGCTGTCAGAGTCAAAGCTTCGGATTTAGACCAATTGACTCTGTATCATGAAAATGTAGAAAAGGAATTAATAATTCTGTGGAGGCAAGGCATAGATCTAGTGGGGTCAGAGATGAGTAATAAATATCATCTGCGTAAAGCAAAAGCTTCTGCGCCATACCTCCAGACACCACCCCTGGAAAATCATCTTCCTTTCTTGCCCTGGTACTAATGGTTAATTACTTCAAAAAGGTCCTCCAAGGTTATCTCAGAATCAAGATATTTTGATTATATATTTCCTCAGGCAGTCAAATGAATTTTCAGTGAGCCGGCCCATTCGATTGCTACATGAGTGCAACAAATGACCCAATCACTCCAATATCCTGCAAGAAATACTCCACAAAACAAATTCCAACCAATAGGAGGCATAAGCACAAAGAACATGCAGATTCATCCACAACAATGTCCAAAAGGAGTGTTAATACACAAAACAACTCCAGCCGCAAGGTGGAACCAGCACAAAAAGAAACAAAAAAGGTTCTCCGTTTCCTCAGATGGTCAAGTGAATGTTCAGTGAGTCGGACCACTTGGCTGCAACATGAGTACCACAAAATAACTTACTCAGTCCATTGACTTTATGAAGGACATTGCTTGCTGTGGACATGTAAATATTCTGCGGCCATCCTTAGAATCTATTCTCAATTTGGCCAGGAACATAAGTGCAAAAGTGACCTTCCATTCATCAGGGGCATCAGCTTGAGCACAAAAGTGTATTTTAATGTCTCCAGAGCCCAAGGAGTGACATATTGTCTTCCTAGAACAGTTATGGAACAAAGTGTATTGAATCTCACCGGTTTATGACATAAAAAGTATTAAAACTAGAAAAGTGCGCAGAGTTCACCGTTCACACATCGGAACCTTGCATGGTTTCATGTGACTTTTCGAGTTGATTTTCAATAATAACATATAAACCTTTAAAGACAGACATACCTTGAGCTCCGGCATTGTTCATTGATTGTATATGCTTCCACTGAAGCCATCCATCATGAACTTCATTATTTAAAAATCGTGTTTGAGAGCGAAACTCATTGTAAACAGCTACATTACCCATGATCCATCAAAGAAGGTTTCACCTTTCAGAGAACTGTGGCCAACCAAGCACATAAAATTTGACTCGGAGTGACCGCCCAGTCACATGAAGCGCTGTGAATGACGTGATCAAGTCGGTGTCTCTTCACCCTTTAACTACCTATTTGTAAATCTGAAAATATTTTGCAATAAACTTCAAATATATTGTTTCTATAATTAAAAACCTATAATCATTTGTTATATATATATATATATATATATATATATATATATATATATATATATATATATATATATATTCCCATTGTTTTTATTCAATGGTTTTTATTTCAAATGCTTAATGGGATTGTAATCCGTGCCCTCATGAAAGACTGTAAGTACACAGTCTTTGTACCTTTCCGTTTTGTCTGATTTTCAAATATTGTTTTGCCTCAAAACAAAGTTTGTGATGTTCTGATTTACCTCTGAGCTGGTTGGTTTGGTTTATGGCTTACATCTATGAAGGATTTTGAAAAGTCTATGAAAGAAATGAATGGGGAAAATACTTCCAGAATCAAGATGGCGCTGTTGTGCTCCATAAGCCAAAAAGCATGAATGGAAAAGTATATCATCCAGATATCTTTGGTATACTATTTTCAACTAATTATGATTTGAGACACACTACTTGCGCATGTTTATTTCACATGATGTTTTCATATGGTTGTGTGAGTAAATGTAAGAAGAAAAATGATGAGAAAGATAGTTCAAATATAATTAAAGGCAGAGGGTATGTATGGATTTGTGTGTCTGTGTGGCAGAGAGAGAACCAGGAGAGAGTGAATGTGTGTCCTCGCTGAAAGTAATAATTATAGTCTTTAGCAGAAGAGCGACACATTTACGGGCTGCCTTGTAAAGACCATCAGCCCAATTACAGTTAGGAGCACGGTTAAAAAGAGTTTGCACAGCTGCTTAGAGACCATTCTAGAGGAAATATTGGAAATATTTGTCATAAATCTCCTTTTTTTAATGGAACAGACTTCAATGGAAAAAAAATCTGTGCTCATGCTCTTTATTTGCATTCACACTCACAAAAACACACTAGGCTGTTATGTCATTGGTCCCAGAAATCTTTGGAATGGAGTGGGATGAGGACTTGTAAATAAACAAAAATTAAAATTCACCTTCTATACTTAAACTCCTCACACACATCAGTATACTGGTCAGTATAAACACACATAATAGCAGCAACACAATTATATCCATCCATCCATCGTCAACCGCTACACAATTATATATAAAAAAAAAATGAATACATTTAAACTCCCTGTTCCTCAGTAATTATAAAGAGCTCGCTGTTGTGATCTGTCCCCTACAAAGTGGTACAGTGGTGATATAAGAGATAAGATAATATCATGTTACTGAATCATTACCATATTTATACAGGTGAAACTCGAAAAATTAGAATATCGTGCAAAAGTTCATTAATTTCAGTAATTCAACTTAAAAGGTGAAACTAATATATTATATAGACTCATTACAAGCAAAGTAAGATATTTCAAGCCTTTATTTGATATAATTTTTATGATTATGGCTTACAGCTTATGAAAACCCCAAATTCAGAATCTCAGAAAATTAGAATATTGTGAAAAGGTTCAGTATTGTAGGCTCAAAGTGTCACACTCTAATCAGCTAAACACCTGCAAAGGGTTCCTGAGCCTTTAAATGGTCTCTCAGTCTGGTTCAGTTGAATTCACAATCATGGGGAAGACTGCTGACCTGACAGTTGTGCAGAAAACCATCATTGACACCCTCCACAAGGAGGGAAAGCCTCAAAAGGTAATTGCAAAAGAAGTTGGATGTTCTCAAAGTGCTGTATCAAAGCACATTAATAGAAAGTTAAGTGGAAGGGAAAAGTGTGGAAGAAAAAGGTGCACAAACAGCAGGGATGACCGTAGCCTGGAGAGGATTGTCAGGAAAAGGCCATTCAAATGTGTGGGGAGCTTCACAAGGAGTGGACTGAGGCTGGAGTTACTGCATCAAGAGCCACCACACACAGACGGGTCCTGGACATGGGCTTCAAATGTCGTCAGAAGCGTCTTACCTGGGCTAAAGAAAAAAAGAACTGGTCTGTTGCTCAGTGGTCCAAAGTCCTCTTTTCTGATGAGAGCAAATTTTGCATCTCATTTGGAAACCAAGGTCCCAGAGTCTGGAGGAAGAATGGAGAGGCACACAATCCAAGATGCTTGAAGTCCAGTGTGAAGTTTCCACAGTCTGTGTTGGTTTGGGGAGCCATGTCATCGGCTGGTGTTGGTCCACTGTGCTTTATTAAGTCCAGAGTCAACGCAGCCGTCTACCGGGACATTTTAGAGCACTTCATGCTTCCTTCAGCAGACAAGCTTTATGGAGATGCTGACTTCATTTTCCAGCAGGACTTGGCACCTGCCCACACTGCCAGAAGTACCAAAACCTGGTTCAATGACCATGGTATTACTGTGCTTGATTGGCCAGCAAACTCGCCTGACCTGAACCCCATAGAGAATCTATGGGGCATTGCTAAGAGAAAGATGAGAGACATGAGACCAAACAATGCAGAAGAGCTGAAGGCCGCTATTGAAGCATCTTGGTCTTCCATAACACCTCAGCAGTGCCACAGGCTGATAGCATCCATGCCACGCCGCATTGAGGCAGTAATTAATGCAAAAGGGGCCCAAACCAAGTACTGAGTACATATGCATGATTATACTTTTCAGAGGGCCGACATTTCTGTATTTAAAATCCTTTTTGTTTTTTATTGATTTCATGTAATATTCTAATTTTCTGAGATTCTGAATTTGGGGTTTTCATAAGCTGTAAGCCATAATCATAAAAATTATATCAAATAAAGGCTTGAAATATCTTACTTTGCTTGTAATGAGTCTATATAATATATTAGTTTCACCTTTTAAGTTGAATTACTGAAATTAATGAACTTTTGCACGATATTCTAATTTTTCGAGTTTCACCTGTATGTGTCATGGTATTTACATGGTACTCCAAAGAATACCATAGTACATGTTCAAAAGACCATGGTATTACCATGGTACCATGTTCAGAAATCCTGATTATATCATGGTACTTTTCTGATTGAATGCCATTATAAATCCAAATTTTTGCATTCATGGTCTTTGCAGACATTTTCTTACCAAAGCAACATTACAGAGGAAATACCACAACAGGCAGTCATGAGAACAGCTAATCCGAACATCTCACAAGCTCACAGGCTCTGTTTGGAATACCAAACTTCTCTTGAATTTCTCTGCTTTTTTGGTCCATACAATGTAAGTTAATATGTGCCAAAATTTGAAAGCTCATTTGAGTTCACATGGGTCAGCATAAAAGTAATCCATATGACTCCAGTGGATAAATCAATGTCTTCAGAAGATATTTGAAAGGTGTGGGTGAGAAATCAATATTTTAGTCGATTTTTACTATAAATTCTCCTTGCTCAGTGTCCACTTTAACTTTCACATTCTTCTTGCATACGCACACTACTGGGCAGGGAGAAGAATTTCTAGCAAAAATTGACACAAATATTGATCCGTTTCTCACCCACACCTATCAAATCGCTTCTGAAGATATGGATTTAATTAATGGAGTCATATGGATTACTGTTATGCTGTCATTATGTGCTTCTTGGAGCATAAACATTTTGCACCAATTCAATTGCATTGTATGGACCAACAGAGCTGAAATATTTTTCAAAAAATCTTAATTTGAGTTCTGCAGAAGAAAGAAAATCATACACATCTGGGATGGCATGAGTTTGAGAAATGTTTGAGAGAATTTTCATATTTGGGTGAACTAAACCTTTAGGATTGTTGCATGCCCATTTTCTTGTTTTAAAATGGATTTTAAAAATTTTGGGAAATTATTACCTGAATTTAGTCACAACTTTTGGAAAATCAAGTAATCTAGCAGATCCTTTTTGGGTGTGCAGTTGTC
Organism: Xyrauchen texanus; assembly: GCF_025860055.1. NCBI lineage: Eukaryota > Metazoa > Chordata > Actinopteri > Cypriniformes > Catostomidae > Xyrauchen > Xyrauchen texanus. The sequence continues at coordinate 7,970,690 of NC_068311.1, forward strand.
TGATAATCGGCAAATACAACAGCTTCATGTAAATCAATGTGACAGGGCGGAGGGCAGGGTCGGGTCATGATTCTACACACCCGGCCCCTTATCAGGCTAATCAAGCCTCCAAGGGGGATGAAGGCGGACAGTGGTGCAAGAGAGAGAGAGAGAGAGAGAGAGAGAGAGCGTTTACGGGCAGCTGTCCTGTGTGTGTTTGTGTTTGTGTGTCTTTTTATTTAATTAAATGTTGTTTATATTGTCAAGCCGGTTCTCGCCTCCTCCTTCCCGGGTTTTAGCACCAGTGTAAAGGGAATAATGGAAAGGAGGAGGCAAGAACCTGTTTGACAATATAAACAACATTTAATTAAATAAAAAGACACATGAACACACACAGGGCAGCAGCCCGTAAACGCTCTCTCTCTTTGGCTCCGCCCTCCGCCCTGTCACACCAAGTTAAACTGGCCATCCCCTTTTCTGCTTCATTTGGTTTGTTTGCTCTTTCCGCTTGCATATAATAAACAGGGCTGCTGAACTTTTCACATTACTGAAAAAGAGGAATTTAAAGTATTATGACACAAGCAATGCACTTCATTTTGAAAGAAGAACAATGAGGCAAATTTCAGTAAATTACAAATCATAATGGCACCGTTTTTGGCATGGTAAACCAGCAATTTCAGCAGGGAGCCAATGGGCCTAACAATCCTAGGAACTTAGGATATTCCACAGCTACCCCATTACCAATAAACATCTGGAAGCCATTCTTAAACATCTAGAGCGCAACTTCATGTCTCCACGGTCTCCATATTTTTTAAGTGCATCATTAAACCCAAGATGTTTGAGAGGTGCATCTCTTTCAACTTGGTAAATAATGATTGTAAATATTTGTGCAGCTGTATTGGTGTTTCTTTTGGCCAGTTAAAAGGGAATCTACTGGAGGAGTAATCATAATTCTCCAAGTTACTTGAAGGATGTCCCAAATTGGATGACAGAAGTGTTAGACTTATAGTCTGGCATTTTACTGAAAGTGTGTGAAGCAGGGGTGATTATTTCAGGGGGGATGGAAGGGAAGTAAAAATATTAATGTTATATTTATACCATATGGTATAAATATAATTTATATAATATATATTTATACCAACTATACCATGATTAATGAAAACAAGTAAATGCTTCACGCTGCAACCCCAACAGTTTTTGTGGTCTAGCTCAGTGTCATGTGCATTGGTCTAGCTGAAGTCTTAAGAAGGAGATTATTGAAAGGGTTTATGGGCATTTGCATGGACTGTGGAATTTTGCATGAAGGGGCTTATGGGGTTTTGTAAAACCAGGTATTATTCCAATCCATTCAGACCCCATGTGTTCAAAGAATAAATGTATTGTGCATTATTGTGTAAATGCATTGTGTTAACAGGATCGCAGAAAATATCATTTTACAGTTTTATTAATATGAGCTAAAGCTAAAGAATGGAAACTGATATAAGCCTGAATGGCATGTGAATAGAAGAATGTTTCAATGATCGATTGCATAAAGTCAAGTCACAATGTTTCATCTGACCCACAATCTCTACTTGAATACTCAGAGCAGTAAGGTCACTAAGAAATGTGTAACTGCACACCTCTACTTAATAAGCTGCAAAATTTGAGTCACCCTTCATGTTCATAGCATAAACAGTGCAGGACAAGTTATATGCAGAATACTTAAGTTGAAAGGTTTCATCTGCAAATTAAAGACAAGAGGTCATTAGATCTTAATATGTAGTGCTTCACTCTTCACTCCCCTATAGCTTAAGACATCCAACATATAATCAAATGAACACATACATATACCAATGGGAAGTTTAATATTTTTTGAAAGTGGTATATGAATTCCTGTGTTTGGTGTATTGATCTTTAAATGAGTTTTACATGTAAATACATGTCCATGTGTTTTACTAGGCTTGTGTGTATTATGTGCACAGCTGTGCTAGCCCTAATCGTAAAGCAGAGCTGTATGGATGTGCGTGTGTGTGTGCGTGTGTGTGTGTGTGAGCGTGTATTTATCACTTTGTAGGGACCAAATGTCCCCATAAGGATAGTAAAACCCGAAATTTTTGACCTTGTGGGGACATTTTGTCGGTCCCCATGAGGAAAACAGCTTATAAATCATACTAAATTATTTGAAAATGTAAAAATGCAGAAAGTGTTCTGTGAGGGTTAGGTTTAGGGGGGTAGGGTTAGGTTTAGGGGATAGAATATAAAGTTTGTACAGTATAAAAACCATTATGTCTATGGAAAGTCCCCATAAAACATGGAAACCAAACATGTGTGTGTGTGTATGTGTGTGTTGCTGGGGGAATCCAGTGGGTCTTTAGTAATTAGTGGGTCTTTCCAGTGGGTCTTTCACTGAAAGACTGTGAACACCCACAACATAAACTGATCTTCATCTGCCACAACCACTACTGCTTAACACATTCTCTCTCTCTCTCTCTCTCTCTCTCTCTCTCTCTCTCTCTCTCTCTCTCTCTCTTCTTTTGCATCACAAAATCAATCAGAATATCAGCCTGTTTGTTTCTGTTCTTTGTTAAATGTAAAACTTTTGTCCAAAGCTTAAAAGGAAACAAACCAAATTAATCTGAGTATGAGTTCTGATCTGGCCTGGATCTTGGTCTTCTTGGTCTCAACATATGTATGATCCAAAATTAATACTTAATATAAAATACTAAAGTAATATAAAACATACTGGACAAAGTTACTGGCCCAGTTTGTATTATTGTCATAACTTCATGTAGAAATTGCTGCTGTTAGTAGTCTGTACAATTGTTTAACAAAAAATAGCTAACTAATTCCTTTGTCAAAGGAGAAAAACATATTTTTGATAAGGTAATACAATATACAGTTTCATGGCAGATATGATATATATATATATATATATATATATATATATATATATATATATACTCTCACTGAGCACTTTATTAGGAAAACCTGTACACCTACTAATTCATGCGATTATCTAATCAGCCAATCATGCGGCAGCAGTGCAATGCATAGAATCATGCAGATACAGGTCAGGAGCTTCAGTTAATGTTTAAAGTAGCCATCAGAATGGGGAAAAAATGTGATCTCAGTGATTTCGACCATGACATAATTGTTGGGGACAGACCTGGGATTTTCATGCACAACAGTCTCTTGAGTTTACTCAAAATGGTACCAAAAGAATTGTACATCATGTGAGCGGCAGTTCTACGCAGGGACGTGCACAGACATTTTGGGGGGGCAGGGGCTCAAGTGGAAAAAAAAGGGCACTTCTCATAATTATTTATTTAGGTGGATGGGCTACAACTGCAGAAGACCAAGTTGGTCACTTTTTTTAAGACCATAGTGTTCCTAATAAAGTGCTCTGTGAGTGTATATTATCATATCCATATGTACAGAGACATCTTTGAGCGCTTTTTTCACGTTCACGTTCTTACAAGCGATGCACATGTGCCAATTACCCCAGTTTTGTGTTGCATGTTAACACCTTTATCAGCATTTTTACTGGTGTATACAATGTGTGCAAGTGTTGTGCACCTGCCTTTGGACGTTTTGACATCAAAAGCAGAGAAAAATCTGATGATTTAAAATCTCATGTAAATTAATTTTTTTATGTTGTCAGATTTTTGGATTAAGATTTTTGGTCATTATCAGCATCTTGCTGTGCATAAAAATGCACTCATAGTTTTACATTTTACAAAATTCTAAAACTTGCTGTTTATTACCAGGTTTACTTTAGAGTTTTAGTGTGGTCTGAGGCTTTTGGACCTCACAGCATATGTGTATGTATTTATGCATTATAAATATCCTCTATTCGAAGAAAATTGGACATTAGCATGTGTGTCATGAGCAACCCTCATTTTATATTAATTTTTTTCTCTATAGTGAAAATTTATGAGCAGCACACACATACACCTACCATGTTTTTATATTATTGTGGGGACTCGCCATAGATTTCCATGCATTTTATGCAGATCTAATGATAATTTCTATCCCCTAACCCTACCCCTAAATCTAATCCTCACAGAAACCTTTTTGCATTTTCAAAACAATCTAGTTTAGTATGTTTAATAACCCCTCATAGGGACCGCTGGCTGGGCCCCACAAGGTAGTTTTTCTTGGGTTTTACTATCCTTGTGGGGACATTTGGTCCCCACAATGTAGTATAAACATGGTTACACTCACAAACTTGGTTTAGTCTATATTTCGTTACTCATTTATATGTCCTGTCAGTGCATTGGTATTGTGTCTGATCAAAGTCAAGTCCTTTGGCATTCAGTTCGTCAACAAAAACATGCTGCGTGTGTTGGCATAAAATGAGGAGGAAATGTTTAGCTTTGTCTGCCCAAGATAGTGACCCATGTCTGTGTGTGTGTGTGTGTGTGTGTGTGTGTGTGTGTGTGTGTGTGTGTGTGTGTGTGTGTGTGTGTGTGTGTGTGTGAGAGAGAGAGAGAGAGAGAGAGAGAGAAAAATGTTTTTGGTATTTTAATTAAAAGAGTTCTGGAAGTGGAAATGTCACATAACAGCTGTGGGACTAACCTGCAATTAGTTTAATCTTCCTCCCTGTCAGAGGGGTTATATAGCGGTGTGTGTTCAAGCAGAGGATGTGTGTTTATGTGTGTACGTTTTAAGGCTGCTTTCAGTCAAATTTTACACATATTTGCCACTGTACTTTTTTGTCCCTAAGGATTTTGTATGTGTGTTTAAAAATACTGCTAAATCCCTGAGCTCCACCCCAGTTCCCATCTCTATCTGTGTATGCCCCACTGTTTCCGTCAGTGTGTGTTGTATCAGTTAAAGTTTTTTTTATTTACAATAAATACAATTATATATAATTCTCTTACTATCTTAGACTGACTTTTTCCCATTTATTTACTTTGGCTAAGTTTTGAATAGCATACTACCATACTGTAGTTACTTTCTCTGCAGTATACTGTTCACAGTGCACAGTATGCAACAATTCTGTATACATGAAAAACCAGACTGTCCAACTATATTTCCCAAAATGTTAAGTATAGAGCAGAGTACAATGCGTAGAATACTGTATGCCACAATGCAACGTGCTTCACATGATCTTCTATTTCCATTGTGAAGTATGAACAAAAAGTAATGCCCACTTTTATTTTTTTTATATTTTTTTATTGAATGGAACAGTTTTAACTCGTAATTGGATTCAAATTGCAAAATGACTGTTTTTATTTTTGATATGATGACTGGAAGCCACACAGAATAAAATAAATTAAAGATATATTTGTATTAAAAAAAAATATTTAGGCAGTATTTAGTGTAAACTGGACAGTAATTAGTGGGGCAGTAAGCAAGTATCCCATTCAGAACATACTGTAACTTAAAGGAATATTCTGAATTAAACACAAGTTTAGCTCAATCAACAGCATTTATGGCATAATGTTGATTACCACCTTGTCCCTCCTTTTCTTAAAAAGAAAAAAAAAGAAAAAAAGTCTGGGTTACAGTGAGGCAATGTAATTGAATGTGAGCCAATCTGTAAATGCTAAAATACTCATAATTTCATAGTATAGCCAAAAGACATTAACAATAACTGTCTTAACATGACTGTAGTGTGATACAGTTATAGCCAATTTTAAAACTTTGCAATGATGATATAATGTCAACAAACCCTAAAATGATGATTTTTACAGCTTTACAGCTCAAATAATACACAAGTTTCAACAGGAGAATTAATATAGGTGCTTTTCTTAAATTATTAACTTCACATGTGTGCCTTTAAACCCTCCAAAAAATATGTCCCATTCACTTACATTGTAAGTGCTTCACTTTAACCTCGATTTTTGCTTTTTTATAAAAAGGAGGGACGAGTCGAAATAATTTTTTGTTGTAATCAGCATTATGCCACAAATGCTGTCGATTGAGCTTAACTTGTATTGAACCTAAAATATTCTTTAAATGCACTTCTCTGCACTGGCTGATCACACACCAGCACCAATTACATCCTGACAAATCAGCATGCCCAGTGCACTCAACACCACTGACCAATCACACTCAAGTAGCTATAATTTTTCTTAAAATTTTTTTTTTAGCTATAATGAGCTATAATAGCCTGTAGCCCACCAAACTCTAGTACCTAGTGACACACAGTAGCATGCATTTAGTGTTTGTGATGTTGTGTCACACCCTTGTGGTGATTTTGGACAAATACATTCCAAAAAGGCTCTGATAATTATAGTCACCTCCATGGAACTCAAACATGAGGAAAACCCCCAGAATATTTTTGAATAATTATGAATTTTAATAGCTAATTGTTGCATTTAAAATGACCATTTTTATATCTGTAACAAGGAAAATATCCATATTTTTTATTATTATACCCAATTGAACATCCTCCCTGTTTATTGCCCCATGCATGTGCTCCTGCTCAGTCTTGGTTTTTCCAACAGGTTTCAGTAATTACACAAGCAATATCAACTGTCACTTATTCAGTTAATAAAATATATTTTTCTTTTGTTTTCTAGGGGTCTCCTGGTCCATTAGGTCAGCAGGGTCCCCAGGGGCCCAGAGGTTTACCTGGCATCCCAGGACTTCCTGGTGAGAAGGGTCTACGAGGAACCATAGGATTCCCTGGGGTGTCTGGCCGGAAAGGAGATCAGGTATACACAAACAAACCTAAACATACACATGCTCACACACAATGCTCATGCAACTCAATCTAATCAAACTCATCTTTATTTGGTTGCACTGTTTTGTAATAGGGCATCAAAGGATCTAGCGGCCATGAAGGATTAGATGGAGTGCCAGTAAGTGACTGTTCTCTGCTGTTTCTAGCTACTATGCATTGAAACACAGTCTGTACTCTATATAATAGTTAAACATTCAGTAAATTAATACATACATTACCTACTGATGCTTTTTTATAACTATTTTACACATTTTAGAATAATAGTAAAGTCATCAAAACTTTTAAATAAAAGGCAAAATGAAGTATGGAAATTATGGAGTGACAAATTAAAAGTACCTTATCTTTTTCTTATCTTGTATTACTTCTCTCCAGGGTCATCCGGGGCCAGGTGGTCTTTCTGGATTTCCAGGGAAGGACGGTTGTAACGGAACCAGAGGAGATCGCGGGCTGGATGGTGAGCTAGGGCAACCCGGCCCCCCAGGACCTGTGGTATGACTCGTTTGGCAACCCTGTTTGAAACTTTCTTAATGTCAACATGAAATGGCATTTGCAACCCATTTAACTTCTGCAGTCACATTTATTTTAGAATGAACATTTAACAAGAAAAAGTCATTTTAGAGGCAGAGCAAGTTATTTACATGTTATCAAAGACAAGCATTTAATTTTATTTTGGAATAAAATGCACAGATGAATCGTACACAATAAAACATGGTGCCATTAATAGCCCTTAAATGCATGGTCATTTTCCCAAACACTCTTACATCTTCGGGTTTTAGAGACCCGGCACTTATATCTATCAAAAAAATGCATGTATAAAATTCCCAGATATTGTGAATTTGTTTCATAAAATCATATTTTAGAAAATAACTAAATAAAATATATGAACTAAACAGTGACCTGCTTTTCCGTAGTGGGACACTTGTCATAATGTCAGAGCTCCTTGGTCAAAATGACACAGGAACACTTCGAAATAAAAGCTCCGCCAAAATAAAAGCTCAATTTAAATTAAAAAAGTATGACAGAAATGTAATATTCACTGTTATACTACTACAACAACTAATAATAATAAATTAATATTAATTAATAATTCATTTGTATATTATTAAGTACTTTATTTGATCAAATATAACTCCAGTGTATTTTAGACTGTGCTGTGAAGTTCTGAATAAAAGCACTTTATTTGATAAAAATAATACAACATCATGTTGAAAATAAAATGTTATACTTTCATTAGATTCAATTTTTAATTCATTTATTTATTTAAACATAATTTTGATGAAGAATTGAAACAAACTATTAATATGCAGTTCAGAAAAGAAGAAAAAAAACAGGTATCAGACTTTGTATCGGTGAGTATACATACTCATGAGTATATATACTCATAAAAGGTCTCAAAAATATGGAATCGGGACATTCCTAAACAAATCGTGACAAATCTAGTTCAGGATTCATTATGTTCACACTGAAATTCCATTAGATGCAACTGGCTTTCAAACACATATTTAGTTATACATAACACATAAGCTACACATGTGTATTTTCTCAGGCACATATTGAGTCTAAATAGATGCACAACTTACAGTATATTACTTCAGTAGTACCTCTAAATGACAAAAGTCATATCAGACTGTTCAAGTGTTACACTTGCTATAGTTTACTTCCATGTTGTTTCTTCATCAAATAGCAATGTCAAATGTAAATCAAGTCAATCACTGAAACAACAGTGCCACCTCGAATAAGAAATATCCAGTATAATCTGTATGCGTAAACACATATTGGATACTGATAATTTCCCATTGTTGATAATACATTGTTGCACAGAAAATCAACGTAATATAGTGTTTATTTGTATGAAAATAGTACTAATTACTCTTGTAATAAACAAATTAATAGATATCCAGTGACAGTAAACTTAAATAGATATGAAATAATAATAACAAATATAATATATGGAAGTGCGAGAAAAAAAAAGGACACATTACATACCTCGGGTTTCTAAAGACCCTAAACACTTTAGGTACTTAAACCATTATAAACATATTACATTTTTGTGTTACTCTATTTATAAGAGATAGATTGAGGTAGACTAAAGAGGTTTGGGCACAACTCCAAAAATGGATGAGGTACAGTGGGTGGAATCAGGTCCCAGGTCACTAAAGACCAGAGGTATGCGTTTAAGGTTGAAGGATGTAAACAGGGTCAGCTTTGTTCAGAGCAGTCATTCCCTTTTGTCCACTGAAGTTGGTCATTTTATGTTTTCTATGTTAATATCATACAGCGGGCTCATCAACCAAAAAACAGATCCATACTAAATGATTTACTAAATCCACTTGTTAATTCAACACTGCATGTTGACTCCCATTTTTTGTTTTGTTTTGTTTTTTTCAGGGACTACCTGGGATAAAAGGAGCCAAAGGAGACCCAGCTAATAAAATTACTTTCATTGCCGGAAATCCTGTACGTATAATGCCATAAATTGATGCTTTGCTATTTTCAGTACTAATTTTGTTTAGTATTAAAAGGCTGAAGTTTGATGGTTATACAGACATTACAATAATTTTCGGATCCAATTTGAGGTTCGGCTGCGTTTTTTTTTTTTATTACAGTAAAAGTGTGATTAAATGTGTAAATGTTTTGCACATGCAAAAACTATATATTTAAATTCACATCTATTAATTTATGCTTGCTATATGCTGAATTATGGATGTTGCTGCTGTTAATTATCAGAATAGTAACTATAAAAACAGTATTGAGAGCTCTTGGAGGAGTTAAGTGTTACAAATTTTGGTCTCTGTTTAGGGATTTTTTGAAAAAAATAAATAAATAGAATAACAGCATGCCAAGCCAACATAATAATAGATGTGTCTAGTTGATACTTTTGCAGTCATTTTATTGTATCCATGTATGTTTATCTTTTTATACCTAATAAATCTATACATTTGTTGCCATCATTCGCAGGGTGTCGATGGACTTCCAGGAACACGTGGCCCACAAGTATGTACAAAATAGCACAAAACAGTACAAAAGTACAAGGTATAATGTAGTACTTTTGTGTAATCTTTAATTATGCAGTTTTGTTTATTAGTTAGGTTTGTTCTGTTTCTGTGTGTTTGTTTTTATATGTACAAAGGGACCTTATGGGGTCTTTGGCCTGCCCGGTCCACCAGGACAAGCGGGAGCTGAAGGATTTTTGGTAAGTAAAGTGTTTTCTTTTTAAATGTTTGTATGTCAAATTTAAATGTAATGTCTTTTCTCTTTAGAAGTCTCAACTGGAATGAAAGTATATTCTGTCATCATTTGTATATTCTGTCATCATTTACTAACGATTTTGTTATTCCAAACCAATTTGACTTTCTCCATGGAACACAAGAGGAGATATAAGGCAGAATGTTAACTCCAGTCACCATTAGCTTTCATTGCATCTCTTTTCCCTCCATACAATGAAAGTGAATGGTGATGGAATCTCCACTCATTCAGCTCAATGTGTTTACTGCAGAGTAAATAAAGTCATATACAAGTCATATATATGAAAAAAAACAAAAATAATTTAACTGGCTATATTTTGTGTGAAACATAAGTTACTTGATATTAACTTCTTGTAAAAAACAACAGTACTCTTGCTCATGTGATATCATACAATCATAAAATTGTCCCATATATATAAACTTAAGATTAACTTTGACTTTTACATTTTCATTGACATTTACATACATTTCTAACGTTTAATGTTTCTTGTTTTTAAATGGCTTCTTGATCATTTTCCTCTCTCTCTCTCTCTCTCTCTCTCTCTCTCTCTCTCTCTCTCTCTCTCTCTCTCTCTCTCTCTCACTCTCTCTCTCTCTCTTTATATATACATATACCTATCTCTCTCACTTAGGGCATACCAGGATCACCTGGTCCAAGAGGCCCACCGGTATGTTCTCCTGGTTCAAAACTCTTCATCCAAACACATGGTCACACTCAGAATGTATATTTATTTCTTGTATGGTTTAGCTCTGAGTTTATTTCAAAACCTGAAGAACTTTGTCTGAGGGGCCCTGCACTTGCAGTTATCTAAAATGCCTGTAGGGTGCAGTATCAACAAGTCATTATTTGTCTCCAAGTCTGAATGATGCCTTGTACTTTCCAAAGAGGACTTCTGTTTTTCACTGACTGCCATCTATGAATTATGTGGAACCAATTTTTATTATTCGAAAACGTGTTTTGCTCTTTTTTCACTAGGGAGATCCAGGAAGATCATTACCTGGAATGAAAGGAGAAGAGGTAAATAAAACACATGTGGTCCTTAGTGATAATTTTATGTGTGTGTTTATATATATATATAATAGTATGTATAGTATATATATATATATATATATATATATATATATATATATATATATATATATATATATATATATATATATATATATATAGTATGTATATATGTGTAGTATGCAGTCATGAATGTGGGTTTAACAGGGTGCTCTTGATTCTGTGTCTTTTTAGGGGGAGCAGGGTCCTCAAGGGCAACCAGGACCTTTTGAATATGTGGAACCCAGCCCAGAATCCTCAAAATTAAAAAGAGATAAGGTAAAATCGTTCACTGGAATAATCTGCAGTCGACAGTGTTGTGTATTTACATGCCCACTGAAGCTTTACAAGTGCTTGTTGGATGCAGGCCCACTTTGTCTCAGCTCTCAAGAAAGGCTCAATTTGGGGGATTAATGTCGTTCATTTGAAAACGGTTATGAATGTTTCTATATTTAAAACGTTTGCATTTTTTTACTTTGACTATGGACTCATTGGCAAGTTTTGCTAGGATGTTTGGTTGCCTACCAAGAGGAGATATATAATTAGGAATATAAGGATGAACTAATAATAATAATAATAGTAGTTGTAACGATAATAATTCTGATTTTAGGATGAATAACCTGTCTGTCAAATCAAGTCTTCTTATTCATAAACTTTGTTTGTAGGGAGAAAAAGGGCAAAAAGGAGGTTGTGGAGTATCTGGCCCGGATGTGAGTATTTGTGTGTCTTCATTAGATTTTATGTATCTGCAAAACTCACTGTGAGATGTGTTTGTTCATTCTCACCAGTGTTGTTGTATATTCATTTACCTGTTTATACTCATTTTTCTCAGGGTCCTGATGGGCGTCAAGCAGAAAAAGGAGAGAAAGGAGTTATTGGTTTGCCTGGACCCAAAGTAAGACTATTCAACAGTTTTATAAATCAGCTGATCCACTTCAAATCAATTAATACACCAGTTCAATCGATTATGAAACTCAGAGCCAACCAATCATAACACTCCAAACCAAGACTCATAACATCCTAAATCAACCAATAGTTAAGGCCCAAATCAGCTACTCATAACACTTAAATAACCCAGTCAAAACACGCCAACTCAAACAATCATCAATACTCAAACAATCCTCCACATGAAATATAACTGAAATTAGTATCAGTCTTTTGTATCAAGTGCCTTTCCTGTTAAGTATCCAGATTGTGCAATTTTATGTGAATTTTAGTAAATTCTAGACAATTGTAGTTGGTATAAATTTGTATTTATAATTTTTTTTTTTTACATTACCATAGGGGTTGATTGGTGTTCCAGGCCGAATAGGCATTCGAGGAACTAAGGTAAACGTTAGTTCAAAAGTGTGGGTTTGGGTTGTTGGCACATAATATGGACATAAACGTTTGCAATGTTTTAAGTGTGATGAATTATGCCTTTTTTTTTTTTTTTTTTTGCACAGGGTGAACGTGGGGAAAATGGTCTCCCTGGTCTTTTTGGCAACACAGGACCAAAGGTTAGAAAGAAATTCTGACAAAAGTTTTATGCTGCATTGCAAATATTGTATAGTTGCATTGTGTAATAGAAAGTGATAAGGTTAGTGATATCTATACCTGCAAGTGTATAATCAGTCTGACAGCTGGTTTGAATGTGTGACAGGGTTACACAGGAGACCCCGGACCTAAAGGAAAGCAGGAGTTCTATAACCAACATGTGACAGGTAATTGTGTAATAGTTGGTTGATGCTATTCTCCGTGAACAGTGTCATTTTATGGTGTTCTTGAATTCATTATACAATCCAGAACACCATATAGAGTTTCATATAGGTTGGGCTGTGTTTGGTTCATTTAATTAAATGTATCCACTTTATATTAGTTGTATTTAACTACTATTTAACTACTACTTATTATGTACATAAGTGTTGTTGCATTGTACTTACATTTAAAGTGCCTGCACTTAATAATTTAATCATCTAGAGTTTCACTGTTAACCCTACCCCTAATCCTAAACCTAACCCTGCCCCATCCCTTACCCTAAACCCTAAACCCTACACCTTAACCTTACCCCTAAACATACCCGTAGCTCAACCTCAGGTGCAGCAATTGTGTATCTTGTGAGAATTTTGCAGAACAACATATTGTTACACAATAAGCACGTTGTATTGTATGTATTTGAATGTTAGTTGTTAAAGACAGCTAATATAAGGTGGGACGAATTTGATTAAATTTAATTTAGAGAAAGAGTTTTGTGTCAGGTTTTGTCTTAAGATTTGGCAGTGCCGATTGGTTTAGTTCAGTCACAGGGTCTTGTTTACAGACTGGGTTCTGCCCATGTAGACCTCTAATTTCAAATGCATTTGTATGTAGGACTGCCTGGAGATCCAGGGCTCCCTGGTGCATCTGGATCACCTGGTGACAGTGGAATGATAGGTATTCCTGGACCCCCTGGTGATCAAGGACCATCAATAATAGGTGTGGGTGTGTGTATGTGTGAATGATAAACTATGAAATTTACTACCATTATTAAAAAAATATATATATATATATATATATATATATACACACCGATCAGCCACAACATTAAAACCACCTGCCTAATATTGTTTAGGTCCCCCTCGTGCCACCAAAACAGCGCCAACCCGGATCTCAGAATAGCATTCTGAGATTCCATACTGCTCACCACAATTTTACAGAGTGGTTATCCGAGTTATCATAGACTTTGTCAGTTCAACCAGTCTGGCCATTCTCTGCTGAAAGCAGTTACAGAAATGTGCAAACCAGCCCATCTGGCACCAACAATCATCCATGCGACTACCTAATCAGCCAGTATATATAGCACAATTGCAAGTGTGATACTGCTTATACACAATAGTTCAATGAACAAGTACATTTTTAATAATTAGGAAAAACTGAGTACAGTCATAAAAATGCATTTGTGCATGGAACTATTTTATTACGCAGTGGATCAGAATCTGTTTTTGCTGGTACAAAACAAAAATGTCACTTCAGAAATAGTATCAAGGCTTGTGCTGTTTCTAACAATTTATTGGATAAACAAAGCGATAGATAGATCAGCTTTCTCAGTGGAAAAGTAACCATCCAAGTGGGGGTATTTCTCCCTATTTCACAGTAGCCCGTGCACAAGAGCCTTTCAATATAGAAACTGCAATGTCCTCTGCCATTTTAAATAGTAAGTCCACTCCAATGTGGAAAGTCCGATAAGAGGTAAGCGCCTTCAGTTTGTATAATTAATCAGTCTGTTGTGTCTCTCAGCTGTGATGAGCCGCAATGCTGAAGTTGTTCACTTAAAGCCGTGTTATGTTATTTCCTAGCTTTAGTAGAGTAGTAGTAATGCAAGAGATCATGGAGTGCTCTATACAAACACTGGCTGATGCAGATTCACTTCACGTCACCTAACTGGCTCATGTTACTGTACACATAAAAATTATCTTTTGCCACCACTTGCTGGCTAACATATGTAATGTAAAAAACATTATGTAAAAAAAGACAAACAGTAGTTCTTAACACTTCTGCTCTGCTCTTACACTTTAGATTAGAATAGCACGAACACAAGCAGAATGATACATGTATACTTAAACCATAAACAGGATATTGGATTCAGTCAGTGTTTAGTTTTCTTCTTTCTTTTTTTCTTCTTATCTCTCAGGTGCTGAGGGTGAATATGGTCTCCAGGGTTCACCTGGAATCAGAGGAGAAAAAGGCAACCCAGGAAGAACACAAACTGCCAATATTTATGACTCTGTTGGTGAGTGGATGCTACATAAGACACACACTTGCCCTGTTTACAGTACACCTGGTATTAAAGGGACAGTTCACCCAGTTCATCTTTTACCCACCCATATTGTTCAAAATTTGGTTGACCTGGTGTCTATGGAACACCAAAGGAGATGTATGCAAAATGTAAGCCTAAGTCACTGTGGCAGCAGGGGCGTGGTCAAGTGACCGTCCGGGAGAGAAGGGCGCTTACACCTGAGCTAAATTATGTCTAACAACTGTCTCTAATTTCCGTGAGCACGGGGAGAGTGGCATAAAAGGCAGCCATAGGGCCACGTCCAGATTGGGAAAATAAAGAACCTCACCTCCGAGCCACTGCTTCAAGTGTCATCCCTTGGAGGAGATCTTTTACACTGGTGCCGAAACGCGGGAAAAGTCCGGCACCAGTGTAAAAGATCTCCACTGAAGCAGTGGCTCGGAGGTGAGGTTCTTTATTTTCCCAATCTGGACGTGCACACAGCACTTTTACAAAGATAAGTCTTATTTACACACACACAGTAATTCTCCAGTCAGTCTCTCTCTCCTGATGGAGGCCCTCTGGCTCACTGAAATTAGAGAAAGGTGTTAGACATAATTTAGCTCAGGTGTAAGCGCCCTTACCGCTTTTCTCTCCCGGAAGGGCGCTTGACCAAGCCCCGCTGCCACAGTCACCATTCACTTTTATTAATTCTTTTTCCAAACAATGAAAGAGCGTGGTTACTGAAGCTTCTATTCTGCCTAACATCTCCTTTTGTGTTCCACTGAAGAAACAACTTAATATAGGTTTGGAATAAAAAGTGATGTCATAATTACAATATTTGGGTGAACTATCTTTTCTGCAAATGAAAGTATTTTTTTGTGGTATAATCAAAAATTTTGAATGGTATAAATAAGTTTCTGTATAAAAATTAGAAACATGATTCACCGCTTCTTTTCCAGGGGAACCTGGGAAATTGGGCCCTCTGGGGCCTAAAGGAGAACAAGGAAATCCTGGCTCTCCCGGTGGGTGAATATGGAATTTCTTTCTCACTTCCTTCACTCAACCAAGAGCAAAAAGAAAAAGTGGCAAGCGATAAATTATTTTCCATGTTAATCTGAGATTTTTTCTTAACCAGCTAAGACTGCAACGAATGAAAATACAGTTTTCAGTTAAATCATTCTAATTGGCCCTGTCAACAATGAAATTTCATTGGTCCAAAATCCTGCTCCACATAGCTTTATATTAAACACCAGATTTATTCTGATCTGTCTTTATTGTATCACCTGACATAGTACTTTCACTTTCAGTGTGGATTGAAAAAATTATGTAGTCATGGCAACATTTTTGCAAAACAAAATTTTGTGCCTTATTACACTTTTGGCTGCAGTTTCCCAGTGAAATGTCCTGCGAGGGGTGCCAAAAGCGAGCTAAATGGTGTCGGTACCAGACGAGGTTTTAATGGGGAATATTAAATGGAGATATTAATGAGTAAAACGTACCTCCCTAAAATAAAACTTGAACCTAAAACTAACCAGTGATCTAAAACCAAATGAGAGGTAGATACAAAACAGACATCCTTATCCTTAACCAATGCCTGAATCTAACTGATAGTGTCCAAAAACAAAATGAGAAGTAAAAGCAAATTTTCTGATGCAACCACGTCATCTCGTGGCACTTCGATGACACATTCGGCTTAACTTGCATGCTTGACTTGTCTCAATTTACGGTCTTCCGAGTCCAAAGTCCCACACTCTATGAGGTGAGCTGTAATACAAGCGTTAAAATGTATCATTTTTCAAATTATGTTTTATAGTAAAACTGTTTTGATATCATGTTCATTTCACCAGGATGCTGTGACGAAATGTAGAATTTGGCATGTTAAAATCAGTTTGCAAAAATTTTGTTATTATCACGTTCATTCTATGAGACTAAGTTGGACAAATTTCTTGTTGCTGCAAAATCATCAGACCTGGTTTGGACGCAGTGTTACTTTTGCTTCCTGTTATGAAAGATAAAAAAAAAATACAAAAAATCGCCATAGCTCTAGTATGTGCATACCTGTACAAAATTGTACCATTGCATGTGTGGATGTGTGATTGCAAGGCTGTATTATGAAACCAATAGAAAAGTTTTTATAATTGAATGTTGCATGTACCTAGTTCGCCAAAATATGATTTATGATATTATCTGTCTTAAAATTGGCTTGTCATTAACATTAGTGAAACATTTAGCATGTGTATTATAGACCCAATAACCTATGTCTCATTAGCAATAATGTTGCATGTGTGTCCATATCAAGTGTGTCACTGTATGTTCTTCAAAGCATGTCATAATTCTTTGTTTGCCTATTGTCTTTGACCAACCGTCAACATTGACGTCAACATTTTTGTCTCATCATGTGCTACGAGTCAACAGGTTGTGGTGTGCACAACTTTATAAACTGTCACATACTACAAGCCTGCATTTATTTATGTATCCACATAGTTAATACACACAAAATAATACATTAATAATACAAGCATTATGCCACCATTTGAAATAAACACATAGATCTGGAGTCAATATATGGTGTTGAGACTCTCCATCTCTGTTACAGGTTACTACTGCCTTCCTGGTGAGCGTGGGGAACTTGGAAATGTTGGACAAAGGGGGCCTCCTGGAATACAAGGTGTCCAGGGTTGGAAAGGTTAGTTTTGACATATGGATATGTAATTCTGTATCCATATACAGTGTAGCCAAAATGTTGTTCGTGGTTCATGCCCAAAAGAGTTTTCAAGCGGGGGATCACCAAACTAGATCGGGCAGCCTTAAAGCCCAGGGCACCCCCCAGGCAGTCAAGGGCCCCCTGGTAGTCAAGGGCCCCTGTGCACTGGCCATATTGGCCCAGTCAGTAATCCATCCCTGACAAGGAGTGAGAGATTTTTAGAACTGTGAGAATGACGTTGAATGAATTTGACACAAATCTAAAGAGTCAACTTATAGGAGAGGCTTAGCTGGTGCTGTCCATGGTGCTGATTAATTTGGGTGGTTTTCCCAACTAGAAGGCTGTGTGTAATGTGTTTTGGTGTCCGTTAGGAGGTGGCAGAGCATCCCTCTCAAGTAGGAGTACATTTGCATTTGCTTCTCTGTGTGCCTTTTCAGGTACTGATGGGGCCTGTGCATGTGAACCTTCTGGTGACCTACCTGGCAGGCCTGGCATTCCAGGAAATCCAGGTGACCCAGGTGATCCTGGGAGAAAGGGGAGCCCGGGTCCCACTGGTGATGTCGGTTCTTCTGGAGACAGAGGTGCAGGCGGTGTAACTGTATGTAACCTAGTCGAGATTCTCTGTGTGTCCATATAATAAATGTGCATCCATTGTTATTATAGTTTTTAATTTTTCATTTAGTTTTATTTAATTTTGGTATTCCCATTTATTCCAACTTGTTAAACATATTGTGTTACTGCTATCTAAAGGTATTTTCATGCTTTATGAAGGTAGATTGTAAAGATTTAAAAATGAATAACATACTGTGTATTTGTGTGTTATAAGGTCTATAATGAACTTTTTTTATATATGTATTGTGTTTTAGTTAGTTGTGGAGTTGCAAACACATTTATTTTTGCTTAGTTTCATTTTTTCCAAACGTTTTTTTGTTTTTGTTTCGGTCAACGAGAATGTTTTCATTTAGATTTTGTTTTAGTTTTTGTAAATGATGATAACACTTTGTGCATTTCACTGTATGCATATGTGCGTATATTCAGATTTCATAATTTTTTGTGTCTGTTGTTGTTTCTCAGGGCCCCAGAGGCTTCACAGGAGTCAAAGGAATTAAAGGAGAGAAAGGAGATTTTACAATTTTAAGCATGAAGGGTGAAGCATTTTAGCAATTTATGTTTTTTTTTTTATATATATAATTTAAACATTTATTCACTATTACCTACCATTATGAAACACATAATATTTTTACTTGTTATAATACAGAATTAATGTTTTGAATGTTAAATGTCTGATAATAAAATGACAGTGGATCTACAGAGTTTTATGTTTCTTCTGATATTTCTGAATATGTTATCTAAAAAATGTTTTATATAAACTGGCAGTCAAGTATCAGGTTGAATATCACAAAAACATTCAATGTTTAGGATTTCACCTATTAATATTATTAATTTTATATATATATATATATATATATTTTTTTTTTTTTTTTAATTAATATAATTGTTATTATTAGTATTATGTTTTCCATTAAGAAAATACAGCCTATTTTTAGCACAATTGTGGGGTATTTTGTTTTACATTATTATTTTCATTGCAACTAAGCACATTTTATCCATAATTTTCCCCCTGAAATATTGTATTAAATATATGTTATTCATATAAATAACAATATAATATAATATATACATTTATGTAATATATAAATAATTTAAATTACATGTTATATTTGAGGATAAATATGTATTATTTGTGTAGTACAATTCTAAGTATACATTATGGTACTATTTTGTACTAAATTTCATTTATGCAGATTGTTTTTCGCATTACAGCAATTAGAAAAATGTAATTTAAATAATATCACAATATTATCTGAATGGTCCTATTAATAGGCTTAAATGTAATTTATTTAGATTTTGGAGTGAATACGACCCTGATATTTCTTCATAAATGTACCCATCAGTCCAACTTATAAATTAATATGTGTCATTGATTGTCAGTGTTATTCTCTTTGTTTAAAGGGGAGAAGGGAAAAAGGGGACCTAGTGGACCATTCGGGCCACCAGGAGACAATGGCAGAGGAGGGGATGATGGGAAGATGGGCATACCTGGAGATCCTGGACCTCTGGTCAGTCACACTGGGTCATACATTAAATATAAACTGTATTTAGGAGTATCAACTTCAAGATAGATTATTGAAATATAATTAAATACTGTATTCATTGCTGAGGTTTATTGGTGGATTCATTGGGTAGAGTTAATTAGTAGTACATTCATCTTTGCAACAGTGACTGTATGTATAGTTAAGGTATACATTTATGAAAGTTAAAAAGTGTGAAACTTTTTTTCACACACAGTATAAATGGGTGTACATTAAATTATGTATATTTTAGGAATGGGGTCCATTGCAAAGTAATCATCATTTGGGTCATTGGCAAAAATATCTGTTCTAATGTACAGATCCAATCATACCTTCATTAATTCGTTCTTTTTTCTTTCTCAGGGAGATAGTCTTGTTGGCCTGCAAGGTGATAGGGGTTGTCAAGGAAGCGTTGGTGCAAAGGGCTTCAGAGGTCCAAAGGGGCCTCCTGGCCCATATATAATGGGGGCCATTGGGCAACGGGGGCAACCAGGAGACTCGGGGCCCCAAGGCCAAACAGGACCCCCTGGCCCCAAAGGGCTCCAAGGTAAATTATATCAAAGTGTACATTTTGGATGAAAATTGTTAGCCAACTGTATACAATTGGAAAACAAATTCCAATTGTTTAAAATAAATCTAATTGTGAAAAATAAGGTACTGTACAGTAGATGTTTGTGTGGACATTAGTGAAGGAAGCAATTTTTAATTTTCCTGGTAGGTGAAACTCTGCGCTGTGCGTCTGTCACTCTTGGGCCATCTGGATTCAGAGGACGGCCTGGTTTTTCAGGTAGCATAATAATAATGTCACAGCAACCATAATTAAAATCGTTATAGCCAAAACATTTAGATGTTTTTTTTTTTTCAGGTGAGAAAGGGAAGGATGGAAATCCAGGATACAGAGGGCGAGTTGGACCAGATGGCCCCAAGGGAGAGAAAGGTGACGCTGGTGATAATGGATGTACCGGACACAGAGGTAAAGATTGTGACAATCTGAAAACAAAAGACAAATTCAGTCAGCTTGAGTTTTCAGTTTAACTTAATGAACATATAGAGAAATCTGTTTAGAAATATATTTTTTTATCCTTGATTATACCCTCTTTTTAATCTATTGAATAAGGTTTTCCATGAGCGGGTGCCCACGGTCATTCAAAAACTGGAAATATCAGTAAATTGAAAAAATTGGGATTTCCATTGAAGTCATTAATTTCAATTCAAGTTTATTTACAAAGCACAATTTATAACAACAAGTGTTGACCAATGTGCTGTACTGCAGTGATTTACACACAGAAAGCATATAATACAATATTATTTAAAATACCTAAATATAAAATACATCTTCTAAGGTTGGTTAAAAGCCAGGGAGGAAAGGTACATCTTCAACTTGGTATCATAATCATATATTGTTGAAACAGTTCTAATGTAAATAGGTAGATTGTTCCATAGTTTCGGTGCAGCTACTGCAAAAGCACGGTCACACCTCTGCTTCAGTTTAGGAACTGTCAATAGCCTCTGATCTGAGGATCTAAGTGATCTCAGGGGATTGTGTCTACGTAAAAGGGTGGCAAGATATGAGGGCACTGATCCGTTCGAAGCGGGGCGAGCAGGGCCAGTTACAATGGTGCCTTGACCTGGATTGGAGTGAGGTTTAGGGGGTGAGTGTAATGGGTGACAGCTGGAAGATAGCTGTGCAATATGTATAAACCTCACTTTCCTGACCTCAAGAGGTGCACTAGCAACTGATATTTGGGGCTGTAGCCTTTAGCCTCCTTGTTAGAGCACCCGCCTCCCATGCCGGAGACGCCGGTTTGAGTTCCGTACGGAGCAGGTAGAACAGGAGCATCACACTACTCAGGCAATGATAAAGGCATGAATAACCTCTTCAAATTCTTTAAATGACAAAAAAGCCTTGACTTTAGATAAAAGTTTTAGATGGAAAAAAACTAGTTTTTACAACAGAATTGATCTGTTTGTCAAACTTGAGGGCACTGTCAAATACCAAACCAAGATATTTCACTGACGATTAATGGAAATGAGCCAGATGACCCAGATTAAAATTGGGTGGGCCAGAAAAATCAGATGGCCCAAACATAATTATTTCAGTTTTGCTATCATTAAGGCTTAAAGAATTTAGTGACATCCATCCAGATCAGTTGGACAGGCCAGCAGGGGTTTTAGTTCATTTCTGGTCAATTGTAAATACATTTAGGTGTCGTCTGCGGAACAGTGAAATGATACCCCAAGTTTCTTAAAAATACTTCCTAATGGAAGCATATAGAGAGAAAATAGGACAGGGGCCAAGATAGAGCCCTGAGGAACACCAGAGGTAAGAGGAGCTGATGCAGATGAGAACTCCCCAAGACGAACTGAGAAACTTCTATCTTTAAATTAGGATTTATACCAACTGAGAGCGTTACAATAAATACTCACAAATTGCTCAAGGTGTGAGATAAACATGCTGTGGTCTACAGTATCAAAAGCTGCACTAAGATCTAAAAAGTTATATATTTTATATATGTAAAATATATTTAAAAAAATAGTAAAATATTAGTTTTTCTAGTTATGCTCAGCTGTAATATATTTCATTGGCTAGAAATTGCTTTTTGCAAGTGCAGTCTCCGAAATCATTTAAAAAAAATCATAATCCAGTATTCTTGAATGACTGGAAAACTCAGGGTTGGTGTGGGAACCCTGGTTGTAATGTGTTTTTTAATGATTCTGCATTTGCATGAGATAACCATAGTGTCAGCTTAACAAGAACATATCCAGATGGAAAATATTGTTAATCTAATATCACTGCCATTTTGTACATAGGCCCAGATGGATACCAAGGAGATCCTGGTGGTACTGGTTCTGATGGCGACAGTTTTGATGGTGCACCTGGCACACCTGGTATCCGCGGATCAGAGGGTCTGAAAGGGTCTTTTGGAGACTCTGTTGTCGGGGATCCAGGACTAATTGGGTCTTCTGGGCTTGAGGGATGCCCCGGCCCTAAAGGTGTCCCAGGACCCCCTGGACCAATTGGAATACAAGGTACCACTAAAAAGATGTCCCGCAATGTGGCATGCTATACTTCATAAAAACTATTTTAAACATAATTTTCTAATTCTGTTTAGACAGTACATGCATGCATTCATGTGTCACACCACATCACAATTTAAGTTTTTATGATAACGTAAAAGGTGACCATTCATATCTCGTAAAATATACACGATCTCTTATACATTCAGATACATTTAACCTAAATCTTCATGTTGAGGAGGCCCCCAAAAAAAACACAGCCAACCACCCAGATGGAAATCATGCTTTTTGGACCTTCAGAATTTTGATACCCATTCACTTGCATTGTATGGACCTACAGAGCTGAAATATTCTTCTCATTGTTTGTGTTAAGTAGAAGAAAGTCATAAGCAATCCCTTTAAAGTTATTGAAGTGTGGAAAAGTCAAGTACATCTAACTAACAATATAGAACAGTGAACTTAATAAAATGTTTGTGTTTTAACTAACAACTTAGTTTAAGATGAATACATCTCAAAACAATGACATTTTGACATTTAATTTATTCCATTGTATCTCTGCAGGTGCATCTGGTGTTCCTGGTCTTCCTGGTAGAAAAGGGGAAAAGGGTGCAAATGGTATGTCGGGACAACCTGGTTGCCCAGGAAGGAGACCGGATCAGTGTGGTAGAGGAGAGCCTGGTCTACCTGGCTGCTCAGGACCACCTGGCTTCACTGGACAGCGAGGTGAGTAGAAACCACTGTATCAATAGAAGCAGAGGGATATTAGACTGACCTGATCTTGAAAGAATACTTCACCCAAAAATGAAAGTTCTATCTTCATTTACTCAGCCCCTGGTCACTATATGATTAATTGTATGGAAAAGAGCAGTGTGAGCATTCTGCATAATATCTCATTTTGTGTACCATGAAAAAAGAAAGCCATACGGGTTTGGAACAACATGAGGGAGAATGAATGATGACAGAATTTTCATAGTTAAGTGAAGCCTACACAACTTATATATGTAAATTAAAATGCTAAAGTGGATAAAATAAAGGAAAGGGGTTTTCACAAGATGGTTCTAATAATAAAGTAACTTTTCTCTGTGTGTGCAAATGTGTTTTAGGCCCCCCTGGAGAGAAAGGGTCACTTGGGGAACTAGGACTTCCAGGGATAGGAGCCAAAGGAGCCCCTGGTAAGCCTGGTATCCCTGGCAATCAAGGAACTCCAGGCCTTCAGGGGCCTCCAGGAGCCAGAGGGGAGAATGGAATTCATGGATGTAATGGCCCGAAGGGTAAAGACTCTTGGATACTCCACAACAATTCCCACGTCTCATTATGCTTTAACAATTTTATCATTTAAAGCTGTCAAGACATACACTATTTTAAAGAATTGTATTACCTTCCTTGATGTCCACTGATAATTTTAGTAAAGTTTTTATGATATATATGATCATTTTCCACCCTGTCTCTGGCCCTCTGTCTGAAACACTCAGTTTTGGCCTCAGCGTCTACTTTAAATTTCAATGTTAATGCCCACCGTTATGATTGGCTAACATAGTGCAGCCCTTCAAAACAGAGTTCACATGTAACGCACACCCAACACATTTCATCTGAAAGTTTTAAACTGTTCACTAAAGCACAGCAGCACCATAAACAGTCATGGCATTTGAAACATTTGTGTTTTCAAATTTCAACATTCATGAAACATTCGTGTGTTCAAATTTTTTCTTACCTTTTGTCCTCAATTTGGAATGCCTAATTCCCAAAGCGCTCTAAGTCCTCGTGGTGGCGTAGTGACTCGCCTCAATCTGGGTGGTGGAGGATGAATCTCAGAGTCCTCCGCATCTGAGACCGTCAATCCACACATCTTATCACATGGCTTGTTGAGCACATTACTGCAGAGAAGTAGCGCGTATGGAGGCTTCACACTATTCTCTGTGGCATTCACCCACAACTCACCATGCACCCTACCGAGAGCAAGAACCACACATTATAGTGACCATGAGGAAGTTACCTCATGTGACTCTACCCTCCCTAGCAACTGGGCCAATTTGGTTGTTTGGAGACCTGGCTGAAGTCAATCAGCACACCCTGGATTCGAACTTGAACTACTCAGGCCCCACTGAAACTGGTTACTTAAGGTTTTGCAGTTGGGTCCAATAGTGTTTTAAATGCCCCGTCCTTCAATAACAGTTCCTTTGCAAAGCTTGAATCATATAGTGACTCTTTCACAAGCAATCCATGTTGATATGAGCCAAAAATACATAGGGAAGGGGGGTCTCATTTTAAGAGTTATAACTGAAATTGCAACTTTTAAAAGCGGTGCGAGATGCATGATAATGGTCAAAGCAGTTTGTTTAGTGCATGTTTATGTAGAAAAACATTTTGGAAGTTATATCCCCTTTGGTGTAGATGAATCTCCCATGACGGTTGAGGCCCGTCTGACTGAGTAGCAGTGGGCAGGGCTAAGGGTGCAACGTTTTAAAAGTTTTGCTGTAGAGGCAGTCTTTTGCTGACATATTGGTCCTTGTGATGTCACAAAATCCACAAATTTGAAAGAAAAAGGAAACAAACAAAAAAAAGCTGTTTTCACAGCTTGGTTTAAAGAAAATGCTCTTTATCTATTGAGTAGGAAGTTTTGAGTTCTCAAACTAACAGAATGTTTTAATAGTAGATTGGCCTCTTATATTTCAAAAGATCAAGAAAATGTTGATTCCTTATGTCATGACCCCTTTTTATTAATGCATTTTATTTTGTAACATAATTATTAGTGTGTGCTAACCTAATAATTGTACCTATGTGAGTTACTGTAGCCTTTCTGTCAGCTCGAACCATTCTGACCTCTCTCATCAACAATGCATTTCCATCCACAGAACAGAATAGCCTTTTTTTTTGCAACATTCTGAGTAAACACTTGAGACTTTTGTGCATGCCACAGTTGAAATCACTGAGATAAAAAAATTTCCCCATTCTGATGGTTGATGTAAACATTAACTGAAGCTCCTGACCCGTATCTGTATTTCCATCCTTGTCTATATGCTGTCATGGGGTAATTCAACTCAGGTTTCCCTGGATTTCCTGGACAAGTTGGCTGTACTGGCAGCTCAGGGCGGACTGGCCCACCAGGGGCTCCTGGTCTGAAAGGCACACAGGGTCTCGATGGGCATCCAGGTTTCCCAGGCGAAAAAGGATGCAGTGGCCAGAAAGGTAATTTAAAATGCTCCAGAACACCTAAATGTTATGCTTTTGCTCAGTTTTGCTCAGTATCATAGTTACAGGTGGTCTGGACTGCACTGTGCACATTATTTAGAATGTAATATTTATTTTGCTTCATCTTACAGGATGCATTGGGCCTACAGGACCTCCCGGAGACACAAATACAGTCCCATTGAAAGGCCAGATGGGGGCACCTGGACCTTATGGAGAAACTGGTTTTACTGGAGCAAGGGGTAAGGGAATAGTTCACGTTCTCATCCCATTTGTTTAGGTTACAAACTGGTAATTACAAGGGTATTGTGCTGTAAATGCGGTTTATGAGGACATTTCTAGTGTCCCCATAAATCAAATTGCTTAAAAAACATACTAAATGTTTTTTTGTGAGGGTTAGGTTAGGGTTAGAGTTAGGGGATAGAATCTATAGTTTGTACAGTACAAAAAAGAGTGAGTGAGTGAGTGAGTGAGAGTGTGTGTGTGTGTGTGTGTGTGTGTGTGTGTGTGTGTGTGTGTGTGTGTGTGTGTGTGTGTGTGTGTGTGTGTTTTTGTGATTTACGAGGACAATTTTGTAAGTTACAAATTAGTAATTACAAGGGTATTATGCTATAAATGTGATTTATGAGGACATTTCTAGTGTCCCCATAATTCAAATCGCTTAAAAATCATACTAAACAATGTTTTATTGAAAATGTAAAAATGCAGAAGGTTTTCTGTGATGATTAGGTTTAGGGGTTGTGTTAGGTTTAGAGGATAGAATCTATAGTTTGTACAGTATAAAAGTCATTATGTCTATGGAAAGTCCTCATAATGATAGGTAGACCAACGTATGTGTGTGTGTGTGTGTGTGTGTGTGTGTGTGTGTGTGTGTGTGTGTGTGTGTGTGTGTGTGTGTGTGTGTGTGTGTGTGTGTGTGACTCACCCTCAGGCCATCCAAGATATATCTGAGTTTCTTTCTTCAACAAAAGAGAATTTAAGACTTTTAGGATTTCATTTCAGGCTCCTCCTTTAAACAATGCAAGTGAATGTACTGCAAGGGAATTTTTTTGACAGTCCAAAATGCATATTTAGGGTGCATCAAAATAATCCACATGACTACGGAAGCAAAAAGTATTGTTTTTTATTTCTAAAAATAATCAATCGTTTGGGTTCAGAAGAACTTTATTTGTCAACTGGAGTCGTGTGGATTATTTTGATGAACCCTAAATATGCATTTTGGACTGTCAAAAAATTCCCTTGCAGTACATTCACTTGCATTGTTTAAAGGAGGAGCCTGAAATGAAATCCTAAAAGTCTTAAAATCTGTTTTGATGAAGAAAGAAAATCAGATACCTCTTGGATGGCCTGAGGGTGAGTAAAATTATCAGCAAATTTTCATTTTTGGATGAACTATTCCTTTAACTCTCAGGTAATAAGGGTGCACCAGGACCTCCTGGCCAGCCAGGTTATCCAGGACTAAATGGACCTCCAGGGTTTGAAAGTGGCTGTCGTGGACCCCCAGGTACCCCTGGACAGCCAGGTGAGCCTGGAACATGTGGGCAGCCTGGGCCAAGGGGCGTTGTGGGAATCCCTGGTGACAATGGTGATCCAGTGAGTGGATGGTCTTATTTAAATCCTCCTATTTAATGCTTGCCAACTCATTATGTAGATTGTCGTGCCATTTGTAGTGCACTCAAATATAGATATACAGCATGTATATAATAATATTTAGTTATGTATTTTAAATAGAGAAAGAGTGAGATCGTCTATTCAATAGCAAATGTTTGTTTACAGGGTGACCCTGGATTGACTGGTAGTTCTGGAATGCCTGGTTGCCCTGGATTTGATGGTCCTAAAGGTACAGTAAAATGCAAAGATCTGACCACATTTCCTTTATTTTCCAAAAATAGTATTCACAAAACCTAATTTATTCAACTGACAATTTTCTAATTTTAATCCTTGATCCGGTCCTGCCTATCCTAGTCAAATGTAAAACCTTCATAAAGTCTGTTATTATAATACAGTATATTCAATCTGCACATTTTACATATCTCCTTTGCAAAATGTATTGACGACAATTTATAGATTAAAAATTGTATTCCTGTATTTTTAAAATCGTCTAGTATTGTCTTGAATAGGTGATAAAGGTGACTCTATCAGTGAGCCAGGCAGAAATGGTGCGAGAGGGCAGTGTGGAGAAAATGGCTTGTCAGGTATGACTTTCTCAAATTTTACTTTATTCACCCTCTTGAAATACATGCAATAAAAATGTTGGACCAAGCTCCAGAAACACTCTTCTCTCTTCCCCACAGCTCTGCCTGGTGATAGGGGAAACCTGGGTGACCCCGGCCCTCAAGGGCCATGTGGGCCCTTTGGTTTATCTGGTCCATCTGGGTGTGTGGGTGTAAATGGACCCCCAGGTAAAATGTCCATTATTAAACAGATAGTTCTGGCACATAGCTCTTTTGTGGACAGTGAGACTAAGGTTTTAAATTTTAAATAGTACCAAAGTATAGAAAGTCTGATTTTTTTCAATCATATTGTTTATTATGTTTCCAGGAGTGTTGGTTATTCATGTTTTTGAGATGTGACATTACATCAGATATAAGCATAATTCATTCTGATTCAAATGTCCAGCATCATCCAATCACTGCCAACCATATTAAAATAAAATTATGCATTAAAAATTAGAAATCTATGTACTTATTACCATTGTCCAATGACCAATGTTGAGCAGTCCAAACATCATCTGCAGCCTGAAACTGAACTTTTGTCTGGAGTGATTGCACTTAGAGATCGAGAGCTGCATAGAGAGATATAGGATGCTCCCTTGCTCCCTGTTTAGTGAATGACTTAACCTCCAGTGTGCTGTCTGTCTGCACTTGTCTCAGAACTGTTCGACATGCTCCTTATTTTCATCCTAACTCCATATAAAGCCTCTTAAAGCAAATGTGTTCAGCTTTTGGATGGACCCATTGATTCTCAATCTGATAATGCACAGTAAATATAGGATTTCTAAGGAAAAATTTAATTCACGATAAATTACTCAAATTTGAAAAATGGCACATCGGATGAAACTAGAGACTCAAACAGGTTTCAATGTAAAAACATAATTAGTTTTCTTACCAGATGTAGTTTTGTAGCCGTTTCTCCCACAGACAAACTCTGCTGTGGTTGGTGCCATGTTGTTTTGTCACATGATTCCGTACTTCGAAAGTTTATCCCTTTACTGACAACCCAGAGTCTTCTGATCTGAGATCAGTCAGTTTAAATGAATTTAAATTATGCATTGCGAATACCGAAGCCAAAATACAATGTCCACACATGTGTTTGTGGGGTCGCACAAGGATATAGTGGTTATTATTGTTAATGGCATTGTTTGTGATTTTTATTGTCAATTCTGTATATTCAATATAATGTTCTAAAAATGGTATTGAACTTTCAGGAGTCAGTGGGCCCCAAGGTCCATGTGGAAGGCATGGTTCAGAGGGCCCTCCAGGTCCACCTGGTCAACAAGGCCATAAAGGAAACATAGGAAGTACTGGACTTAGAGGTTTGGATTCATAAATACAAACAATACAAAGAAAACTGATGCTTCCAGTGCAATTATGTACTTTGATTCATTGCAACCTCATTTAATGCTAATTAATTTACATCTGTGGTTCACTTTCAGGGCCTTCGGGACCCCCAGGGCTCCATGGACTGAATGGCCTAAAGGGCGTCAAGGGTGAAATGGGGTCACGAGGTGAGAGACAGTTGATGTTTGTTACGCTGTTAGAATTGTATGTTATTTTATTTACTGTTTGAGGGAAAAAAAATTGTCTTTCTCTCCCTCTTCTCATTCAGGTCTGGGTTTAAACGGTGATGGAGGAGCTCAAGGACCGACAGGAGAGAAGGGCGTTCAAGGAGACCCAGGGTTGCAAGGGACATCACAAACAGGTGTCCGAGGTCCAAAAGGACAGCAGGGTGCACAAGGTACACCTAGCTAAATACCCACAGGATTCTCATAAATTTGGCTATCGGCATAAAGTCAGGTTCACTCTGCAGCTTAATCTGATCCACTTAGAGAGGAAGAGACTGTCTGACTAACATGTGAAACAACCAAAAGCAAATCATTTTGGGGTTTTTATGTGACTTTTAGAGGTGGGTAAGCATGATTATAAAATAATGATAATAATCTAAGTAGTGACTAACTTAAATGGATAGGTCCTGGATGCTGATGTGTCAACACTCAACATTCTAGCCATGCTTAAATCCACAAAATAATAATAGCTACATTAAAATAAATTATTCTTTCTCCTTTTAACTCTGTACTCTGTAGGAGACTCTGGTTTAATCGGTCCTCCAGGACTTCGTGGTGCAGACTGCAGGGATGGTAAACTTGGACAGCTTGGAGAACAGGGTTACCCTGGAACAGATGGACAACCAGGTGTGTGTGTTTATGTGGAGAAGCATTTAAATCACACGATTACCAATTAAATATGTTATGGGTTAAGCTCATGGAGCCCGTTAAGAATATTTCACCTTAAAATTAGAAAAAAACACAATTATATGTTGAGGGAAATTATGCCTTTATAAGCTTAATTGATCACAATTCAGTTATTTCTCACTACTATAATGAAAATAATAATAATAAAATACAGGCAAAATTGTTATGGAAATAATTTCAGAATGCAAAAAAAATAACAATTATTCTATAGCTTATTTTAAAGTAAAAATGTGCTTTTATATTTTTCCCCCTTTATTTATTTTTTATTTATTAATTTTTTTGGTGAGATTCAGCCTTATATCTGTTACAGTAACTTTGTTGCAAACAAGTAACAGTAGTACAATAACAATGCTACAAAACAAGCTGATTTCTGCACTCCCATCCCATTGTATGCATATGTATGTATATACATACTACAATACATTATGTTGCGTAAGGTGCTGTATGTGTTTGACTTTACCAGGCCCAGAGGGAGAGGTGGGAGAACCAGGTATTTTATTCACACTTCCTGGTGATGAAGGCGAGAATGGCTATCCTGGGTTACCAGGATACAAAGGAGAAAAAGGGAACCCTGGAGTCAAGGGCCAACCTGGAAATCAGGGCCCAGAAGGCCCAAAAGGTAAAAGAAACTGTACTGATGTATTATAATGCAATCAAGCACATAACACACACAAGTTTGATAAACACATCCTACTGCTACATTATACAGCATCGACTCCCAATAAATACACCCAAAGAAACGTTATAAACAAGCAGAGGAATTTACCTACAATATTCATACATTTTCTTTTATATTCAAGCAATAAAACAAATAGATGGTAGCCCCAAAAGGAATTTGGAGATTTAAAGGGATAGTTCACTCAAAAATGATCTCTCATCATTTACTCACCCTCGTGCCATCCCAGATGTGTATGACTTTCTTTCTTCTGCTGAACACAAATGAAGATTTTAGAAGAATATCTCAGCTCTGTCGGTTCATACAATGCAAGTGAATGAGTACCAACATTTTGAAGCAAAAAAGAGCACATAAAGGCAGCAAGGCTGCATAAAAGTAATCCATAAGACTCCAGTATATATACATTTACATCTTCAAAGCATTATGATAGGTGTGGGTGAGAAACAGATCAATATTTAAGTATTTTTTTTTACCATAAATTCTCCTTCCTGCCCAGTAGGTGGCAATATGCACAGATAATGTGAATCGCCAAAAACAATAGAAGAAGAATGTGCAAGTGAAAGTGGACATATAGTAAATAAGGACTTAAATATTGATCTGTTTCTCACCCACACCTATCATATCCCATCAGAAGACCTGGATTTAGCCACTAGAGTCGTATGGATTACTTTTATACTGCCTTTAAGTCATTTTTGAGCTTCAAAATTTTGGTACCCAATCGCTTGCACTGTATGGACCTACAGAGCTGAGATATTCTACAAAAAATCTTTGTTTGTGTTCAGCAGAAGAGAGAAAGTCATACACATCTGGGATGGCATTAGGGTCAAATGATTACTTTTAACCAACTGCTTGCAAGGTGATTTTTAGTGGATGTGCCGTATAAAGTCAGTTCCCCTCAAGGTCACCCAGGTGCCCTTGCAGAATAACCACTGGTGTCATTTATCACATTAACTATGGACATGTTTCACTAAATTTGACAACTAAAAAGTGCCCAAATACTTAATTAAATATCTGTTGTTTTATCATTTACCCAACAATTTGTGGCTTACAGTAAGTGTCCAAAATGTTTTTGGACCACTTTACAAGCATACAGTACATCCATGTGTATTAACATGCACGTTTTGTGACATTATATGCTTGACAACAGTTGTATAATAGCTCATTCTATATATAATTGTTACAGGTGAAAAAGGACAATATGGACCCAATGGCCTTGCAGGATCCTTTGGCCCCATGGGTGAATGTGGCCCCCAGGGACCCTATGGTGCTAAAGGAGAGAGAGGAGATACAGGTCAGTGGGGCCTCCAAAGCATGATCTCTCTTCCATATTACAAATCCTACACTCTGAGTATCTCTTTCCCTCTGCCTTTGTAGGTCAGATGGGTGAACCTGGCACTCTCAAACCTGCAAATATTCAATCTATACCTCAACAGGGACCCACTGGTCCTTGTGGTCCTGCTGGCTTGACTGGTATTGAGGGTGTGGCTGGACTCAGTGGCAGAGAGGGTCCAAAAGGTACAATAATAGGGCATTAATCTTTATCAGGGGTAATTCAATTTTGAAACTCCCCTTTAGCAGGCGTGAGCAAAGACAAATATATTGGTATGGCGACATCAGGCCTCAGAGAGACATTGTATTTCAAATAACGACTAATATGTCTAAAGTGATATTCTGCAGTAAATGCAAAGGGGCACTCCCTGGTCTTTGTGGTACCTGTGTATTACTACTTTAAGTTAGTCACTCAACACTGTGTCAGGTAATAGAATAGTAGTGTTAAGAGTGTTTATCTTTTATTTATGCCTGATCTGCTTAGGTATGAAAGGACCAGTAGGAGATGTGGGATTCATTGGACAAACTGGTCCACCAGGATTAGATGGACCTCCTGGAAACCCTGGAGATGATGGCCTGAGAGGACCACCAGGCTTTCAGGGTGTGTTTCTGTGTATACACTTAAAACTAAATGAATCTGGTTCATCAATGGCTGAGCCTGATAATATCCCACTGTTCATAATCCATTCAATTATTCATCCACTACATTTACATTTATACCTTTAGCAGAAGCATGTGTTCAAAGTGACTTACAAATAAGACCATATCTGTCCAAAGTATTCCATCTTTCACCCATATTTGCACTGAACCATTTGTCCATCCCATTTCTTCTTCTCCCCCAGGATCCCAGGGATCTCCTGGTGAACAGGGTCCTCCTGGAACTGGTGAGAGGTTTACTTCGGGATTCCTTTTGGTAATGCATAGCCAGTCTGAAGCAGTGCCTGCTTGTCCCCAGGGCCTGACCCAGCTTTGGGAGGGCTACAGCCTGCTTTATCTAGAGGGTCAAGAGAGAGCACACACACAAGACCTGGGTATGTGCTTAACACACATACACTCATATAATAACAACACAAATGGCATGCTCAGGGGTACTATTATAACATTTATGTAGGGCTGGGCAGTACGGCAGAAGGTTATATATTATATTAAAGTTGGCATTAACCGAAGTTGCGGCCAACTGTTCTCCCGTATTGTAACTTGAAACGGCTTTTCAAACAAGAAAAAAAATTAGGGTGGGGACTTTATTTTGTCCATTGGTTGTTGATTGTATTGTGAAAATTGGGCACTGCATACCGGAATGGAGGCAGACCTATATGAGGGTCTCATACACATACACACATAACTTCCACCATGCCCCACTGACTTCAGTACCGAACAATGATCTAACTGTCAACATTAATCCACAAAAAGCCCACAAACGCACACAGCACCTCACAGTCTTTGCTTACAATGCAGATGAATGAGAAACAAGCAAGTAATAGATCACAATATTTCAATGTTTTGAATCACAGCACACTGAATATAAAGGGAAAGAAGAACACTTACTCATTTTGTTCATCCCAAGATATCTGCATTTAAAAACATTAGGGCTATCAGTCGATTAAAATGTTTAATCGAACTGATTACAATGTGTGCCGATTAATTTATCGAATTAATCGCAATTAAACGCATATATAAATGTTTGCTGAGAAAGCCCTTCAATGAACAATAATTCAATATATAATGATAAAATAATTATAAAAAGTTATATTTAAATAATTACAAAATGGATTGTTTATTTGGATATTATTGAACATAAGCCAATCATTTACCTACACTTCACATCAATCCATTTTGCAAATGAATTTGTCAATCAGTCAGACATTTATTATAAGGGCTTGTCTCAACTTTGAGATCTGATTGCGTCGTGGCATAAACATACCATACTGTGTCAAGTTAAACGTGGTTTAATACTTAGAAAATGTAAGTATGTACATGTATTGAGATCCCTACGTTCAGTTTTGCGCTCTATCAAACTATGTTTTGAATGCAAGAAAGTGTCCTCGGCTGTGTCCGATACCAGGAAAATGCTACCAATGGAGGCTGTATACAGAGGCAGGAAGGGATCAAGGCAGATCCGAAACCAATGTTCGTGTCACATCCTGTCTACTGAGATACCTTCATCTGATTTATTTTTAAAGGGAGTGCAGATGTTTATTGGGGTGGCTGTGGCTCAGGTGGTGGAGCGGGTTGGCCACTAATTGCAGGGTTGGTGGTTCGAGTCCTGGCGCAAATGACTCCACACGTCGAAGTGTCCTTGGGAAAGACACTGAATCCCAAGTTGCTCCCAATTTCAGGCTAGCACCTTGCATGGCAGCTCTGCCATCATTGGTGTGTGAGTGTGTGAATGGGTGAATGAGTCACAGTGTAAAGCACTTTGAAAACCGCTAAGGTTAAATATTTCATGATGTATGCCGGCATGATGCCGGTGAATCACATTCAGCCTCTTTGTACGTTACATCATTGTATTTGATCGCGTCCCTATTGAGTGTGTGCGCGAGCACGAGCAACAGGTAGCTGGCTGCAGTTCACTTAATGGCCACAGGTTTCATTAATAACAAAGGTTTCTGCATCTTACATACTGCACCTTTAATATACAAGATTAATTTGTTTAATTAAACTGCATGTCATGCATTTAATTAGATAAAAAACATTAATCGATTGACAGTCCTAATAATGATTAATTCTGACACATTTAGCCTGTGTATGTGTTCAACAGGTCAGGCAGGTTCATGTTTGCGTATGTTCAGCACCATGCCCTTCACCTGCTGTAATATGGAAAATTGCGACTACGCTAGCCGCAATGACAAATCTTATTGGCTGTCTACCACTGCCTCGATTCCTATGATGCCTCTGAAGGGGCCAGAAATTCAGCCATACATCAGCAGGTGTGTGGTGTGTGAGGCTCCATCACCAGCCATTGCAATACACAGTCAAGAGACATCTGCACCACAGTGTCCACACAGTTGGAGAAGTCTTTGGACTGGATATTCATTCCTGATGGTAAGAGGACAGAGATGTGTGTCTTTGCATGTTTGTTTTTGTGTGTTTCGGTCATGTTTTGCCTGACATAATTTCTGTGATACAGCACACAGGATCAGGGGACGAGGGAGGCGGACAGTCTCTGACATCAACAGGAAGCTGCTTGCGGGACTTTCGCAGTCAGCCATTTGTGGAGTGTCAAGGACCGCGTGGCACATGCCATTATTTTGCCACCATCTACAGCTTCTGGCTGACTAGAGTGAGCGTGCATCACTTTAACCCGAGCCCTCCCAGTACTACACTAAACAGCGAACAGCAGCAGCGCAGCAGCGTCAGCCAATGCAATGTCTGCATGAGGGACTGAATTCACTCACATTTTCTAGAAAACTGCACTGAGAATGCACATCAGTAGGTCACCAGAGTGGAAGTGAGTCCAGATGCTTTTGGTCACTTGAGAGGGGCAAACAAAAAGACTTTTTTGAACTACAGTCTGTGAACTTTGCAGATACTTTTTATTCCGTCACAGCTCAATTAAACACATTTTCCTTTAAAAGAATAGTTCACCCAAAAATGAAAATCATGTAATTCTTTACTCAGTCTCATGTCGCTCTGAACCCGTATGACTGTTGTTGTTTTGCGGAACAGAAAAGGAGAATGTTTAATGAAGATATCGGTCCGTCAATACAATGGCAGTGGATAGTGATTCATTTTTAAGCTTCAAATTGGACGCAAAAGTGTCATAAACGTAGTCCATGCAACTCATGAGTCAAATACTAAATCTTCTGAAAGCATACGATAGGTTTTATTGAAAAACAACACAACTATGTTTGAGGTCTGTTGCATGATTATGAGCACTACGACGAGGGAAGCTCATTCACGTTGGCATGCATGTTCTTGCAAAAACTTGCATTGTTTGGCATTAAAAAGAAAGTCATATGGGTTTGGAGTAAATTATGACAGAAATGTTATTTTATGGGTGAACTATTCCTTTTTTCTTTACGTAATGCACCTTTGGTTTCATTATGTTTGGTGCTAAAAAAAACAAAAACCATTTGCACAAATGTCTTTGCCAATCTTAATTTCCCCCTCTTTCCCAGGACAGCACCAAAAAAGTATTTATTTCACTTACGTTTTGTCTACACATCAAGGCATTATCAGCGCAATCTTTTAATGATAGTTTTGGTATATGGTACCATTTTTAACCAAAACAAAGCATTAATTCTAAACCTGAACATTAACTTAATTGGAAACACTTTACAATAAGGTTCCATTTGTTAACATTAATTAACAACATTAGTTAACATTAACTAACAATGAACGATACTTTTACAGCATTCATTAATCTTGGTAAATGTTCATTTTTAACTTTTAGTAATACATTTTTAAAATCAAAAGTTGTATATGTTAACATTTGTGAATGCACTATGAACTTAACAATGAACAATTGTATTGCATTTACACTCCCTCATGCCATAACAGATGTTTACAGGGCTGGACTGGGAAATAAATCGGCCCAGTATTTTACATGGCAACTGGTCATCATTTTAGCTTATCGC
Source organism: Xyrauchen texanus (assembly GCF_025860055.1). Classification (NCBI taxonomy): domain Eukaryota; kingdom Metazoa; phylum Chordata; class Actinopteri; order Cypriniformes; family Catostomidae; genus Xyrauchen; species Xyrauchen texanus. The sequence goes on from NC_068311.1 coordinate 8,007,464, forward strand.
AGGCCATTCGGCCCGTTTCCTGGTCGACCCAACGGCCCACTCGGCTCTCTCGATGGCCAGTCCACCCATGACCGGCCCCCTCCTGGATACCGGGAAAATGCCCGGTATGCCAGATTACCAGTCCAGCCCTGGATGTGTATGACTTTCTTTCATCTGCTGAACACAAACGTAGATTATTTGAATAATATTTCTGCTCTGTAGGCCCATACAATGCAAGTGAATGGTGACCAGCCCTTTGAAGGTCCAAAAAAGAACATAAAGGCAGCATAAAGTAATCCCCACAGTTAAATCCATATCTTCAGAAGCAATATGATATGTGTGGCTGAGAAACAGATCAATATTTAAGTCGTTTTTTGCCATAAATACTCCTCCCTTCTAAGTAGGTGGCGATATGCACAAAGAATGCAAATCACCAAAAACAAAAGAAGAATGTGATGTGAGAGTGAAAGTGAATGTGGAGATTTATAATAAAAAAGGAATAAAATATTGATCTGTTTCACCCACACCTATCATATCGCTTCTGAGGATATGGATTTAACCACTGAAATCATATTAATTACTTTTATGCTACCTTTATATTTTTTTAAGACCTTCAAATTTCTGGTCACCATTCACTTACATTGTATAGACCTACAGAGCAGAAATATTATTCTAAAAATCTATATTTGTGTTCTGCTGAAGAAAGAAAGTCATACACATCTGGGATGGCATGAGGGAGAATAAATTATGAGAATTTTCATTTTTGGGTGAATTATCCCTTTAACAATGATTAATACATGCTGTATAAAATACATTGTTCATTGTTAGTTAATGACAGCTAATGCATTAACTAATGTTAATGAATGGAACCTTATTGTAAAGTGTTACCACTTAATTACACATTTTCTTTTAGGGCATTCACTCTGATTGCGATTTTTGTAGTAATGAAGCGTGAGTTTGCGATTTCAGGTGAAATGAGCAACAGAGACCATCAACAACGTGTCAAAGTTGAGTAAAGTTAAACTTTATGCAAATATGTTATACCAATGAGTGCAGACTATGATGCTCACTTGATCTTCCTTGTTAAACAGTTAGATACTGTTGTCAGGTAGGACTTGGCAACATCCAGAAAATGTAATTGCTATCAGGATGAACTTATCTTTAGGTTTGTTAATGCAGTTTATTCTAGACATTAATCAATGAATGATGGTTAGTGAAATTCAACTTGTTTTAGAGTCTTGTACTCTACCTTGTATTTGTAAGTCATGCCAAAAGTTAACAAGTGAAATATGTTACCAACAATATTTCTTATTTCATGCAGTATTAGTGTTTCTTTCTCTCTAAATGAGTTAAGGAACAGTGGAACTAAAGATGTAATGGAATCCAAGACATTTCTACTCCTCTTATCTTGATTGCTGGTTTGTCAAATGTTCCAAAAAATGACAAACATCTACTCATCTGGCAGATGCTTTTATCCAAAGTGACTTGAAGTGCATTCAAGGTATATAAATTATCAGAATGTGTGTTCCCTGGGCTTTGAAGCCATGACCTTGATGATGCATACCCATGCTTTACCAGTTGAGCTGCAGGAACTACAGTAGCCAGCTATTTTGAGCAAACAGGTTAAGTGAACTAAAATGAATTTGTCAGAATATCCTGTTTAGGACATTGCCTCAGGTTTTTAAGGCCAGAGGAAACACATTTCCTTCTGGAGATTCTAAAGGCTGTATTAGCAAGGCAATGTGCCTGTGTATGTAATTGGTTTTAGGGTATTCAAGACTTAGGAATATTCCAGGTTCAGTACAAGTTCAGTTCAATTGACAGCATTTGTGGCAGTGTTGATTACAAAAAAAAACAACAAATAAATTTACTTGTCCCTCCTTTTCTCTGGGTTACAGTGAGGCACTTACAATGGAAGTGAATGGGGGCCAATCTGTAAATGTTAAAATACTCACTGTTTCAAAAGTATAGCCACAAAATGTAAACAATATGCATGTTAACCTGATTTTAGTTTAATTTAAATCACTTACAAACCTTTTCGGTGTAAAGTTATAACCTGTTTTACAACTTCATTGCCATGTGGACAACAAATCCTAAAACAACTCTTAAAATTATTATTCAAACAACTTTACAGCTCAAATAATACATACATTTTAAAAGCATTAATGTGCTTTTATAAAATTATATGCTTCTTATTTATGCCTTTAAACCCTCCAAAAAGTGGCCCATTTACTTCCATTGTAAGCGCTGAAATGTAACCTAGATTTTCAGATTTTTTATAGAAAAGGATGTACGAGTCGATATTTAGTATTAAAAAATGTTGTCGATTGAGCTTAACTTGTATTGAAACTTTGGTTGATTTTAATCAAAAACAAAATCCCTATATTTCATAATACTCTTTACATACATACATAATTTTGGCCTCATAAATGTGGCACATCTGAAAGTAATGTTTAATGTAGTTATGCTTAAAACTTATGTTTAAAGCATCCATTTCCCCTGTCATTGTTGTGTCTCCTCTTCTATCATCTGTGAAAGGTGCCATTGAATTTCCCAGTCACTATTATTGAACACTTGAGAATCTTCCCTGCCTAGCTTTACTTGTGTTTGTTTATAAATGTATGTGTCTAATTGTCTACACTAACTCAAGCCATTAAAAGGAAACTAACACCCTCAGTAATCTACTGTCCATATCCTCGTAACAAAGAGAAAGGAGTCCTGTTTTGAGCATGATATATTCTTTTGTATGTAAATATGATCGCACTGTTGAACAAACAGCTTTGCTTTATATTTTTTACTAAATGCCAAAAGTATTTATTTAGCTAGAGATTATTTTGGTGCTATTTTTGGAGGAAAAAAGTTCAAAAGAAGTTATTATTTTTGTCCGATTTTTTGATAATGCTGCCGGCAAATTAGGAATGCATTTCATTGTGACATTTAGGAGTTTAATGTCTTGTGTACTGTACTGTTACACATGAACATGGAAGTGCACACACCACAAGGAAAACACAAATTGTTTAAACGTTTGTATATAACTGACCTTTTACAATGACTTTGCATTTTACGATCAGGTTCAATTCTTACTGTGTATTAAATGTCTAATAAAGGCTGTGCTCTTTGTACTAACTTGCAGTAAAATCTGGAGCAAAGAATTTCTTTTGTTAACCTACATAGCTTAGAGACATCATGAGTTTAAACGAAGATATTTCATACTTCTACAGTTTAAGCAGATACATTCTTACCCACAAGCAAGTTAATTATTTATTTAATTATTATTTACAGTCCCCACCAAGGCATTTGATGCCATGCTTTATACCATGTCTATTGTGCTGCTGCATAATGTGCTTAAAGACCTATAGCCTTGACTATATTCAAAATATAGCATGACCTCTCATCCCTTATTGCATAAATACGGTTAGACCATTTTTTGGTTATGGTGCTGTCTTGGAACCAACTCGAAATCACTACAATGTATATGTCAGAAAAACTTTATAATGTTTATTGTTTGTTTACAAAAAACTTATTTCCTTAAAGAAGAAAAAGTACAAGTTAGCATATTTACATTCAGGCAACAGAGGCATCAGCTAATCAATGACTTAAGACATGTTGTTGGCACATTGAAACAAAGTCATATGTTTGCATATACATCAACATACTGAATACTGGAGTTAATGCATTTACAACAATGTGTCATAGATGTACATTTCATTAATATCTACTTTTGATAAACACTGAACGGATAAGGTCACCCAATAATGAAAATTATGTAATTTGCTCACCCTCAGTGAAACACACACACACAAAAAATTCCTTTATGATTATGCATTTTAAGCAAAATAACTGTGCAGCGTATGAAAAGAAGTGCTAAAATTATTTTAAGCTTTTTGCGGACTCCATGCATGAACTGAAATACAGGAAACTGCCTTGCAAACTTCCCACACATCTAGAGAAGATGCATACCGATGGGGATCCACCGATGACCTCATAAAGGCTATTCCATTTGATCTCCAATCAGCGGTGGAAGAATCATCTCACACTACCTCTGATTATTTTTGGGCTTTCTTTACTGTAAACAATATTGCATTAGATCTCAATGTTTGTCAGATATTCTCTAGGCGCTCAGCTGTCAAACCTCTGAAGTCGTCGCCAGCGAATCTCTTCAGTGCTTGGATTATTTTGGGCATAAACATTTTGTGATGATCTGGACTGCGTAGCACCCCCTATAAAACAAATACAACAAGACACCTTGTAACTGCTGGTAATATCGGGCATATTTCAGACTGCTTTTAGAACTGAAGTTCCTGAAATGACTTGTAACAGAGGATGGAGAAATTTGTGGTCATGTCGCCAGTAAGTGGCAGCAACCCTAAATACAAAGGATCCTCTGAGGAATTTTGTTCTCATTGTGTGATTCAAATGGTTGTGATTTGGGGATGTGTCAAATACGAAAAAACGCAGAAAAACATTTCATGCTATCATTGCAAACATTTCTGTACATTCTTCATATTTATTACAAAAACTTTTAAGATTTAAATAATTTCTCTGAACTGATTTCAAAGATTTTATTAATTCTTATGTCACAAAGATGTTATTAATTTTATTAAGTTCCATGACTTTTTAGATTTTATTAAATTATATTACTTTTAACGATTTTATTAATTTCCATGCCATTTTAAGATTTCATTAATTTCAATGACATTTTCATATTTTTTCATGAACATTGGAACCCTGTCTAAATGTATCAGTAACATCATCAGCATTGAAAAAATCAACAACAACTTATGGTTCCTGTAAATAACATGGGGTTCTAACCACTGTTGTTCAGGCTGGCCCTGATAGCTGCCTCATACTGCTCCTCTTCTGAGAGTCCAGCTGAGTAGGGGTGCTGGGGAGGCGCAGAAGGCATGTGTGTTTCAAATGGTTCCCTGTAGGGGGCACTATTCTGTCTGGAATTAAATTGCTGATCATAGGAGGAATTTGGAGGATATGGCATCCCGTATCCACTGTAACCTATGAACACAGCCATACAAACAACTGTATAACCAGCAACATACAACACACAAACGTGGTGCTAGGAGGGAGCATTCAGGTGTTCATGGAGTAGTTGTAGGTGGATTGTATTACTTGGAAAACAAATTAACAGCAATAATCTAGTAAGCTTTTGTTACATAATTCAACCTCATACTGATTTCAAACATGATTTCAAGGATGTAGTGGAAAAATGCAAGGGTTTTGAAAGTGACATACTGTCATGTGACAAAAAGATACGAAAAACACATAACTTTTGGAAAGTCACCATACACTTTCATTGTATGGAGAAGGAAAAAAAGAGCTGTTGGTTGAACTAATCCTTTAATAATCTCACATAAAACAAACAAAACAGCATGATTCAGATCTGGTATCATACATGCTTTCACTTGTAGCATTTTACCTGATGAATTGTAGTATGTCTGCTGATCATAATGGCCACTAGATGTTACAAATCCTGAAAGGACATATTGATGGATGTTTATGTGGCAGGATGCAAATGGATGCAAATGTTCTAAACTGAATGTTCTTATATACGCATGTTAACATATCAAATTGACAGAAAAGGGGTCAACCACACATGCATATGTTCAACACAGTGTTGTTTTTACCTGAAAATGTTTTCATGACTCTCTTTAGTGGTCCAGATGTGTAGAGCAGCCCGACTAGAATACCAGACAGGTGTCCAACAAATGAGGTTCTGCACAAGATGTATTATATATATATTAAACGACAGAAACATCATGTGTGCCTATATGTTTACAAGTATGTTCCATGCCTACCCTGGGTTCATGATGTGTATAAGGATCAACTCCACCCAGCAGGCATAGCGACTGGCTACAGACAGTCCCATGATGTACGTGACCCCACCTGGGTAATAGTGATTATTCACCACCTTCAGTCCAAACAGAACACCTGAAATCGTACGAGCAGTTCAATTCAGCCATAGCAAGCCAAAAGCTTTAAAACATATGGTAAGATGGTGGCAAAAAATACAATGTGTCAATCTAAGGTTATCCCATGATGGACATGATGTTCACCATTTGTACAGTTAAAATATTGATCTACTATTATTAACTACTGCAAAAGTCACAGTATTCTGCTCTGATGCTATATACAGGGTGAAAATATAGATTTTCCGATGCATCGCGATCTTCATTTGAATGATATTGATTCTTAAATCCGAAGATTAATCTTTTACTAGGCTATATGCGCAACCCTTTACAATGCAAATAAATCGCTCGCATATGAGACCAAATTTTACACTATGCAAGTAAAAATGTCTGAGATTAGCCACTGATTTCACTCACCAGTGGTTGAGTAGTATATTGCCGAAGAAGTTCACTAGCAAGATCTTTCACTGAGTGTTAAGAGTAAAAATTTGGTTTGACTCGTTAAGTGTAATGTGTGTCCAAAGATGAGATCCATGCAAAAACAACAAAGAAATAAACACTTAATTCTAAATCACAAATAGCATGGAGGAGGTAAAGAAGCCATTCAAGTTTATATGTGTTCATTTACAGAACTGCTGGTTTTCTTAAAGAGACAGTACCTATTTTTTAGCACATGTTCAACAAATCAATGTAAAATCGAATATTAAATAGCGATTGACCAGGCCGATTAACAGAAGTGTTAACTTTCCTTTGACTATTATTGACAAATCTACTTGTATATTTTGGAACAGACACAAAGTTTGTTTATTGCATAAATGATGTGTTTGTATTTCATTTAGAAATTAAATCTTAATTGCGGTTAATAAATGTTTATTGGCATTTATATTGGCTAACCTACTCTCTACGTATCTGTAAAAGCCATTGAAAAACCCACATTGGTTGGCCACTACTTGTAAACAGAAAAACAAATTATGCATTTAACAATAAACATGTGACAATATATAATGAATGCACTATAATATTATAAATATTGATGGAATACATGGATTTGTAAAAAATTATAAAAGTTCAAATGTTACCAAAATGATGAAAAACAAAAAACATAATTTGTCAAATTAATCCCCAGTATAATTAACAGTTATTGCTGGGAGAAAATGTATGTCATATTAGTGACATTATAATTATATAATTATAATTCATTATAAGTGAAATATACCCATATGAACTGATATCAAACCGAAATCGAATAAAGAAATCTGCATATATATACCCAACCCTATCTGATAGTCTTTTGCATTTGACAGTAACAAAATACTGTAGGAAACACCGACACTCACTCACCCGAGAATCCCACTGCACACTGCATACTATACGACGAATCTTCTGTCATCTGTGTCAGACCTGCCTCCAGGAGCAGGTAGACCAATCCGGTGAGCATGGAGAAGACGGACAGCAGGTATGCAAACCCGTACCCTCCCAGTTTTCGCTCCAGCTTGATGCCTTTATAAAGGAAGGAGGCCATGTTGAAGTACAGGTGCATGTCATCGACATGATGAAATGGAGACAACAGCAGACGATTCCAGTCTCTGTACCAGTATGCCTGCTGAACACTCAAACATGTCTGCAAGATTTATAAAACACCATATCAACGCTCTATACATTAAGAAACATGGCATTGTCTATAATGGTTATAATTGGTTGAGTAAGGTTGTACGTCTGAATGATATTGTCAAACATGATTTATTTATTTTTGCTGCTTAAAAACATGAACTGACACAGCAACATTGGCTCAATCAATGAAGTGAGATTGGGGTGGCACTTAAATTTCTCACTTCACCTTAAAAGAGCTGTTCTTTTTTTCAAAGAGGTAGGGTCTACACAATTTTTCTTGTGCTGATTGCTGATTGTTTGTGTTTTTAACATGTACCTGTAGGAGGGGCTTGAATGGAAACAGGAACAAATAAACATTGAGTCCCAGTGTTGCCAGAGTAACAGGTGGGATGTTGTCAAAGCCAAGCTGGAAAACCTGAGACGCCAGCAAGAGCAGGCCAAGATTGGATCCCCTATGTCGGTTACGCATCTGAAACACACACAGACAGAAGACCAGTGTTTGGTGTGTTCTATCTGAAAGGCTCAAACTCACATTTCCTAAAAGACACTTCCTGCTTGATGCACGCTCATAAATGTTTTGAATCCTTTTTTACAAATCATCAATTAGATCTCATAAAAAGCTGGCTCATGAATTTATTTATTTTTTACATCATGATCTGGGAGCTTTATTAGTCATTACCAAACATATTATTATTTGATCATTATAATTTAGAAGCATTCAAGCATCAAATTTTTCTTTTAATAATTCAAAGTTACTTGACTGTTTGCTAACTTGTTGTCCAAGGCTTATCCAACTTTTTCTCCAAAAACTGATTACTGTCATATGTCATTACCATCCTAGCATTAAATCAAAATCAGTTTCAAGGTTTATCACACTACTGACCCTGCTGTGGCCAGGCAATTCTGAAATGCACAAATTCGCTACACATAGCCACTTTACTTTAAAACAGATTTCTCTTTAGCACTTACCATTATACCTGAATCACTTGTCCAAAGAAGCTGTCCACAATCTTCAATATCAGGAATAAACACTAATGCAGCACACGCTTCTTTCTCAAATAAATACCACTGAAGGATACGTCAGCTTTCACTATCGTTTTACACAGTTTCATCATGTAAACACGGAAGTGATGCTCTGGTCTTCTTCTTCTTTTTTTTCATCTTTTTTTGGCGAGTTGCATTCTGGGTGCATATCGCCACCTACTGTAGTGTTGTGCAATATTGTTTTATTTAGGATCACTTTCTTTCCGTTATTCCTCTCTTTCTTCTCTTCTTTCGACATTTGTCGAGAGGTTATCATTTTAGAGCTTCTGAGAGCTGGAATCTTTCTCTGTCATATGCTATGCAATTTAGCAGCACGTTTAACCGTCTCAAGGTGACCACATTTACGTACGTATTCTAATGTCATAGTTATATATATATACAGATATGTAATCTCAAAAGATCCTGATGCCATACATATACAGCTGCAGCGTTTACATTCCTCATTTTAAAGGGAATTATCTCATGACTTACATCCATGTGTTTAAAATTCTCTTTTTTTTATTTATTCTTTTTTTTTTTTATAATTTTACTATCTTTCCCAAGGCCCACTGATAATGTTAGTATTTCTTTAATAAAAAAAAAAGTAATAATTTAGTAATATATGATCATTTCCCACCCTGTCTCTGGCCCTCACTGTTAGGATTGGCTAACATCATGCAGACCCTCAAATTCAGACATATTGTACACTCAGTCTGAAGCAAATGAAAAAGCTCCACAACATTTTAAAACAAAAATATAATATGCTGAATCTCTTAAGAGTCCAGAAAACATCTCTGCCCATCTCTGTCACCAAACATGCAGTTTACCAGAGAACAATAGGAGTCATTGTAGGGAGGTAGGCACACAATCGTCTAGGGTGGAAAATACGTGAAAGGACTGATTATACTTCAGTGGAATGCGAGAAGTCTTATTGCAAATCGACAATAATTTAAAAAAAAATATCGATGAATTGGAAAAGAAGCCTGATGTCATTTGCAATAATTAATAATTAAGCCTCGGAGAGGGATACAGGCTGATTGCTGACAGTGGTGCCACGGGAGAGAGATGTTTACTGACGTTGTGTGTGTGTGTGTGTGTGTCTGTCTGTCTTTTGTTTAAGTTAATAATTAAAATATTGTTTATATCGCCATGCCGGTTCTCGCCTCCATCTTTCCATTGAACTGCTTTGCAGATATAAATATAGGGTACAATAGGAGATGACAGTGGCGATAACTTCACCTTGGACCGTGAGCATGCAGTGTAAACAAAGATGCAAATTAATTCCTTACAATCAGCTGTCTCCTAAAAAAATGCTGTTTGCGAGCAGCAGCAAGCCGCCTTCCCCTGGAGTTACGCCATGAAGCGCACATATACGCAGTTGTCATTCACTCTGCTGTGCATAATGGCACCAAAATAAAAACAAAAAACAGAAAGTATGATGAGGCGTTGTGTTCGCCATGCGTGTTTGTGATGACGTAAGATGAAAGCAAATGGGCCGGCTTTCGATAGAATCAACTGAGTGTGTAACCAGACCAACGCTGCCGGGGGGGCACAGAGAATACATTGAAGTCTATGAAGTGACTTTACACCAAAGTGTTTTTCATGTTTTTACTTCACCAATAATGTCTGTGAGAGTACTAAGCAACAAGAAATATTTAAAAACTGTCCAAATTTGTGAAGAAACATTGAACGTCTCATAATTTCTTTTAATTAAATATTACCTTATTGAATATCTGAGACCCCTGTAATTGAACTAATTTAAATTCACCAAGAAAACGCTTAGACCCAAACATAAACGAGTCATTTTATTACTTTCTGCTATACACTCACCTAAAGGATTATTAGGAACACCTGTTCAATTTCTCATTAATGCAATTATCTAATCAACCAATCACATGGCAGTTGCTTCAATGCATTTAGGGGTGTGGCCCTGGTCAAGACAATCTCCTGAACTCCAAACTGAATGTCAGAATGGGAAAGAAAGGTGATTTAAGCAATTTTGAGCGCGGCATGGTTGTTGGTGCCAGACGGGCTGGTCTGAGTATTTCACAATATGCTCAGTTACTGGGATTTTCATGCACAACCATTTCTAGGGTTTACAAAGAATGGTGTGAAAAGGGAAAAACATCCAGTATGCGGTAGTCCTGTGGGCGAAAATGCCTTGTTGATGCTAGAGGTCAGAGGAGAATGGGCCGACTGATTCAAGCTGATAGAAGAGCAACTTTGCCTGAAATAACCACTCGTTACAACCGAGGTATGCAGCAAAGCATTTGTGAAGCCACAACACGCACAACCTTGAGGCAGATGGGCTACAACAGCAGAAGACCCCACCGGGTACCACTCATCTCCACTACAAATAGGAAAAAGAGGCTACAATTTGCAAGAGCTCACAAAAATTGGACAGTTGAAGACAGGAAAAATGTTGCCTGGTCTGATGAGTCTCGATTTCTGTTGAGACATTCAGATGGTAGAGTCAGAATTTGGCGTAAACAGAATGAGAACATGGATCCATCATGCCTTGTTACCACTGTGCAGGCTGGTGGTGGTGGTGTAATGGTGTGGGGGATGTTTTCTTGCCACACTTTAGGCCCCCTTAGTGCCAATTGGGCATCTTTTAAATGCCACGGCCTACCTGAGCATTGTTTCTGACCATGTCCATCCCTTTATGGCCACCATGTACCCATCCTCTGATGGCTACTTCCAGCAGGATAATGCACCATGTCACAAAGCTCAAATCATTTCAAATTGGTTTCTTGAACATGACAATGAGTTCACTGTACTAAAATGGCCCCCACAGTCACCAGATCTCAACCCAATAGAGCATCTTTGGGATGTGGTGGAACGGGAGCTTCGTGCCCTGGATGTGCATCCCACAAATCTCCATCAACTGCAAGATGCTATCCTATCAATATGGGCCAACATTTCTAAAGAATGCTTTCGGCACCTTGTTGAATCAATGCCACGTAGAATTAAGGCAGTTCTGAAGGCGAAAGGGGGTCAAACACAGTATTAGTATGGTGTTCCTAATAATCCTTTAGGTGAGTGTATATGCAACTGCAAGATTTTTATCTCTCTTCCAAAAACATGTTTTCAGTATTTATTGTGCACACCTCTTGCTTTTTTACGTGGCAAACTCATAAAATCGCCCCTCTGTGACACTTTCTTGTCATGTGGAGGCAATTTAGCGCTTGACGCTGGGTTCAGCCTCTAGAACAAAATTAAAACTGCCATGAGAAGTCATCTGTCAGAGGAAAAGATGCTAAATCTAATGACAATTGCCTCAGAATCAGTCTCCCTTGATGCGTTTGATTACACACAGGTGAGCACCCAGCTTAAGTCGATGCGGACCAGGAAGATTATTTTAGTTACTGTTTAGTTTTGTTTCTGTTTTGAGCTATGGTGTTGGTATAGTGTTATCTTTAACTATTCTTTATATTGCTGTTATTCTTAATACTTATATTTGTGTACTAATTTTGTTGTACCACACTGTAAAATGAATGTTCAAATAAAGCATAAAAAAAATTAAATAAATGCGGACCAGGAGGAAGGTTTGAGTTGTCCATCCAGTTCTGTTCATTTTTTTATTATTGTGTTTTGTTCATATTTTAATCGTAGGCTATTTGTTTTTTGTAATATTGCGTTGTTCATGTGTCATGTTTTAGTGGCCTTCGCTGTCACTAAAATATGACATATGACCCAAAAAAAAAAACATTCATCTGATTCCTGTGGTGTCTCTTTTGTTCATCTGTTCTCTTCATAAACAAATAAATGCTGCTATATGCTGGTCTTGTAAATTCATGATTAAAAATGGAAATGTGAACGAAAATAAAAGCTATTAAATATCTTGTCATTAAAATATGAAAATTAAAATGACGGGTAATAATAGATGATGGCGGAATTTTTACGACCCTTTCCATCAAAATGGCGGAAGATGTAAGTATGTGATTTTTTTACTTATTTTTGGTATAGCTGAATTTCAAACATTACAAGTAAACATGCTACTAAGACAGACAGAAAATATGGACAAGTTCTTGAAAAGGTAAAATGCTGACGATGGTTAGCCTATGTGGGATAGGGGTGTGCGTAGATTTTTTTTTAATCGTAAAAAGCGCCATGGCAGAACAAATTTTGGGAAACACTGCTCTACGCATGCGTATTTCGTTGTCAATAACTCTGCCGTTCATTTCCGTTCTGGGCGCTGCTGTTTAAAAACTGATGGTGTTGCGGGATTCTATTGCTTAAAACACTCATCTGTATAGTGTGAAGGAGTGACATTGGAACTACTTTCTTCTGCCACATATTCAGTGTCTTGCTTTAATACAGCCGGAGCCTTCTTTGCGTATTCGTAAATGTCACATTAGAACTAGCAACGGATGCTTGTGCTGCTTTACTCGAGGACTCGCTGAAATAAAAAAGTTAGTGTGTTTGTGCATGTGTGTGAGAGTTTGTATTTGAGGGATCGAAAGAGAGAAACTCGATTCTGGAATTACCATTTTTTGTTACAATTCTCGTCAGAAGTAAACTGTTTGCAAGTGCATCTTTCTTTAATACAGCCAAGCCTTCGTTGCTAATTCAAAAACGTCTTGTTAGAATCAGCAACGGAGGCTTGTGCTGCTCTCTCTCTCTCTCTCTCTCTCTCTCTCTCTCTCTCTCTCTCTCTCTCTCTCTCTCTCTATTTTCAATTTAAAGTACTTTATTGGCATGATTGTGTTTACATACAATATTGCCAAAGCATTAATACACAAAACCGATAATGACCAGATAAATAATAATAATAAAATAGTAACAAATAACAATAAAGATAGAATTAAAATAAGGTGCCAGGTAATGAATCAAATAAAAACTATAATAACAATATACAATATAAAATAAAATGTGCATTTAACAGGACATTATGAACATAAGAAAAATAAAAGTACTGTGAATGAAGTACATTAAGGCAGTAATTGGTTTCTGAGGGTGTGCGTCTCAAAAATTGATTTAGCTGCAACTGATGCATGATGGTCCTCCCCCAGTAACACCAGCATCTGATCGGTTTCTGTTCAACTGGAAAACTGTGGCATGAGGTTTGAGAGTTTGTGGAGGTATTTCTCTCTCACCCCTGTAAATTTCTCGCAGTGAAGGAGAAAGTGTGTCTCTGTCTCTACCTCACCAGTGTCACAGTGAGCACAGACTTGTTCTTCCTTTAGAAGCCATGTTTGTCTGTGTCTGCCTTTTTCTATGGCCAGACTGTGATCACTTAGTCTGTATTTGGTGTGGATCCATCTCTGTTTTGGATCTTTTACAGTGTGGAGATTTTCTGCTAGATTATGTTCTGTTTAGGGTCCGATAACATTCCAATTTGCTTTGGTTTTTACTTTCATTTTCCCAATGGTCCAAATATGAATTTTTGCTTTTTTAAATGATTTGGTTTATTGTGATTTGGTTTTGTTCAGCAGTGCTGGTCTGAAACTGGCGTTTGTTAGTTGTTAGTGGGTTTGTGATTTTCAGAGCCAGCTGACAAAGGGGACTGGTTTTAGGCTTCAGCACTTGGGTTTTAAGGGCTTCATGTTGCAGTGTGTTAGGGGAACTTGAATTTAGGTGTCCAAAATTTGAGGGATAGTTTTTCAATATCTATAATTAGGGGATACCTGCCTAGTTCGGCCCGGCATGCGTTAGTAGGTGTTCTTCTCTGAACTCTTTTCTACAGAATTCTGCAGTCTAAAGTGTCTCTCTCTCTCTCTCTCTCTCTCTCTCTCTCTCTCTCTCTCTGTGTGTGTGTGTGTGTGTGTGTGTGTGTGTGTGTGTGTGTTTTCGAAATGGCGAGCGGGGGTAGCGCGGTGTAGCAGTGTTTTACACTATAGCTATGCGAGACTGATTAAGGCGAAATACAGGTGAAACTCGAAAAATTATCGTGCAAAAGTTCATTAATTTCAGTAATTCAACTTAAAAGGTGAAACTAATATATTATATAGACTCATTACAAGCAAAGTAAGATATTTCAAGCCTTTATTTGATATAATTTGGTTGATTATGGTTTACAGATTATGAAAACCCCAAATTCAGAATCTCAGAAAATTAGAATATTACATGAGATCAATAAAAAAAGGATTTTAAATACAGAAATGTCGGCCCTCTGAAAAGTATAATCATGCATATGTACTCAGTACATAGCCTGTGGCACTGCTGAGGTGTTATGGAAGACCAAGATGCTTCAATAGCGGCCTTCAGCTCTTCTGCATTGTTTGGTCTCATGTCTCTCATCTTTCTCTTGGCAATGCCCCATAGATTCTCTATAGGGTTCAGGTCAGGCGAGTTTGCTGGCCAATCAAGCACAGTAATACCATGGTCATTGAACCAGGTTTTGGTACTTTTGGCAGTGTGGGCAGGTGCCAAGTCCTGCTGGATAATGAAGTCAGGATCTCCATAAAGCTTGTCTGCTGAAGGAAGCATGAAGTGCTCTAAAATGGCTGCGTTGACTCTGGACTTAATAAAGCACAGTGGACCAACACCAGCCGATGACATGGCTCCCCAAACCAACACAGACTGTGGAAACTTCACACTGGACTTCAAGCATCTTGGATTGTGTGCCTCTCCTTTCTTCCTCCAGACTCTGGGACCTTGGTTTCCAAATGAGATGCAAAATTTGCTCTCATCAGAAAAGAGGACTTTGGACCACTGAGCAACAGACCAGTTCTTTTTTTCTTTAGCCCAGGTAAGACGTTTGACATTTGAAGCCCATGTCCAGGACCCGTCTGTGTGTGGTGGCTCTTGATGCAGTAACTCCAGCCTCAGTCCACTCCTTGTGAAGCTCCCCCACACATTTGAATGGCCTTTTCCTGACAATCCTCTCCAGGCTACAGTCATCCCTGCTGGTTGTGCACCTTTTTCTTCCACACTGTTCCCTTCCACTTAACTTTCTATTAATGTGCTTTGATACAGCACTTTGAGAACATCCAACTTCTTTTGCAATTACCTTTTGAGGCTTTCCCTCCTTGTGGAGGGTGTCAATGATGGTTTTCTGCACAACTGTCAGGTCAGCAGTCTTCCCCATGATTGTGAATTCAACTGAACCAGACTGAGAGACCATTTAAAGGCTCAGGAACCCTTTGCAGGTGTTTAGCTGATTAGAGTGTGACACTTTGAGCCTACAATACTGAACCTTTTCACAATATTCTAATTTTCTGAGATTCTGAATTTGGGGTTTTCATAAGCTGTAAGCCATAATCATAAAAATGATATCAAATAAAGGCTTGAAATATCTTACTTTGCTTGTAATGAGTCTATATAATATATTAGTTTCCCCTTTTAAGTTGAATTACTGAAATTAATGAACTTTTGCCCGATATTCTAATTTTTCGAGTTTCACCTGTAAATTGAAACATTAAAAGTTATACATTGATCAAGTCACGGGGGTGCGGCTCTATTTTCCGATTGCGACTCGAGTCTGTGTGTGTGTGGAAGTGCGGGGGAGCACGAGGGCTTTTTTATAACGAAATTGAAATATATGTAGGATATTTTGGACATTGTTTTGACATTCTTAACTGATTTACTTAAACCAATGTCTTTGTTTTAATTGGTAATTTTGTTGTGGTAGACTGTAGGGCTCTTTGAAATAACTGAAATAATTTGGCGAAGTGATGCGGTCAAGACCTGGAACCAATTTATAGCCATGCGTTTCCTTGAAAAATAATTGCACACCTTAGAACGTCCATCAGCCAATCAGAATCAAGCATTCAACAGACCCGTGGTATAACTAATGTTAACTAATGGAGCCTTAAAGTGTTACAGAACAATAATAAAGAATCATAACATTTTCAATCAATATCCCTTACATACTGACTGATTGTTGGCCTTAATATTATCATACACATTATTATGTGTAAAAGATATTTTCTTCTATAATGTCTTGTGCATTTTCCACAGAGCATTTCCTGGGCTTGGACCCTTACCTAGTTAAAAACAAGCTAATTTCAAGACATTGACGTCACGACAGGTCCTCACGTGGGTCACCCAACATGTAAGACCCTCAAAGCTCAAGTCTTTTGGTTACATTTTCGGTTAGGCATTCGGTCGGTCAACCGGACGGAGTTCCCGCCATACTTCTCGTTCATCTGGGAAGCCATTAATGTGGCACTATCCACTCGCCATATTGAATTATGTACCTCACTGAAAGTGTGATTACCTCACCTCACTTGTCACTCAAGGCAAGATAGAAGGCCTCGACTGGGACATATCCTATAGACCACACCAACCAAGAACAAATAAATCAATATGATTAACTGATGAATCTGACAATCTCACTTTAGTTGCCCTCTTCATTTTCACTGTTGAGGGATTCTGTAGAAATTCTGAAGGCCAGATGGGGTGGAGCTCAAACTCAGGCGCAGCTTCAGGCATGCGATTTGTGAAACAGTTTTCACACTTTGCTTGAAAGTATTAAGGAATAAATTATGACTGGATAAACTTTTAGTTTTTCTCTTTTTGTTTGAAGATTAACTAAGAGTGGAAAGCGATTAAAAATAGATAGTCGAAAGGTGATTGAGAATGAAAGGGTGAAAAATATTTATTTATTTGGCATGTTAGGCCAGCAGAGAAGGCTTTACTGTCCCTGAGAAATTGCCACTGATATTTTCGTGTTAAAGCTTCAGCCTCTGCAGTATAATGTACATAAAATGTAAAAATTTAAACATGACATTCTTGCTCAGTGGGGAAGCCTAGCATGGCCATCTGATGGCTTGTCCTTTTTACTGTTAAATGCCCACATTTGTTAATCTGGAGCCCTGTAATCAAAATCAAGTTAGAATACCTCAATGGATACCTGTAATCCTGCCTCAAATTGTGTCCAAACAGTTAGTTTGGTTGAAGGAATCATTATCAGCACTTTATAATCTGAAACAGACTTTGAATTAGGAGTGTGTCTATGATGCCCAACAATGCTGTATTAATCTTGTGTGTGTCTGCGTGTGTGCGTGCATTTGCCTGTGGAAGAGTTATAAGGTTTATACAAGTCTTAAAAAGGCTCACTTTCTTCTTTGTTCATAATGTAAAAGTATTAAACGTTGTACACTAGCATTGGATAAATATTAGGCTATAAGGCTCTCACTCACAGGTTGATAACTTTAAAATCAAATGAAGAATTAATTGTAAAGATTGTGTAGATGCAATACAAATACAATTTACAATAGAGGCAACCCTAAAATACTGGTCCCTGTGTTAAATTATACAGGAATGCCCAATTCCAACAACTTTAGTTGGTCCTCGTGGTGCGCAGTTACTCACCTCAATCCAGGTGGAGGAGGAAAAGTCTCAGTTGCCTCAACTTCTGAGACAGTCAATGTGCGACCACTAGGAGGATAGCCCACGTGAGACTACCCTCCTTAGCAACTGGGCCAATTTGTTAGCTCAGGGGTCCTGGCTGGAGTCAATCAGCACACCCTGGATTTAAACTCATGGTATATATGCTCTTTATGCACGCTTAAGTATAACTATGCATAACTATGAAGTGGTGGTGGTGTAGTGGGCTAAAGCACTGAACTGGTTAGCAGAAGGTTGTCTGTTCAATCCCCACATCCACCACCACTGTGTCCTTGAGCAAGGCACTTAACTCCAGGTTGCTCCGGGGGGATTGTCCCTGTAATAAGAGCACTGTAAGTCGCTTTGGATAAAAGCATCTGCCAAATGCATAAATGTAAATGTAAACTATTTAAATGATAATGTTATGTTTGAGTTAAGTTGACTGAGTTTGTTACATTTCCAGTTGTGCTTTAAAGTCTTAAATTTAGCTTCATGTAACCTGTAGAAACCCAACATTTTATTTTGCTTTGTGCTTTGTTTTTCTTTGCTTGGATTCTGAATACAATTTTTTATCCTTTTGTATTAAATGTATGATTGACTACATTGGAACATGTGAATATTGGCTTTTGAATGGCCAGTGCTGGGTAGATTACTTTAAAATGTAATCCAAATAAATTAATTACCAATTACACAATTTAAATTTGAATCAGTAATGCAATCTTTTAGGTCACACTTTGTAGTCAAATCTGATTATTTTGGAGTACTCTTTACTTTAATGAAAATCTAATCATAAAGTTAAAATACCAATTAACTGTCATTTCAGAAAGTTTCTTAAAGTGTTATAAAGAACTAACTGTTATGTTACACGAGGGTTGGAACTGGACCTTGGAACAGTGGACGGCCGTGTACATATGTGTTGTTTACTTAGGAAAGTGATGGCACCAGGATGCACTGTGGAAAGACGACAAGCCGATGGATGGAGTGTGATACTCTGGGAAATGTTCTGCTTGGAAACCCTCAATTTGACACGTACCACCTACCTAAACATCGTGGCAGACCAGGTACACCCCTTCATGGCAATGGTATTCCCTTATGGCAGTGGCCTCTTCCAGCAGGATAATGTGGCCTGCCACACTGCACACATTGTTCGGGGATGATTTGAGGAACATGATGAAGAGTTCAAGGTGTTGCCTTGGCCTCCAAATTCCCTAGATCTCAATCTGATTGAGCATCTGTGGGATGTGCTAAACTAACAAGTCAGATCCACAGCGGCTTCATCTTGGAACCTACAGGACTTGAAGGATTTGCTGCTAATGTCTTGGTGCCAGATACCACAGGACACCTTCAAGGGTCTTGTAGAGTCCTCGGCGGGGCTACGCTGTTTTGGCAGCACTCAGAGGACCAACAGCATATTAGGTCCTAATGTTTTGGCTCATCAGTGTATACACACACACACACACACACACACACATATATGTATGTGTATATATATATATATATATATATATACGTATACTGTGTATTTTAACTGTATGTCAAGTATGGTACCAAATTTTCGGTAGTAAGGTACCCAACCTTGACCTAACAATTAGCTTAGCTCTTCTCCACAGTAGTAATCTCCCAAAAAAATTAAACATGACAGAACATGAAACACTAACAAAACTTAAATTTCATTGTGCATAGATGCATTCAAATAACAATTAATTTTCAAGTTTACTCTCCAAACCCAATCCCATGCAAATCATGCTGGGAACTGGAAATCCCCTGCCTGATATAAAAAGAACATTGATGCAACAAATATTACTCGCATAGTCCCAACACAATTGGATTAAGTGACATAGATGGATTGTACACAATGAAATTAATTTGAGACCAAATGCTAAAGAACTGTGTTGCACTAGCTCATTTTAATTAATGAATTTAGTTAATTGAGAAAGCAGTAAAAATCAGGCTGTGTTAACACTTTCCTTTAGAAGTCTGAATCCATTTGAACATTTCATTGCAATGTGATCATATCACTTTTTGATGACTGGGTTGAATATCACTTGGATTTTACACTATATAATTATGTTCTCATCTCAAACATAAATTAAGTTGATTTCAAGTGTACTTGTTTGGTATTTTCAATATAGCTGCTTTATTTTATTTTATTCAGTGCAGAACTGAGAGAATGGGTTGCTTCAAATTTTTTAAATCAAAGTTACTTTAATAAGAAAATCTCTTGAGTAAAATGAAGTAAGGACGTGCAAGAAATCACTGTGATCTGTTGTCAGTAAAAGGTGAAATGGAGAAAAAGGGAGGATGGTGGCTGTTGACCATCTAACTGATTCGGAATAACATGTAATGCTAGAGAGCTCTCAAATACCTTTATTGGTGACATCACTGTTAGTTGTATAGGCTAAGCAACTGAATGTTCTTGACTTTTGAAGTTAAGAAAACAAACTCACTGTTATCTAAAGCAACCTCTTGGGTTAATGTATTTTACTCATGTATATATGTCTGCTTCACATGAGAGAAAAAGCTTTCTATATGTGATTAAAAAAACAAAAGCATGCATATGTAGACTAAACTGTTTTTGCAATGGCAATCAAGCTTCTTCAATCTTGAATTTTGACAGCAGATGGCAGCATTACTCAATGAATGCAGAGAGGAGTAAAGACGTCTCTCCAAACAGGACACAGTAGGCTACTAGCAGGGGTTAAAAAAAAGTATATAAATAAATAATAAACCTTACAATGTCATTACTCTGGTTCCATTAAATATGTAATAAATTGACTATGCTTTATTTAAATGTATATGTAAACAGCATAATGCTTTACTACAATTTAATCATCCTACAAACATCTAAACAGAAAGAAAATGTATAATAATAATTATAATAATAATATATTATTATTATACAGTCTACAGTTTTGATAGTTTGCGATCCACAATGATGTGAAGGTGTCTAAAATATTGCTAATGGGATTTCTAATGGACCAGTGTCCATGTTAAAAACATTACCTGTAACTAGCTATAATCACCATAGTAATAATAATAACAATGTGCAATTTCTAGGAGTTCTGAAAAGTAATAACATAGTAAGTTCATGTTGATAATTGTATTACTCAGTACATAATATATCGCCTATTTGTAAACGGACAGTACAGGAACACTTTTATAAATAACGTTAGCGCATAGTTACATAGCGTCTTTACAAGAGAAGCTTATAAATCAAACTTTTGAATCACACTATCTATTACCGTCCCCTCCCCCAAATTATTCAGCATGATTGACATCCGTTCTGTCCAATCGACGCGGTCCGTGGCAACATGGGCGGGTCCTTTGGCTGTATTCTAACAAGCTAGGCTGCAAAACCTCAGTCTGAACTCCTGCATGCAAACACACGTTTTGGTGTGTGTTAAGGTTCGCTTAAAAACTAATATCCAGCGACTTTTGGAGGAACTTATCTGGAGTTTGAAACGGGGCTTGGTACGTTTCCGTTGTAAATAACGGCTGGATGCATAATTTGTGCGCATGCTTTTTTTGACGGCACTTTTAAGATTGTTTTGCAGACGGACGTTTGATCTCAGGGGTAAATGGGGTCGTTCGCTGCTGACTGTGCTTGTTTTGATGGTGCTCTTGAATGTCATGACTAAAAAGGACACTTGTAATTTTATTTTTAATTTTTTTTTTACAATTTAACATTTTTTGGTATAACCGATGGATTATTTAAACTTAGTTGTAACAATGTAACATGCTGCTGAAAAACCATAGTGTACTGAGGTATCGATGAACTGTGCTAAGGGGCTAATTGAAGCTCTTGTCGAATTTTTTTTTGTAAAATGTGCAAATCATTATATTTTTTTTCTTCAACGGTGAAGATTTCATGCCCGGCGTTTTGACTTTTAACCCTGCAATATCTTTATTTTTTTACCATGGCAAGCCCGAACGCCGAGCAAGGATGTTTTTCGGACGTGAAAAAGGTGGGATATTTAAGGAAACCCAAAAGCATGCACAAACGGTTTTTTGTGTTGCGGGCACCGAGCGGCTCCGGACCATCCCGATTGGAGTACTACGAAAACGAGAAGAAATGGAGACACAAGTCAAGTGCCCCGAAAAGATCCATTGCGATTGAGAGCTGCTTTAATATAAATAAAAAAGCGGATTCTAAAAACAAACATCTCGTTGCCCTTTATACCAAGGACGAGTACTTTGCCATGGCCGCCGACAGCGAGCTGGAGCGGGAGTCGTGGTACCAAGCTCTGGTGGAGCTGCATAACAGAGGGAAAGTCCACGAAAGCTCCGCGGGCCACTGTGTTGGCGAGGATAATTACGGCGAAGCCACGCCGGGACCTGCCTTCAAAGAAGTCTGGCAGGTTATCTTGAAACCAAAGGGTCTTGGTCAAACAAAGAACTTGATTGGAGTTTATAGACTGTGCTTGACCAATAAAACAATCAGTTTTGTGAAGCTCAATTCTGATGCAGCTGCAGTGGTGCTGCAATTAATGAACATTAGGAGATGCGGTCATTCTGAAAATTTCTTTTATATGGAAGTTGGAAGGTCTGCAGTGACGGGGCCTGGGGAGTTTTGGATGCAAGTGGATGACTCTGTTGTGGCTCAAAACATGCATGAAACTATATTAGAAGCCATGAAAGCCATGAGTGAGGAGTTCAGACCCCGCAGCAAAAGTCAGTCATCTTCCAACTGCTCAAACCCCATCTCAGTGCCTGTCAGGAGGCATCATCACAACAATCCTCCCCCCAGCCAAGTTGGATTGGGCAGGCGCTCGCGAGCAGAGAGTGTGACTGCCACTTCTCCTGGTAGGCCTGGGAAACATAGCCATTCATTCAGAGTGCGAGCATCCAGTGATGGGGAGGGCACCATGTCCAGGCCAGCATCTGTGGATGGCTGTCCTAGCAGCCCGAGCACAGCACAGCCGCAATCACAGCGGCGCAGGGGTGGATCCAGGCTTCACCCACCTCTCAATCACAGCAGATCTATCCCCACGCCCACCTCGCGGTGCTCCCCCTCAGCTATCAGTCCTGTTAGCCTGTCCTCCAGCAGCACCAGTGGCCATGGGTCCACCTCTGACTGCCTTTTTCCACACCGCTCTAGCGCCTCTATATCTGGATCGCCAAGTGATGGTGGTTTCATCTCCTCAGATGAATACGGATCTAGTCCTTGTGACTTTAGAAGCTCCTTCCGCAGCGTGACGCCAGACTCACTTGGCCACACCCCACCTGCCAGAGAAGAGGAGATAAACAATTACATCTGCATGGCCAAGCCTGGTTCACTCCTTGGGAGCCAATCGCGGAGCCAATTCAGAGGAACTCCATCAAAACTGGAGGACTCTGAGATGGAGAAATGTTTCAGGAAGCGAACGCACTCTTCTGGTGCATCGCCGCCAACCCCATGCCACCAAAAGACCCTGTCGCAGTCTTCTGCCGCATCGTTGGATGAATATACTGTAATGATGCCTGCATATCCTAAAAGCCGCTCTGCTTCATCATCGTCATCAACATACAAGAATTCGTTCATGCCTACACATTCATACCCAGAAGAAGGATTAGAAATGTCAACAGCTAAAGAAAACTGTGGGCCAGAGCACAAAGATGATGGCTATATGCCCATGTTGCCAGGTGTTGCACCTGCAACCCGAACAGTGAAAAATGGTGACTACATGCCCATGAGTCCAAAAAGCGTGTCTGTACCACAACAAATTATCAACCCCTGGCAGCACTCGCATGTTGACTCCAATGGCTATATGATGATGTCACCAAGTGGCAGCTGTTCTCCAGATGGCACAACAAACTATGGCAAGATCTGGACTAATGGTGTCAACCCCAAGCTCTCCATTGAGTGTATTGAAGGAAAAGTGTCATCTTGTGGAGACTACATGAACATGTCCCCAGCTAGCTGCTCAACGACCAGTACGCCACCAGACTGCTTCTTCAGCCCTGTTGAGGATCATCCCAGGCCTATGTATGGCTACTTCTCATTGCCTTGCTCCTTCAAACATGCCAACAAAAAGCAGGATCAGAACCCACTTCGGATGTCACTGGGCTCCAGTCGTGTGGCATATGCAGATTCCTCCTCCTCTTCAGCGAGCAGCGACAGCCTGGGTGGTCAAGGCAACTCGCAACAGTCTGCTGTCAGACCCAAAAGGTCAGAGGGCAACAGTAGGCTGACACGTCCAACACGGCTGTCACTGGATGCTAGCAAAGCAAGTACTCTACCACGAACACGTGAGAATCCCTTCCCTCCAGAGACCAAAAGTCCTGGGGAGTATGTCAACATTGAGTTCAACGATAAGGCGTATTCAGTGAGTTTAGCATCGCTTTTCCCATCTGTGTTCACTGGCAGTGACACTGAGGCCCCGTCAGACCTTTCATCATCTGAGTACATGAACATGCAGCTGGGGTCACAGGCCAGGCAGCTGAGCCCAGAAATGGAGATTTCCACATCCTGTTCAGACTATGCCATCATCACTCCATCAAACTCTGTATCTTCCGCTCCTTTGCCATGTGAGAGCATATGTGAGCGTGACTACATCAGCATGCAGTTGGGATCCTGCACTAACTATTCTAATAAACAAATGATGGTCATGACTGAAGCTTTGCCAGATGCTGAAGCCCCTCTCAGTTCCATATCACCCAATCATGACATCTCAACTCTAAGCGGCCCTCTGTCAGGGCTTTGTGCCTTCACACGGGTTAACTCCACATCTGGGCGGAACCAAGGGGCTAAAGTTATCCGTGCTGACCCACAAGGAAGACGGCGACACAGTTCGGAGACTTTTGCGTCCACAACAATTAGAGGGGTGGTTGACACTTCAGCAGCCTGTCCGTCAGGTGATGTCAAGCGTCACAGTTCTGCCTCTTTTGAGAATGTTTGGTTAAGACCTGATGAGGCCTCTACTACGGCCGCTTCTCCTGTGTTCACCATAAGCGGTGGACAAAGGGAAACCACTTTGGACCCAATTCCCACTTTAATGAGTCATGACCAAAATGGCCTGAACTACATAGATCTGGATCTAGTACAGAATGGTGAGCAGCATGTTCCAGACTGGAATGTGTTCCAATCTCAACCAGTGGAGCTGGGAGCCGTGGAAGGTATAGAGGAGCTCCGTGCCTACGCCAGTATAAACTTCCAGAAATCAGATGAGACCAGAGGGAATCTCACACACCGAGAAGGTAAGACCAAGTGTTGTATGTGTGACTAATGAACCATGATTGAAGCAGTAGTTCACCCAAAAATGAAAACACTGTATTCCTTTGCTCACCCACATGTTGTTTTAATCTGTTTATCTTTCTTTCTGTGGTGAAACACAAAAGTAGGTATTAGGCAGAATCTTTGCCTCATTCACCACTGTTCAAGTCTTTGCATACTTTTCCATAAAAAGTTAATGTTGACAGAGGCAAACATACTTAACTTTGCATTGTTCCATGGAGGAAAGTCAGATTTAAAACAATATTGGCGTGAATAAATAATGAAAGAATTTTCATTTTTGCATGAACTGTCTAAGAATGGTTGAAGGGCTGGTTCACACAAAAATGTAAATGTTGTATTCCTTTACTCACCCTTATGTTGTTTTAAACCTGTTTTAAGTTTCTCTTTGGAACACAAAAGGAGATGTCTAGCAGAAGGTTAGCCTCGGTCACCATTCACTTTCATTGCATTTGTTTTTTCTCCATATTAAAAAGTCAGTTGTGTTTGATTCTAACATTTGGAACAAAATTATGCTGAATGAATCTAGTTGATGAGTCACTATTTTGATTGAACCTTTAACAAAGCATCTGAAATAGTTTAGAGTTGTGTTTACATGCTACCAATATTTCCTTATGTCTGTCTAATCATCATACCTGTCTCAGACATTTAATAGGTAATATGCACATCATTGTTTTTTTTTTTTAAACGGCCCCCATTTATCCATGTAATTTAAGTCTTCGGTGGAAAATCCCTGTTTGAAATCTTAGCTGAGAGCTGAGGGGGGCTCAGATTCCCTCCTTATGACTGGGCCTCTTCAGGCTGATAAATAGACATATTTGTGAATGGAGGCAGAAAGACTTGCCGTGTCTACACTTGTTCCCTATGCGACAAAAGGGGGGCCACACGTAAATGCATTTGAGAGTAACTAAGTAGTCTTTCTTTTTGCAGATGCCCTTTTGAATGGAAGTTTACTTGGTGTGTAAGTCCGTCCATCAGAGATATCTTTGATATGAATAAAGCGCTGTGAGAAATCTGCAGAGTTGTAACGGGGTGAACAGAGCTGCCACTACTGTGCATTCACTACTTTGCTGAAGGAACTGGCGGTCATGCCTGGCTGACTCTGTATCATCGTTGTTTTAGTTTATTTACGTGCCCCTTCAGTGAGTGTGGACTTTTCCACCCCTTTGGCCTTCGTTTATGCTTTTTCCTAAATGTAAAAGGTTTTTTTGTCTATCCTAAGGAATGCATATAGGGTTGTTATAGATCAGATGAACTCCTTGCCCCATCGATGATCATGCTATCGCACACTTTTAATAGTTCACCCAAAAAGGGAGATGTTACACTGATTTCACGCATCCTCCATGAGTGGAGCATGAGCAGGGCGTTTTGTGAGCATTGCTCACAGAGCGTGTGAATCCAGCGTTGGGCTAAGTGTTAGGAACTGACAACCTCAGTCACCATTCACTTCCATTGTATGGGAAAAAAATATGCAATGAAGTGAATGGTGACTGAGGCTAAACATCTCTTTTTGTATTGCATGAAAGAAAATCATACAGGTTTGAATAACAGATTTGAGGCTAAGTAAATTATGAACTGGAGGTGAACTGTCTGTGTCGAACTGTTTATTTAATCCATTAAAAGAGATAGTTTACCCAAAAATTCAAATACTCATTATTAACTCACCCAGATGTGTATGACTTTCTTCTGCAGAACACAAATAAAGATTTTTAGAAGAACGTTTTAGTTCTGTAGGTCCATACAGTGCAAGTGAATGGTGATCAGATCTTTTGAAGCTCCAAAAAGCACAAAGGCAGCATACAAGTAATCCATAAAACCCCATTGTTTAAATCTATGTCTTCAGAAGCAATATGATAGGTGTGGGTGAAAAACAGATGAATATTTGAGTCCTTTTTTTACTATAAATCTCCACTTTCACATTCTAAAAGTGAAAGTGGAGATTTATAGCAAAACATTATTGAAATATTGATCGGTTTCTCATCCAAAGTGGATTGCATCACTTCAGAAGACGCATATTAAACCACTGGAGTTGTATGGATTAATTTTAGGATGGTTTTATGTCCTTTTTAGAGCTTCAAAGATCTGATCACCATTCACTCAAAAGTCATACACATCTGGAAAGGCATTAAAGTGAGTAAATGATGAGAACATTTTCATTTTTGGTTCAACTAAGCCTTTAAAATGTGTTTGCTAATCAAAATATTTAGCATTAGTGGTATGCTAAAAACAAAGTGATACTGAACATTCTGTTAATGCATTTAAATCTAGACTGGATATTAATAGACAAAATACCACCAATTAGCCTGCATTTTTATTAAATGCTTTTATTTACATGTAATTGATTTGTATAGATAGTATCGGTTTTCTGTTGTCATGCAGTGACTGAACTCCGTGTGTTTAAAGGGAGCAGTTAAGTTGATGTTGTGAGAATCTGTATATGTGTACTTGCTTGACTTGGATTGGTCACTGTGTGTGTTTGTATATGTTTTGAGCTTGGCTTGAGACAGTTGGGGAGGGTGAGGGACAAGCACAGGGGCTTTAGTGTTGCGTAACCGATGTTTTTTTGACTCCGGACACCCTGTGTAGGTGCATTAGAAAAACCTCCAATTTTCCTCTGGAGAAAAGAGCTGCATTTAAGTTAAAGGAGCGATATGTAACATTGACATCAAGCGTTTAAAATGGGTTCTGCAGTCCAAATTCTAAATATTGGAGAGAGTTGTCACCTCCTCCCCAGACTTAAAGCTCATACGGGTTGCCAGGTTGAGGACACGCAACAGGAATGAGCAAACTGCCAATGGAAGCGACGAGCGTTGCACTGGAAGTTGATCATCTTATGTATATGTTTGCAATGTTTTTATTGTTTGCAAATTATAAACCAGCTCATGTGGGTTTTCTATATCTCTTGTCAATGTTAGCTAGATGTATTGCTGGCTTCCATGGCTGCAGCGCAGTGTTTGCCCGCTAAATTGTTTTAAATCTGGCAGCCCGGGGTGTCGAAATACTATTGGGAAATTGGCATTGGGCGGGATCACACAGGCAAAAACTGAAATTCCAGCCTTGAATGGACATTTCAAAGTAGAATATACTGGCTGTAGCATTGTTTTCGGGGAAGACCGTATTTCAACTTAGCATGTTTCCTAAATCTAACATATTATGAAAATGTTTTGCTTCAGTAAATATATTACATATTGCACCTTTAAGCCAAAAATGAAAATTCTGTCATTTACGTATCTCCATGTTGTTTTTAACAAATATGAATTTCATTCTTACGTGGAACACAAAATAAAATTTTTGACCTAATATTAGCCTCAGTCACCATTCACTTTCATTACATCTTTTTTTCCATACAATGGAAGTTAATGGTGACTGAGGCTAACATTCTGCTCAAGTCATAGAAAGCTGAAATAAATACAATATTGTGGTCATATATGGCAGGAAAACAGAAACTCCTTATTCATGTGATGTAGTTTTTTGCTTGTGTTTGTATTTTTGATGCATTTATTGTGCATGATCTAGTTTTTCAATTTCATCTGCCACCTCTGGCACATGTTCTGCTCATGGCATACTTCTGTGTTTCTCATCGCCAATGCCACCCATCTCTATGGTAACGATGTAGCCGCAGCGCTTTTTTCCCGTGTCACAACAGATTAACGGGCCACAGGCTGAGACGCCGGGGGCTTCAAAGAGCCGCATTAACATTGGGCAGTAGAGAGGTGGGGCGGGGTGACCGAGTTCTTCGGTGGGTTTGGTCAGCATGAGACGATTAGAAGCCCTGCCCACCTCAGGCCACCGTGATTGGGTCATCCTGCAGAGTGGCTTCTTGTCTCCGTTACCCTTTTTCTCTCCCTCCCTCTTGCTCTGTTTCAACTACGTTTTCTTTTTTGCAGTCTTTCCCTCCATTTCTTGCATTCTTTGTAAGAGATTTGAAGTGCAAAGAGTCGTAAGGGAGCATGAGCAGTTAGAAGTGGAGCGCTGGGAATCGGATAATCAAGGAATCATGGGTATTCAGGGTAGAAGCTAAGCATCAGTGCAGGATTAAATCAGGGAATCGTTTTAGAGTTGAAACTAAGGTTGTAAATTATTAATTGTGGACAATTTATTAATTGTTGTCTATAATTTGATTTGTTAAAGGGGTTGTTCACCCAAAAAAGAAGTCCCCATTTTCAGTCACCATTCACTTTCTTTGCAGTAAGTCCTTAACATTCTACCTAATATTTCCTTTTGTTTTCATTTTTACACCCTTGTTCACCATTCCATTTCACAGCATCTTTAACCATACAAAGAAAGTACATGGTGACTGAGGTTGTCAGTCCTTAACAATCTACATAACGTTTCCTTTTGTGTTTTAATTGCTGCATCCTCAGTCACCATTCCCTTCATTGCAACTTTTTACCACACAATGAAAGTTAATGATGCTATTTGCAAGCTTGACAACGAGTGTTTGAAATGGGTACTGCAGTCAAATTGTTGGAGAGTTGTCTGCCTCGCCCAGACTCTTAAGCTCATGCGTGTTGCCAGCGTTAGCCAACTCGGCATCCGTTTTAAAGGATTTCTGGGCTTCAAGTTGTCTCCATCTCCAAAATGTATCCTTGTTGTACTACACCTCTGGTCATGGAATCTATTATCTCTGATCGAGTTCGTTTGCTGGCTTCCATGGCTGCAGCACACAGTGTTGTTTGCCTGCAAACTTGTTCAAATCTGGCAACCCAGTGCTGTTTAAATACTATTGGTGAGTGGGCATTGGGCTGGATCACACAGGCCTGGAATGGAAACTTCAAAGTAGAATATACTGGCTGTAGCATTATCGGAGAAAACAGTATTTCAACTTGGCATGTTTTCTAATTCTCTAATGACAAATTAAGGTCATTTTATGATTTATTACTGTAAAAAAAATTACATATAGCACCTCCCTAACATTCTGCCTAACATCTCCTTTGGTGTTTTAATTTTGACATGCTCAGTCACATTCCCTTTTTAATTACATTCATTACCAGACAATGAAAGAAAAAATGAAGACTACGGCTGTCAGTCCTTAATATTTCACCTAACATCTCATTTTGTGTTTTCATTTTACTATGCCTTTAATGATCGTGATTAATCAATTAATTGTTAATGTAAACAATGACGTTATGGAGATTTCTGTAAATTTGCATCATTAAATGAAACATTAGCAAAGGCAGAGAAAAAACTGGATATTTAAAAGTAGCTAAACGACAGATCACTGTCAAGGTGGCCAGTGGGATGAGAAGCTGGCAGGTCGAGTGCTCTATACTTTGATGGGATCATTGGAATGCATGTAAACGGTGTGTGTGTGTGTGTGTGTGTGTGTGTGTGTGTGTGTGTGTGTGTGTGTGTGTGTGTGTGTGTGTCACTTTGTGGGGACCAAATGTCCCCATAAGGATAGTAAAACCCGAAATTTTTGACCTTGTGGGGACATTTTGTCGGTCCCCATGAGGAAAACAGCTTATAAATCACACTAAATTATGTTTTTTGAAAATGTAAAAATGCAGAAAGTTTTCTGTGAGGGTTAGGTTTAGGGTAGGGTTAGGTTTAGGGGATAGAATATAAAGTTTGTACAGTATAAAAACCATTATGTCTATGGAAAGTCCCCATAAAACATGGAAACACAACGTGTGTGTGTGTGTGTGTGTGTGTGTGTGTGTGTGTGTGTGTGTGTGTGTGTGTCCAGGGTTGGAATGTAACAGCAACCTTTGTGCCTGTTTTACAGAGCCGCTTGTTAAAGTGGAGACAGGCAAAGATGTGGAGGGATGGAGTGGAAGTAAAGAGAGCGGTAGGCAGGGGCACACAGAAGGCGAAAGAGAGGGGAATAAGGAGGGTTTAAGGGATTAACTGATCAAGGTCAAGTTTAAGATAAACCAGAAATGTTCTCTCCAATCAGTGTTTTTTTTTTATGCGAAAGCAACCTCACATCTGTGTTCCTATACAGCATTAGACTTTTACTTCCTCCTAAAGTGTTTTAAAGGGATGGTTCACACAAAAATTAAAATTGATGAATGATGTTAGGCAGAATGACCTTTTGGGCCAGGGTCAAAAGTGGTGGGCAAAATTAGCTAAAAATGGCATCGGAAAAGCTAAAATGTCCAAGTAATGTGAAATGTGCCCCCTGAAATGTTAATTTCTGTTCTTTATTTGTAACATTTGATACCTTTCTATTCTAATCCTATCTAGTTTCTCAGGTCTAGTTACTGAAATCACCTCTGAAAACGAATCGGTTACCTAACGTAACCTCGGTTCTCTCTAGATGAGGGAACGAGTATTGCGTAAGCTAGCTTACGCTACGGGAAAGATTCATCTTTTCTGAGATATTGAAGCCAAAAAATTATCCTTAATTTTGTATCATTTGTCAACGCAGTGCAGCAACTGCAGACCTTGAGCGGGCTAGCTAGCGAGCTCATTGGTTGCTCTGCGGCAACTGCTGCAGCCTATAGACGAACTTGAGCGTAACTCGCGTCCAATGAGAGGCGTCCGCGCGCTACTGCATCAAAGCCCGCCAAAATGGGCGTGGCTAGAGTGCATATAAGCGTAGTTCGTGAGGCTGGAACCCTGGTTTTCATTGAATGAAGCGAAAGTCGCCGTGGCGCGAAGCACGTCGTTTACACAATACTCGTTCCCTCATCTAGAGAGAACCGAGGTTACGTTAGGTAACCGATTCGTTCTCTTACGAGAGGTTCTCTCGTATTGCGTAAGCTAGCTTACGCTACGGGAACCCATTGTCAACGCCGTGCGCGCCAAGCATCCACTGCATGAGCCCTGGGGGTGGGGGGACCTGGGGGAGCCCTTGTGAGTGGTGAAATAATATTTGGCCGGCAAGAGTGCGTGCCAGTGTGTGTGTAATACATAAGGACATAGTGGGAATGGAACGACAGAGCGGCGGTGCCGGTCTGTGTGGAATGAGTCCCATCAGTGCAGCTCACCAGGGGAGCTCTAGCGTATTAAACCGCTAGTAGTTTTGCCTGCAGGGCGGGCACTTCCAGATTGTAAAATCTGACAAAGGTGGAAGGGGAAGCCCAGCCCGCTGCCACACATATGTCGTGAATGGAAATCCCGCTGGACCATGCCCACGATGAGGCCATGCCTCTAGTGGAGTGAGCCCTAATGCCCAACGGGCTTGGCAGGTCTTTTGACGTGTATGCGGCAGCAATAGCGTCCACTATCCATCTAGACAGTGTCTGTTTCGATGCGGCGAGACCTTTGGTGCGCCCTCCGAACGAAACGAAAAGCTGCTCAGAGCGTCTGAAAGAGGTGGAGTGCGCAGTATACAATCTCAGTGCTCTGACTGGGCAAAGGAGATTGGCGTCGCGTTCGCTATCGGATGCTGGCAGCGCCGATATTGAAATGACCTGTGCTCTGAAAGGAGTACCGATCACCTTGGGAACATGACCTTGGAGTCACTTGGTCCAAACTCAAGACACGCAGTGCTGACAGACAGCGCGTGAAGGTCTCCCACACGTTTGACTGATGACAGGGCAGTCAGAAAACGGTTTTGAGTGAAAAGGTATTTCAAATCCACGGATTGAAGCGGTTCGAAAGGGGGGGCTTTCATAGTTTCGAGAACTATAGAAAGATCCCAGATAGGAACCGATGGGGGGCGCGGGGGGTTCATCCTTCTAGCTCCCTTGAGGAAGCGGATGACCAGCTCGTTTTTTCCCAGTGACTGGCCGTGCAGGGGTTCAGCGAACGCTGCGACGGCCGCCACATACACTTTGAGCGTGGATGGGGATCTGCCCTTATCTAGCAGCTCTTGTAAAAACACGAGCAGCGACGACACCTCACATGTCCGTGGGTCCAGGTCTCTGTCGGTGCACCATTTTGAAAACACAGACCATTTTGACGCATAGAGTCTTCTCGTGGAAGGGGCTCTAGCGTGTATGATGGTGTTTATTACCCCTTCTGGCAGAGCGACGGGTAGTCGTTGATCACCCACGCGTGCAGCGCCCAGCGCTCTGGGTGGGGATGCCAGATCGTGCCGCGAGCTTGAGAGAGGAGATCTGTTCTCACTGGGATGGGCCACGGCGCTGTCAGTGACAGCTGCGTAAGCTCCGGGAACCATGTCTGATTCTCCCGAGTGACTCGTTTCCCTGATCCTCTGCATTACCTGTGGCAATAGCGAGACAGGAGGGAAGGCGTAAAGCGGGCAGTTGGACAAGTCCTGGGCCAGCGCGTCCTCGCTTTTCGAGAAAAATATTGGGCAGTGAGAGTTCTCTTCTGACGCAAAGAGGTCTATCTCTGCTCTGCCGAATATGTGCCATAACTTCTGGACTGTTTGAGCGTGCAGGGACCATTCCCCTGGAGGAATATTGTCTCTGGACAGTCTGTCTGGGCCGTCGTTCAGGTGGCCTGGCACGTGCGTCGCCCTCAGCGAGCGCAGGTGGCACTGGGACCAACTCAGTATGCGTTTCGGCCAGATGGAAGAGGTTCCTGGATCTGACACCACCCTGACGGTTTAGGTAGGATACCACAGATCTGTTGTCCGAATGGACCAGGACGTGGTGACCCTGAATGACCGGGAGAAAGCGCACAAGCGCGCATACTCGACCGCTATCATTTCCAGACAATTTATGTGAAGGAGCTTTTCCTGAACTGACCATAGGCCAAAAACCGGAGAGCCCTCGCGAGACCGCGCCCAACCCGTGTTGGACGCGTCTGTCGAGATGACTTTTCGGCGAGATACAGCTCCCATTGTCACTCCCCGCTGATACCATTCGGCCACTGTCCAGGGCTGCAGAGCTGAAATACAGGTCTGAGTCACCTTGATCAGCTGGCGACCTGTGGCCCAAGCCCGGCGAGACGCGCGGGTGTTTAGCCAATGCTGAAGCGGGCGTATGCGCAGTAAACCCAGCTGAAGTACTGCTGCGGCTGAGGCCATGTAACCTAGCACTCTCTGAAATTTTTCAGAGGCGTGAGGCTGTTCATCTGAAAGGACGCGGCTAGTCGCTGAACACGGCACGCGCGCTGTGTAGATAAGCGAGCCGTCATAGCCACGGAGTCTAGTTCTATTCCAAGGAAGGAAATTGCCTGACTGGGCTGTAGTGAGCTCTTGGTCCAATTGAATGCAAGACCCAAACTGTTCAGATGGCTGAGGAGTACTGTTCTGTGAGACAGAAGCTCCATATGTGACTGTGCCATAATCAGCCAGTCGTCCAAATAGTTCAGAATTCGCAAGCCCTGACTCCGCAGGGGTGCGAGCGCCGCATCCATGCACTTCGTGAAAGTACGGGTGCTAAAGACAGGCCGAATGGAAGGACAGTGTATTGATAAACCTGGCCGCCGGCTGAATCTCAAGAATGGCCTGTGACGGGATTTATCTGAATCTGAAAGTAGGCATCTTTCAGATCGAGAGAGATAAACCAGTCCCCTGGCGTATGCGCGCGAGGAGTTTCCTGATTGTAAGCATTTTGAACGGTCTTTTTGCAAGCACCTTGTTCAAACCCCTGAGATCTAATATTGGTCTGAGGCCGCCGTCTTTCTTGGGAACAAGAAAATAATGGCTGTAAATAACCCTGACTCCCTCAGCTAAGGCTGCACTTTCTCTATGGCCCTTTTGCACAGAAGGTTTGCTATTTCTGAACGAAGCATGCAGGCTGCTTCCGTGTTCACAATAGTTTCGAGCCAGCTCTGAAGCGGGGAGGGCAGCGATCGAACTGTAGCAAATAGCCCTGTTTTATTGTGCTTAACACCCATTTGGATATCCCTGGGATAGCTTCCCACGCTTTGAAGCGTAACGCTAGAGGGTGAATGGCCAATCGCCCTGATTGCCGCACACAGCAGCTGAACAGAATGTGTGAGCGCTTACTGTGCTTATGCATGACTGCTCGCGGACAGCAGGGACAGGCTGTTCTGTGAGTGACTTCCGATTGAGGTGAATAGGGAAAGAGTCACATCTGTTAAGTGATGCGCGAGCATAGTCACGGGCACGGGACTTACATACAGAGAAGTGTTTGCTGGCCATGTGACAGAGCGGGCAGAGAATGGGCGCCACGACGTATTCCTGAGCCGCTTATTGACTCTAACACTCGAGCGGGCTGTGTCCGCTTTATGTGAGTGGGCTCTGATAGGAACACGGAAGTGTAATGCTTGTGTGTAGGGGTGAACACTGGATTGTGGGCACATTTTCTACACATAAGGCATGTTTGCGCTTTACAAGATTACTTTGGGTCGCCGTGAAAACGGCGTTTGAGTGCAGGCAAGCGGGCAGTATCACCGGCTTGTTGGCTGCTGAATCCACCACTGTAGTAGCCTGTGAGAGGGGGACTGACAGGGGCTAAGCTTTGACGGTGGTCCGGCCGCGGCGGGACTGAGCCGTCGTTTTTTTCAACAAGGCTAGGAGGACTTCGGTTGCTCAGGTTTCAGCGCAACCTTAGACTGAGGCCCATGGGGGGGGCGGCGGTCTGCGGCGGCTGTCTGAGCGTGATCGATGGCGGCCACCCTGTCGACGCTGAGAAGTCTGACTTTGTTGAGCTGGGCGCTGTGAAGAGGCTCGTGCAGGAGGCTGGTCACGTGGGCGCCTGCAGAGGAGCTTAGCGCGATCGCGGCAGGAAGAGGTTCATGGCTTGGGTGGCTTTCTGGACTTCTGAAACGCGGTCAACAATGCCACTCACCGCGGAGCCGAAGAGACCGGTCGGAGAGAGCGGTGCGTTGAGGAACGTGGAGCGCTCTGCTTCTCCCATGTCGGCTAGCGTTAGCCACAGGTGTCTCTCGGTCACAGTCAGCAAGGCCATGCACTTCCCTAGAGCTTGGGCTGCAGCTTTGGTGACGCGAAGGGCGAGGTCCGTCGCGCTTCTTAGATTCTGGCCGAGAAAGGCGCGTTCCACGACTTTGCAAGCTCAGTGTGGAGTTCCGGCAGGAAGGGAGCGGCCCGGGCCGCGGGTGTTGCGCGGCGACGGCTCTGAAGAAAGCAGCCTGTGTGAGGAGGCGTGTTAGTTCCCCTTCGACTCCGGCGCGGGTCCTGCTGGATTCCTGGGCTGAGGAGGAGGCGTGGGAGCCTGACCACTCCTCGCTGTCTGAAGCCATGATGGAACAGCCCTTATCCTCCGCCTCGTCCTCCGAAATGGCAGCAGTGCGGCCGCTGGGCGGCAACTGCGCGTCCCGGGGGGGCGGGGAGGGTGAGAGCGATACTCGGGAGAGGCTCCGGCGAGGCAGTCGCTTCTATCACCGGTTCTGGCAGCCTTTGGGAGCGGCACTTTTTCCTGCGCGGCGGCACGGAAGGCGCCGGCGGCTCGGTTCTGAGCGCTCGAGTCGAGCCCGCAGGGTCGACATCGAAGCTCCTCGCAGAGGTCGCATCCGCCTTCAGCGGCGAGCTCTGCATGCCCCAGTCCCAGGCAGAGAGCGCAGATGATGTGGCGGTCTCCGGCGCTGAGAGGGGCGCGGCATGAAGCGCAAGTGGTGCGAGGCATCTTAAAAAGACGCTCGTTACTCTTTTGTGAAGTTCGTTAAGAACTAGCTTGCTCTAAAAAGGATACGTCGCCGGATGGCGTAGCTCGCAGGATGGCTGAAGGTGGCGGAGACGGCCGGCTTCTTCGAGCACTGTCCAAGCTTGCTAGATGCCCCTCGAGCGCGACGCGCTTCCAGTTCAGAGATGCGAAGAGCTTCGCTGAAGATGAAAATCAGGGTTCCAGCCTCACGAACTACGCTTATATGCACTCTAGCCACGCCCATTTTGGCGGGCTTTGATGCAGTAAGCGCGGACGCCTCTCATTGGACGCGAGTTCGCCTAAGTTCGCTCTATAGGCTGCAGCAGTTGCCGCGAGAGCAACCAATGAGCTCGCTAGCTAGCCCGCTCAAGGTCTGCAGTTGCTGCACTGCGTTGACAAATGATACAAAATTAAGGATAATTTTTTGGCTTCAATATCTCAGAAAAGATGAATCTTTCCGGTAGCGTAAGCTAGCTTACGCAATACGAGAGAACCTCTCGTAAGAGAACATTGAATGTGAGGAAAAACCTTCAACAGCCGAAATTAAAAATTGCTAGCTAAATTTTTTGGCGTAGATGGGTAACACTTTTAAAATAAGGTTGTATGAGTTAACATTAGATAAGGCATTAGGTATCATGAATTAATAATGAACAGTATATTTGTTACAGCATTTATTAATCTTTGCTACTGCTAGTTATTTCAGTAAAAATACAATTGTTCATGGTTAGAAGTTTACATGCACCATAGCCAAATACATTTAAACTCAGTTTTTCACAATTCCTGATATTTAATCTTTGAAAATTTCCCTGTCTTAGGTCACACTTTTAGGTCCCTGCTTTATTTTTTGAATGTGAAATGTCAGAATAATAGTAGATTTAATTATTTCAGCTTTTATTAATTTAATTACATTCCCAGTGGGTCAGAAGTTTAGATACAATTAATTAGTATTTAGAAGCGTTGTCTTTAAATAGTTTAACTTGGGTCAAATGTTTTGGGTAGCCTTCCATAAGCTTCTCACAATAAGTTGCTGGAATTTTGGCCCATTCCTCCCGACAGAACTGGTGTATCTGTGTCCTTAAGCAAATTTGCCACAACTTTGGAGGTATACTTGGGGTCATTGTCCATTTGGAAGACCTATTAGCGACCAAGCTTTAACTTCATGTATGATGTCTTGAGATTTTGCTTCAATGTATCTACATAATTTTCCGTCCTCATGGTCCCATCTATTTTGTGAATTGCACAAGTCCCTCCTGCAGCAAAGCACCCCCACAAAATTATGCTGCCACCCCCATGCTTCACAGTTGAGATGGTGTTCTTTGGCTTACAAGCCTCACCCTTTTTCCTCCAAACATAACAATGATCATTATGACCAAACAGTAACATTTTTGTTTCATTAGACCAGAGGATATTTCTCCAAAAAGTAAGATCTTTGTTTTTTTATGGCAGCTTGGAGCAGTGGCTTCTTCCTGAGCAGCCTTTCAGGTTATGTTGATATAGGACTTGTTTTAATGTGAAGATAGGTACTTGTCTACCTGTTTCCTCCAGCATCTTCACAAGGTCCTTTTGCTGTTGTTCTGGGATTGATTTGCACTTTTCTTACCAAACTACGCTTATCTCTAGGAGACTGAATCTGTTACCTTCCTGAGCGGTATGATGGCTGAGCGGTGTGGACCCATGGTGTTTATACTCGTGTACTGTAGTTTGTACAGATGAACATGGTACTGTCAGGCGTTTGGAAATTGCTCCCAAGGATGTGGAGGTCCACAATATTTTTTTCCGAGTTCTTGGCTGATTTCTTTTGTTTTTCCCATGATGTCAAGCAAAGAGGGAATGAGTTTGAAGGTAGGCCTTAAAATACCTCCAATTCAGTACACCACCTATCAGAGGCTAATTGTCTAAAGGCTTGACATCAAACTGCTGCCGTTAACTTTGTGTATGTAAACTTTTGAGCCACTGGAATTGTGTAGTCAATTAAACGTGAAACCATCTGTTTGGAAACAATTATTGGAAAAATGACTTGTTTACAAAGTAGATGTCCTAAACGATTTGCCAAAACTATCATTTGCTAAAATTGAATCTGTGGAGTGGTTAAATGAGTTCTATTGACTTCAACCTAAGTGTATGTAAACTTTTGACTTCAACTGTATATTTTAGTTCAAAGTGCATTAACTAATGTTAACATATGCAACTTTTCATTTTAAAAATGTTTTACTATGTTGAAATTAACATTTTATAAAAGACTAATAAATGCTGTGAAAGTGTTCATGTTAACTAATGGTGTTAACAAATGGAACCTAATTGTGAAGTATTACCAGTAACAGACATGCTTGTTAAGAGATTTTTCTCCAAAAAATGAAAATCAGATATAATTTAGGCCTACTCACCCTTTTGCTGTAAGTAAACAACATTTTCTTAAAAATCTCTCTTTTTGGGTTTCACGGATTAATGTCATGGTGGTTTTGAACTACATGACTGTGATAAATTGCATTTTTGGTTGAACTATCCCTTTAAATGTAAGTATTGACGAAGATTTGTTTTTATGTATTTTGTTTACTTTTTTGGAACCTTTGTAAGAACGCTGATAAACTTTTCAGTTGGAGTAAGAATGTGAGTTTATATCATGGTTTTATTGTGATGTACACTTGCAAATGATCATGTTGTATGTAGTTAAATTTATTAAATGAAATCTAGTTTATCCATATGATTAATTAAACAAATTATCATTCATGCCAACATTTTATCATTACGGTTGTTTTGATTTGTGCCTCATCTGCCAAAGATAAAACCACATGAACACTCATGTCCCCTTTTGTTCTTCAAAGTCATCTGAAATTTGTCAGCAATTTCACACAGAGTACTTCACACTGCTAATGTGCTGCTGACTATTTAGGGTGAGAGTCGGAACAGAAGGATGTGGTGAGTTTGGACAGGTATCAATGTGTTCCAGCTCCCACTATCAGACTTTGCATCAAAAGGGTGGGATGGGAGTCACGGGTTAGTTATATTCATATGAGAATGATGTGTTCTACCTCTGCCTGACAGCCATTTGAACTGACTGAATGGCCAAGCAGATAGATTGATGATTGAAAACAGTGTGTTGTGCATTGTCAGGCACTGGTATCTGGAACGATATGGTCTCTTGGAAGGGACACGGGGGTCTGTTTAAAAGGGATCACAATGTCTGGATGGACCTGCAAAGTGAAAATGGAACCATAACGTTCCATTAATAGCTTTAATAAAGCAGGCTGTGTTCCTGGATGGCACTAGATATACTCACTGTTCAAATAATGTCCATGTGTGGATCCAGGTATATGGGTCAGGAAAGGATGTGCACGTGCATTTCAGTTAGGAATGTACAAAGCAACTAGTTTGTCTTAAAGGAATAGTTCACCCTATCACTTTCTATATTTATTTTTATCCCCTTTTCTCCCAATTTGGAATTCCCACTACTTAGTATGTCTTCATGGTGGCAGTTACTCACCTCAATCCGGGTGGTGGAGGACAAGGCTCAGTTGCTTCTGAGACAGTCAATCCGTGCATCTTAACACGTGGCTCGCTGTGCATGACACTGCGCTGGATCACAGCATGTGGAGGCTCATACTACTCACAAATTAACACGTGCCCCATTGAGAGCGAGAACCCCTAATCATGAACATGAGGAGGTTTCCTCATGTGACTCTACCCTCCCTAACAACCGGGCCAATTTGGTTGTTTAGGAGACCTGGCTGGAGTCAATCAGCACGCCCTGGATTCGAACTTGCGACTCCAGGGGTGGTAGTCAGTGTCAATACTCGCTGAGCTAGCCAGTCCCACCACCCTATCATTAAAGAACTTGTATAATAAAATTTTTAAGGTGCATTCACATTCGACGTGTTCATGGAATAAAACCAACTGGACCAAGTGAAACAGAATTAAACCAAATGTGATTTTTAAAATGTTTCTGGGTATAATAGAATTTAAGCTCAATCGACAGCATTTGTGGCAGATTATTATTGACAGTTTATTTAAGAAAAGATGTAAAAATTGAGGTTACAACAAGGTGCACTTACAAAGGAATTGAATGGGGCCAGTCCATAAACATTATAAATATACATTATTTTAAAGGTATAGCCACAAGACCTAAACATTATTCTTGTTAAAATGATTTTAGTGTAATAAAATTGCTTGCTAACCTTATCAGTATTTCAAATTTGTTGCATTGGCAATGCCAGTAAGACCAATAATACATTTTATCAAACAAAGATTTTATTACATTATAGGCCTTGTTTCCAGCTGGTATTCTGATGCGACTTGGGTGATTCGATCACATGTGGTCAGATGAGACAAGTGGCCGTTTACACCTGGTCACTTAATGTGTCTCCTGTGACCACTTGTGTTCGGATTTATAGGGGACATGACGACATGTATGTAAGTGTTGTGCTTAATTATCGTGCAGTAACACAAAGTAAAGACAAAACACACAAAAAAATGGTGCACCGTTTCTCCCAGATGTGGTTAAATTGATTTGAGCACAAACGCAACATATTGAGCAGAATTATTCTTTATTTTAGTGGATTACCTGTATTAAAGGAGCTTCTAGTGTTCGTACTTGACATCCGTGTGGATATCAGACACACTTAAGAAGATCCGTGAAGCTCTTGTGAGTTAGTGTATGTATCTGCTTTTTAAAGTTTTCCGATCGGACTGTTAAAGGTAACCGGCAACATTAAACTCTAGTTTTAGCATATAACGGTTGATTGGCAGGTAGGGGTGATGCTTCACTACTGCCAGGAATCACACAGGATAGATGGCGTTTACACCTCAAATGCGATGTGGTCACGTGCATTTTTTTTTTAAACACACTCTTATGTGTCTTGTGTGATCCGATCACAAAACTGTTCAGACCCCATTTAGAATTGTTTAGTAGGGATGCATCTGCTCCGAAACTGAAGATTTTACATGGATCGGGTATCGGTCCGACGAGCCCGATCCAAATCCGATACAGTGTGTTAGTCATGTTCGTTACTGTCAAGCTAAAAAAAAAACACAATTAAAGTAGTTCATATGACTCATGCATTTTATTCAAAGCCACTTGAAGATGTGCGATAGCACTGCGAATCACAAAAGGCTGTGTTTAATAAGTAAATATATCAAATGCAGCGAATAGCGCTGCTCCGTTTAAAAAAACACTCGTGGCTATTTTTATCCTTCACGCAGTGTGCAATATTTGAGCACTACTCATGAACAACATCTCAGATGTAGATGCTCAAAAGTTTGGTTCTAAAAGTAAGGTGGGTTTTTTTTTTTTTTTTCAATCAGATTTTGAATAAGAAGCTAACTTGTCTACAAAAAGACACACATGACTTCCTGATGAGTTTAGAATGTCAAAATAAATGCATCAGGATTTAAAAGTTAAAGGTGCTCAATTAAGATATTAACATTTATAATAATATATTATTATCATTAACATTTTATTTACAAATTATTATAATATTTAAGTTGAATGGGTTCCAAAAAATAACTGTGTGACTGAGAAGTGAATCTGAATCCTTTGAAGTCCAATTGAAAACTTTTGCAAACAAAGACTTCTTTTCTACTGATGACTTATACTGGTATTACTGTTAATTTTGCTGCTACATTATCCAGTATACTAGTAAATAATAAAGTTTTTCTTAATAAGCTATGTTTTATATTGAAATAATGTGTAGTTAGAGGTTTTTGTTTCTTCACATATTTAAGAACACACCCAATTAGTTCCACATAATAATATAAAGATATTTTAAACTGATTATGCAAAAAAACAACACTGGTATCGGATCGGGATCGGCCGATACTGAGATTTCCAATATTAGAATCGGATCGGTAGAGAAAAAGTGGTATCGGTGCATCCTTAGTATTTAAGGCTGACCACATGTGATCTGATCTCCCGAGGGCCCCAGTGTTTACATCTTGTTGCTTTACATTTGAAACTCTGTGTATTTTAATGTTTATGTACAGGCACCATTCATTCCATTGTAAGTGCCTTACTGTAACCGTGATTTTTAAATAAGGGATAAGTTGAAAGAAAATATTTTGTTAATGTATGATTGTGCCCAAAATGCTGTTGATTGAACTCAACTTGTATGAACCCGGAACATTCATTTAAAAGATTAACTCATTTTAAAGCTGAAGTTTGTCATTTTTATGCCCCTAGTGTCACCAAACTAAATTGCAAACATAAAAAAAATTGCTCTCAAACAGATTTCCTGAACACTCCCATCTTCCAGTCAAATGGATTGTTCCGCCCCAGTTCATCTCTAAATTTGTTGCACTACAGCTAAAAAAAAAAAATAAAGCTAGAAAAATATCTAAAACTTACTAGTCGACCTCTCTGAATAGACGACCATTCTGGCCCATCCGTACTTACCACATGTCTTTCATATTTATTTACAGTCCTTTTAAGCAAAAGTGCTGAGTCTTTGTTGGATCCATGTGTGTGTGTGCTCATAAGAGAGAGAAGCATTACTGATCCTCCACTCTGCCCTGTTTTATTGGTCTGGACCAGTTCCTTACGACCCAGTTGGATCCGTCAGCTCTATGTCCTTGCTTCACCTCAGCCACACACACACCCTTTCTTTCTCTCCCTCTTTTTATTTCTCTCTCTCTGGTCAGGGTTGGGGCAAGGCCAATGCAAGGACAGGGAGTTCATATGAAAGGAAAAGATGAGTGTGTGCAAACTTGTAGGTGATCTGTATATTTACAACTTTTTACAAAGTTATCTTCTCTTTT
This sequence comes from Xyrauchen texanus, assembly GCF_025860055.1. Classification (NCBI taxonomy): domain Eukaryota; kingdom Metazoa; phylum Chordata; class Actinopteri; order Cypriniformes; family Catostomidae; genus Xyrauchen; species Xyrauchen texanus. Next base: position 8,050,663 of record NC_068311.1, read on the forward strand.
AGAGGATGGTAGTAAATCTTTCGCTTCTCTCCTTTCAGTAGATGGCATTCAAACAAGGCCACAATAAAGCCTCGTTGACTCATGTTTTTGTTTGTGTTTGCTTGTCTAACATTAAATACAAATCTGCAAGTGACTGAAAAAGCATTAGGGACATCCCAAAGGAAAGATAAATCACAAAGGAGGTCTCTTTAATATAATCTTTTTTTTTTCTCCTAGACAGCAATAAGGGTAATTGAAGAGCAAATGGAGACTTTTGCTTAAGTTTCTTGCTTCTCATGACATCAAGACCCTGGCAATTTCGCGTGGCTCCACTAGAGATTCAGAAGGGGTCTCAAACTAGGCTCAGATATGCCAAGATACCAAAATCTGCAATTAGAAGTGTTGCTGCCCCAACACTGAGGTTGCGACAAAATTACATAATTTCCACGGGATTTTATGGCAACCATATAAACTTTTGAAACACATTTTAAATTATAATTATACTTGTCAAGCCCAATTCAAATTAATTGACTCAATAACAGAATCAAACAATCAGCATCACTTGGTTCGCTACTCCAGATAATCATTGTTCTGTCCAAAATCAAAATGGACTGTTCCACCACACTCTTCCTGAGAACGACAGAAGAGCATGCAAGTCATATACAAAAGTTTAAGACAAGCTCCCATTGGTTACAACCCCAACACTGAGGTCTCAACAAAAACTGGTGGAGACGAGCACAATTTACATTTCATTACATTGGCTCGAGCACAACGAATGAGAAAACAAAAATGGGTGAGGTGCACTAAAGTGAAGCCAGGAGCAAATGCAACCGCCCTCCTTTCTGCAGCTGAAGTAGACCTGCTCACCAGTGATTCAAATCACTCATCAGCTCCGCAATCACCTGTAAACACAAACACACGCAGAAAGGGAAAACATAAAACAGGCAGTGGACTAACCGGGTCGAAACAATAGTGAAAATTTTTACATATTAATGCAAACTTTTTTTTGTTATCAAATTCTCCCTAGAAAAAATTGTCTTTGCTATGCTGTCCACATTAGATTTATAGCACTATACTCTTACTGTGTTTTAACAATTGTCTCATTTGGGTCTAGTTTTATTTTTCCTCAGGAAATTTACCAGAAACATTTTGAGACAGTTGATTTCTTAAATTGAAAATGCCTTTTGTCATCTGAGTGATAATTTTTTGTTGTTCTGGTTTTCATTTGCACATACCGTGTGAGTGCATATAGTTAGCCTCGGACGGTTTTGGATTTGTTGTGAAGTTTTACTGTGCGTGTGTGTGCCCTTGTCGCTGAGGTCAGAGCGTCAGTGAGTCTGCTCAGGCATGCCTGCACTTCAAGCGGGCCACCTTTTATTTTCTCTGTAACACTCTCTGTATTATTCTTCCTTTTTCTCTGTAACACTCTGTCTTACACCTTTTGTTTAATAGAAGTGTGTGTGTGTGTGTGTGTGTGTGTGTGTGTGTGTGTGTGTGTGTGTGTGTGTGTGTGTGTGTGTGTGTGTGTGTGTGTGTGTGTAATGCTTATCAGAGACAGTTTTCCAATAAAAGTTCACAGATTCTTGGTAAACCTTTTCGGCGTAAGTTTTTGCCTCGTCTTTTTTGTTCCAGTCTCATTCCTGAAAAACATGGTCTGTCTGTCTTTACTGAAAAAGAGACCTTTTGTCAAAAAATGGGACCACTTTTGAAGTCTACCTATACAAAAAAAAAAAGATATCAGTTGGTTATACCATTGTTCTTATACACCACACTACTGTTTGGTTAATATAATTACAAGATACTAAAATACAATATGGTATTACTTTCTTGGTGACACAGTCTGATATCACCACCATTACTTTTTTGTAAGGGAAATACCATGGTACTGAATTATTACCATTTTCATATGCCATAGTATTGCATTGTCATCCAAAGTACTTCAAAGACACATTAATATCATGTTGGTATTTGAATTACCTTGGGAGTATATGGTAATATTTCAGTATCATGGTATAAATCAAAGTACCATGGTTTTATCATCTTTTACCATTACTGTACTGTGGTACTGTCACAGTCCCTTTTAATTATGGGAAATACCATTTTGTATCCACTTTAAACTCTTCCCTTACAACCTGTTACCATGGTACAGTGATGGTATATGATGATAATATGATATATGCCAAGGTACTGAATGATTGCCATATTCATATGCCACAGTATTTACATGGTACTACAAAGTACTTCAAAGATGCTTACTAACAAGTGCTCTAGTATTGCCTGTTACCATGATATTCTTTGAATTACTTTGTCATACCAGTGTAAATGCCATGTATAAATATGGTAATGTTTGGTAAACCATGGTTAATATCAGAGAACCAAGACTTTTTCTACCTTCAAAGTGACCACTTTCTAAGTGAAATTGAACAATAGTGCCTTTGTCAGCTAAGTGAAGTGGGTCACCATACAACTTCACTGATAACTGTTTTGAAGATTGAAGTTCATTGCTTTTCTCATGTCCAGGAAATGCAAGGAGTCAGAAACAACCAACAGAACTGATTGTTTCAACCTCTGTTTTGTCCCAATTAGCTCACCATATCAGATTCACCATGAATCAGTATATTTTGGCAAGGGTGTTCATCCACTGAACATTGGGACACTTGTGACTCGATCACCTGCTACTCGATTTCGAGCTTGCACATTACAACACCACTGGTATTAAACAATAACATCGCTGTACAAATGGCACTGTCATGCATTTTTGTAGATATTCAAATGTCGTGTTATGACAAAGACGGTAATTTTTAAGCTAACAACTAACAATATTTAAAAGATTGTTTATCTTTCATGGTCTTAATGGATGAAAGCAATTACAAACTAAATCTCATAAAGAGAAAATAAGGCATCTTCTAATGACTTGAAAGACTTTCAGAGGACATGACAACATTTCTGGTAAGGGAACATAGGGAGCAACGATGCGCTCTGGTTTTTACGTGCATTCTGGGAATTTTTGCGATTTGAGACAGCCTTAGAAATGGCCGACTCCCTGATCAGTGCCTTGACTAATGAACTAGGCAGTTGATTGAGACATACACAGGAGTCAATATCAGAAAAGGCCACGGTTGACAGCCATCTTGGTCTGAGAGAAAATGTGCTTTGAGTTCCTCCTAGTTTACAGCTCTTAGGATGAGTGCAGCAAGGGGAGGGAAACGTGTGTGTGTGTGTGTGTGTGTGTGTGTGTGTGTGTGTGTGTGTGTGTCTCAACTTGCTGAAGTAGGCAAAACATCTGGTGTGTGTGTGTGGGAGATGGAAGTTTTTCCTTTGCTAAAGGGAATGGTATTTGGCACACGCTGTCTCTTCCACATCACACACAAACAGAGCTGATATAGCCACTTTGTTTTTTTTTTTCTGGCCTCCGAAATGAGCCACACCATTGTTCGCTTGTCACAAATGCTAACATTTAATCCCTGTTTTCTTTAGGGATGTTTTCAACTGTTTGTTTCTGTGTTAGTTTTGATACTTTTAGTGACTTTTTACTGTAAATATGCGGACAGTACGCGTGTACTTTGCTTAAGATGAAATGTGCGCCACAGCTGGTTACGGAAAACTAAAGTATACTTTGACCCTTTAAATCACAGCCGCTGCAGCCATAAACATGCAGACTAATGTCTTTGGCCATTGCATTTCGACTTGTGCTGTTTTTGAACATCTTGGCCATAAGAGTTTAATTTTTAAGATGGTGTGTCAAGTTGAAAATGGTTCCTTTTGTGCTCCATCCATCAGTTTGTGAACACAAGAGCATGTTGTATGAAAAGGCACGCTAAGAAACATGTCTGATCATTTGTTTAACCAGCCTTAAAGATATATTCCGGGTTCAATACAAGTTGAGCTTAATTGACAGTAGGGCTGAGCGATATGGCTACAGAAATGACATCTTGATATTTTTCAGCCTGTTGACAATATTTGATATACGGCTCTTGAAAAAAATGAGACCATTGCAAAACTATCAGTTTCTCCGGATTTACTATTTAGATACGTGTTTGACTAAAATTTTAGTTTTTTGTATAAAGTACGGACCACATTTCTCCCAAATTAAAAAGTACAAAATACTGTCATTTAGAGCATTTATTTGTAGAAAATAACAACTGGTAAATAATAACAAAAAAGGTTGTTTTTTCAGACCTCAAATAATGCATAGTAAGCAAGTTCATATACATTTGTAAACAACACAGTACTAATGTTTTAACTTGGGAAGACTTAAGAAATCAATATTTGGTGGAATAACCTTACTTTTCAGTCACAGATTTCATGCATCTTGGCATCCTCTCTACCAGTATTACACATTGCTGTTGGGTGACTTTATGCCACTTCTGGCTCAAATTCAAGCAGCTCAGATTTGTTTGGCTTGTGACCATCCATCTTCCTCTTGATCACATTCTAGAGGTTTTCATTGAGGTTCAGGTCTGGAGATTGGGCTGGGCATGACAAGGTCTTCATCAGGGTCTGCAGAAGGAATCAAGTTTTCTTCCAGGATAACCTTGTACGTGGCTTAATTCATGCGTTCTTCACAAAGATGAATCTGCCCAATTCCAGCCTTTCTGAAGCACCCCCATATCATCACTGATCCTACACCTGGTCATCTAATGGTTAGACGGAGACCTGGAGAGGCCTTCAAGCAACAGTGTTTCGCACCCACTGTGAAATTTGGTGTATGATCGATACCAGGAGTGGCATAATGTCGCCCAACAGCAATGTGAAAGACTGGTATTTTATTTGGATTTGGGGAGAAATGTTGTCAGTACTATATAGAAAACAAACTGTTAATTTTTCTCAAACCTATACCTATAAATGGTAAATCCAGAGAAACTGGTAATTTTGCAGTGGTCTTTTTTTTCCATAGCTGCATATGTTGATGATTATGTAATAGCTCTGAAATGGCTCTTTTTTATTATTAAGTTGGCTTGTGAGAGCCAACTTACTGATATTGTACTTTGTAAATTTCTATATCTAACTCCTCCTAGAGCTTTTAAGCTACAGGCACCAAACTCGGCACAGACCTTCAGACTAATCCCGAATAGTGTGCTATATCTTTTCTAACTGATCGGACTTACGGTTTTCCCACAGCGGATGATCAAAAACTGGAAAAGTCCCATTGACTTAACATTGCGGAATGTTCAGAAATTTAAATCCCAACTGACATATTCACACACACGCAGACAAAAAGGGCCTGTCAGCCCTGCATCTCTCCCTCTCTCTCTCCCTCAGAGGATTTATTTGATCAAGCAGCCAAAAAGTAATGACCTAAAATCTTCATAGCCACACCCTAAAACATGCTAGCATCGCCTAGCGAAGTGCTATAACATGCTAAAAACGTGTTAGCATCATGCTAACACATGCTAACTTTGCCTAGCAAAGTGTTAAAACAAGCTAAAAATGTGCTAGCATCATGCTAAAATCGCCTAGCGAAGTGTTAAAACATGCTAAAAATGTGCTAGCATCATGCTAAAATCGCATAGCGAAGTGCTAAAACATGCTAAAAACGTGCTAGCATCATGCTAACACATGCTAACATTGCCTAGCAAAGTGTTAAAACAAGCTAAAAATGTGCTTAGCATCATGCTAAAATCGCATAGCGAAGTCTTACACATGCTTAAAAATGTATTAACATGTTAACACATGCTAGCATTGCCTAGCGAGTGCTTAAAACATGCTAAAAGCGTGCTAGCATCATGCTAACCATATGCTTAGCATCACCTAACGAGTCGCTAAAACATGCTAAAAAGTGCTTAGCATCATGCTAACCACATGCTAGCATTGCCTAGTGAAGTGTTAAAAAATGCTAAAAACGTGCTAACATCATGAAAACACATGCTATCATTGCCTAGTGAAGTGCTAAAACATGCTAAAAACGTGCTAACATCATGCTAATACATGTTAGCATCGCCTAGCGGAGTGCTAAAACATGCTAAAAACGTGCTAGCATCATGCTAACACATGCTAGCATCATGCTAACACATGCTAGCATCACCTAGCAGAGTGCTAAAACATGCTAAAAACGTGCTAACATCATGCTAACACATGCTAGCATCGCCTAGCAAAGTGCTAAAACATGCTAAAAACGTGTCTATCTATCCATCTATCTAGCAACTAAGTTAAACTTTAAACTACAAACTATTTTAAACTTTAAACTAATTTAAACTACAAACTAATTTAAACTATAAACTACTTTAAACTTCAAACTACTTTAAACTATAAACTACTTTAAACTAATTTAAACTTCAAACTACTTTAAACTTCTTCAAACTTTCTGGTCCAAACTTTCACAAGCCAACTTAAAGTTTGTCTCGACAAACTTTTTTTTCTAGTTATTATTATAAGAGGAACCATCATTTTATCAAAACAGAAATTGTTGGGGAGAAAAGAGGAAAAGACAACAATTGTAGCCAAGTATATTCAATATTTCAAACTTATGAAGGCATGAATCTGTAATCGTTAAAATACTCAGTTTTAAAAGTATAGCCACAAGATGTAAACAATATGCATGTTAACATGATTTTAGTGTGATCTATTTGCCTACTAAACTTTTCTATGTTAAGTTATATCCAATTTTACAATTTCTTTGCCATGACGACTTAACTTAAAATGACAATACAAATGCTTTTATAAAACTATAAGCTTCACAATTCTGCCTTTTTAAACCCTCCAGAAATTGGCCCCATTTACTTACATTGTAAGTGATTTTTGAGGGACGAGCCAGTTATCTTTGTGATGATAAACAAATACTGTAGATTGACCTTAACTTGTATTGAACTTGGAATATTCCTTATAAGAACAATGAATCAACTAGTCCTTCAGGCAGCACACTGACTAGTCTATTATAAAAACATAGGTTTGCACATCCCTATCAGATAGTATCTGAATCCTGCATTACTGTGTAACATTGAGTGTTGTGGCAACCTCTGATGTGGCCATGCGTGGGTGTGTGTGGTTTCTCCCCTAGCGTTATGAGAACGTGAAGTTCTTTGAATGTGAGGTAGTCAGGAAATTCGTAGTCATCACTTTGTGTGCATGGATGGTAAGAGAGTTTATTGGTTTAGGAGAGTAAGTTTGTCAGTGTGGTTTTGTGTTAGCAAGCCCCTCTCACTTCAGAAGTCTTGGATTAATTTCATCAAGAGCCTGTGGTGTCTGTTTGTGTGTGTACATAATTAGCTAAAATTGTCACCAAGTTGAGGATGTCCTTATTTGGATAAAAGACTGCATTTATTCAAAATAAATTATTCTGAAGATTTTTAATAGGATTCAGATTAGGGTTAATCTATAGTATTAATCTTTATATAAAAGATAGAAGTTTGTGGTATATCCTAATTTAGATAGCTAAATAAACCAATGTTTGTGAGCTAAATAAACATAAATGTGTGTGTGGATTGGCATCAGTGCTGAATGTTCTCTGCTCAGTGAATAAGACCTGTGTACTGACATCAGTAGTTGAATCACTCACAGTGCACACTGTGGCACACATCTGTAACTGAATCCCCCTCAGCGTGTGGAGATAGATGTATGTGGAAGCGTCAGTGGGCTAAAAATGTCCCCAGTCTCCCGGGTCCTGGCACAGCATGCCTGTGTGTGTGTGGGGGGGTTACATGGCTTGCTGGCTGAATGACGTTAGTTCATTGAGTTGACTGTAGATAAGCACCACCCCTTTCTTGCGGCCTTATAAGTTCTTCTGTAGAGTAAACCTCCAAATCCCACCTCTACAGCAGCTGTATGAGTGTGCAGATATTTGTACTTTAATGTGAAAGAGTGTGTGAGTATGTTACATATGATTATTAGTGTGTGTGTGTGTGTGTGAGCGTGTATTTATCACTTTGTGGGGACCAAATGTCCCCATAAGGATAGTAAAACCCGAAAAATTTGACCTTGTGGGGACATTTTGTCGGTCCCCATGAGGAAAACAGCTTATAAATCATACTAAATTATGTTTTTTGAAAATGTAAAAATGCAGAAAGTTTTCTGTGAGGGTTAGGTTTAGGGGTAGGGTTAGGTTTAGGGGATAGAATATAAAGTTTGTACAGTATAAAAACCATTATGTCTATGGAAAGTCCCCATAAAACATGGAAACACTACTGTGTGTGTGTGTGTGTGTGTGTGTGTGTGTGTGTGTGCACAATAGAAATCTAACAGACTTTTGTTTTTTTGTATTAATTCTTCATTGTTTTAGTAAAAGGATCCTAGACTTGTTTCAGCATTGACATTGAAGGATAGCTGCACTAACGTGTGTGTGCGGGTGGGGATGGGTGGAGTGGTCGATCACATGATGGACACACCCAATCTTTGGAGAAACCTAAAATTGTATAATTTTTTTTTTTTTACACAATATTACTGTTTATTGTGCCCCAAAGTATAAATCTATGCCCCTTTTTGTGTAGTATCCAGTGCTTGACCTGTAAAACGGAATGGCAAGCTGGTATGAGTTTGGTGCAGCAGTTCATTTTCATACGTTTTGCAGTTTTGTTTGGTGTCATAGTTGCGCATGAATTTACAATTTCACCTTCAAAATTGGAAAGACCTGGGGGAAAAAATTAACAAATTTCACAATAAACAACAGCCCTAGATCTGGAAAAGTCATAGAAGTTAAAGTCATGGAACATTCTATTGTGAAGAATGTAGATTTTTGTGTGTGTGTGTAATGCAACACAAGTGAAATTGAGGTCAACTAAGTAGGTTTGTGCATGAATAACCAACAGATCCGTTGTATTGCATTACAGATTGTTTATTGTGACATCACTAAGACTTAATGTGTGTTATGACACATCAGGCCTGTTGCAGTCCAATTATTCCATCATTAGAATTCTAGAATCAGAAAAGTCTTCCGGTAGCTCCACCCCCCTCATTTTTGAGTGCCATTCCCGCTTTCTTTTTCTTTTCTTTTTTCTTCACTCTACGTTTTTGTACAGTCCGGCAGCTTATAATTTCACCCTATGCAATTTTCTCCATCTCTCTGGTTTTCTAAGTTAAGAAGAAAGAGGCCCTAAATATGGCCGCACTATAAAAGCGCTTGACGTGGAGATGTTAGGGGGCTTTCATGTTTTCGGCACTGGGCTGTTAGACCTGCGGCTCTCTGCTTGGCTGCTGCACAGGGCTGTATTTATAGTTCTTGAGACACTGCATCTTGAGCTTTGAGCTCAAGTGTGTTCGTTCTTTCCCAGAGATTTAAACTGGGGCCCAATCATAACAACTGTAAGCTCTGAGCAGGGGCCTACTTCTCAGCCCCATAAAAATGCCCAGTGTCATTACAGTTTATGTATTTCTATTGCCTGTACACAAATAACTCTCTTATACAATGATTATTTGAAATGTAAAGACAGAAACTAATCTTAACAGATCACTTATTTGTTTTTGTCAATACATTAGCACTATTGTGGAGTGCACTTTGCATCTGGCTTGTCAAAAGATCTATTCTAAAGCCTAGTGAGCTAACTCGCTATCTACCGTCTACGTAGGCTGCTACCTTGACTGAAGTAAAACCCAGTTTTGTTAACATTCAATCACACATGCCACACAAATACCCTGAACTAAGGCTCACAGTTGATGCCAATAAAGCACAACAGTCTGGTTCCCGAAGTAAAAATCTCATTAGGAAAATAGATTTTTAATGATGACTTCTAAACCTTGAAAGGCATACCTACCGTAAATTGTTAAATGATGGTATATGCTTCTGTTGAAGCCTTCTGTCTGCGTTTTTTTTTTTTTTTTCATTTTTAGAACAAACTTTTTTTTAGCTGTATTATTTGCTAGCAGAATTTCTGGTGGAGAACCACAATACCCGTGAATCCTGAAGAAAAAGATCCACCAGACCAATCAGAAACCCGTGGGAAACAAGCTCTAAAATGACCACCCACTTCTATAACGCACTGCGAATGATGCAATGTAGTCAGCCTCCCTACACTGCACAAACTATGTATATTTGTATCTGAATATTTAGCAATAAACTTAATGTTGTATATCCACTTGAAATCATTTGTTTTATATTTTTTCATTTGCATTGCTTTATGGGGTTGTAGTTAATTCCTCAAAGACATGAAGTACACAGTATATTTTTATCCATATTTCAAATACTTGCTTCAAAATTTGTGATGTAATTCACTTGGAGAGTGTTGGAATGGTTCATGGCTATATAAAGGATTTTATGAAATCGCTGTGAAAAACAATTAATGGGAAATTAATTTCCCAAAAGCATCGTAAGCCAACTATTGTCACAAGTTCCATCGTTACGAACTTAGTTCACCAATTTTGGTGTTTCCCGAAACCATAGTTCCAACAAACAATTAGCAAAGAGCATCGCAAATGTGTGTGGTTGGAACTACAGCTCTCCTCCTGTGGTTAAAATCATAGTTCCTTGTTAGTTTGCTGTGTAGACATAATTTCACCTCACTGAGGCTTCTATATCTTTTATTCCATATATATCTTTCTTTCTGTCAAGACTTTGATCATGTTTACATGCACTTAAACCACTTATTTTGTGTTTTTGTTGAAAGCGGTATTCTGAAACGTCACGTAAACGTGAATGTAGCTGTTTAAGGGAATAAAGGCTGTTAAGAGAAAGCACTTTAACACACGGCTTCTGTTGGAGAAAATGGCTTTATAGGTTTCTGAAAAGTTTGATGTAAAGGGAAACCCTACTATGGCAGCGTATTTGTTGCATAGCTTTTGTGTCTTCAGCAGCTTTATCGTATTAAGCAGCTTTCTTGAGCACGTGTAAATTAGCTATTATAATTTGATATTTGCACAAGATGACTCAACCCCCTGCTAAATGTTTTTGAACCAAAGTGGTTTGAACAATGGATGTCCAACATAATTACTAAGGTTTTGGGTAATGATGACTAGCTAGTTAATTTCTCCAATGATGCTTCATACTATGGTCAGGGGAGTGACCAGGGGCCGGTTGCACCAGCTATACTTAAATGAGCACTAAGTCACAATTGACGCACTACTACATATTTAAGCATTACACCATTAAATTTAGGTAGGACGTAACCCTGCGTGTGAACTAAATATTTATGGAAGACTCTGACCAGGAGTAATGGTTGGTATAAAAAGCAGACTGATATTTTATGACATCAATGAGCTCATGTTTTGTGTGACATACATTATGATGTTGACATTTACACTAGTTTACATTTACAAGAGAGAAATGTTTTTACTTTTAAGCGGCTCTACAGCATGAAACCGTTCTAATGGTGCAGTTTTCAGGGTGTGTCGTCCAGTGTCAAGTTTCGACACATTCAAAATATATATAGGATATTAAAATGAATAAACATATTTTTTTCAGCCTGTTGTATAAGTATTTATTTATCACCCCTTATTTATTTTAGATACAGCTCCTATATGTTATTTACACAGGGAAAATATACTATTGATCAAATCTACTTTTATTACATATCGTATTTTAATGGGGATATAATTTATTACAGCTGACATCAACCGTAACTTTAAATTGAAGTTCATGGCTTCTTAACACTTCTGTGTACAAATTTGAAGGCTATTTACTGGATCAGTACAGGTAAACAACATAATATGCGACTACGCATCACTTTACGGAGAGCTTACGACCTACTAGTTGTCTTGCCTTAAGAAAAGGTGGTGCAACCAAATCAGCACTGGTGTAGTTACAAATGAACTAGTAGTTACTAAACCCTTAGTGTGAACTTTACATCCCAACTTATGTGAGAACTTGTGTACAGCTGGTCCTACCCAGCACTTTTTTAGTCTATCGGAAAACTAGCCAATCAGAAATGTTCTCTGACTGTGAATCATTTTTCACATTTGACATTTCTGACATTGGGTTGGTTGAAATATCTTCTAAAGGCAGGAATTTGGAAAGAGGGCATGTCGTTGAAGTTAAAAAAATGGCTGAAATCGATTACAGTACTTGGTAAGGAAGGATGTGAAATGATTGTAGTGGTTTAGTAGCAACATAAGTGAGAAGAAAAGTTTGTATTTGTTTTTATGTAGAAAAACACATCAGGTCAGTTGTTCCATGTTGTAATAAAGGCTAGTGCTCTTTCTCAAACGACATCATAATGACTATGTCCAAATCAACGACAGCTTCAGGTAAAAGTCTGGGAACAAAATCACAGCAGTCTAAACAAATAAGCTCACTCAGAGACACAGGCATGGTTGTGTACCTGGCCTCTATTCCAGAGCAGTACTTGTCAGAATAATGTCAGGCGAATGGAAAGAGGGCAGCAGTTTGTGCCAAGCTTGGACCGCATGGAATATGCCAACAGTGCTTCCAAATATATGTACTAGCCAACATAATGCACATGACGCACAAAAGTATGTCAAGAAGAATTGAGATTTAAGCACTGCTCAGTATTTCACTTTTAAACCCGGTGTATGAAGTCATAGTCCAGTCTTAATACGCATATCAGTGATGTCTTTATTACGTCATTGTTTATTTAACAGTGATGGTGAGCAGGGGTGATTGTGTGTGTTATGTTCTCTGTCTACATTGTGATCTTTTAATCACACTCAGAGAGAATGTTACATAATCAAAACCACTCGTAGTTGTTTGTGGGTGTCTGAGTGGATTAGCAGTGCGATTGGACAGAGTAAGGAACAACACTTTCGGATGGGAGACACTTGTGAAATGATAAAGAGAGAGATACAGAAATGGGGCGTTTCTACAAGTCTCTCTGTGTGCCGAATGATTGGCTTCTCACATGCTGTTCAGATCTGTGTTGAGTGTTTCCAGGGAAACAATGATGCTTGTTTATTAACTGTTGATGAGGTCAGTTCCTCAGACCAAAAAAAAATTTTGTTTTCAAATAAACTCAAAAGGGACAAATTGTTTGTTTCTGTGTTAGAGACCGAAAGCAGATTAACTCTGTTTCTACTCTAAATAGTACCTAGTTTGTGTTAGTCTGTGGCTGTTTAATCATTCAAGCTTTGTTCCTGTAGCTAAACTGGTAAAGTGTGGCTCCTGAGAATCGCAAGGTCATGGGTTTGAATTCTGGAGAACACTGAAGCTTGGAATGGAAAATGTATACTTTGATGCATTTTGTTGATGCCTTTATCCAAAAAGCTTGCAGTGCATTCAATGTTAATTTTGTTTCTTCTTTTTTTTCCCCAGAATGAAGAGTACAAAGTCACCGCTTTGAGACTCAAGACTCAATCTCTTCCCTCTCCCAAGAACCCGGACCTCAATTAAACTGGACCTCAGTAAATACTAACCTAGATTTCCTGGACTACACTATCAGCCGTACGCTACCAAAACCACATGCATAACCGGACCTCACAATTGCTGGATTCCACTAACCATAAATCTGCAACATCTTGTACTTCTCAACTGCACTTTCAATATGCACACCTCTTCAGACTTTACCAGAACTTGGGCATCACTGTTACATTTCTACCTTCATAAATGGTGCAACAGCACCTTTCTACATAGTTAAGAAGTAAATGGTACTGCAGTAGTTGTTTCTCAATGCAATGTTACATTTTTGAATTTATATTTATGTAAATGATGGTACATTATTAGTAGCAACGTGTGACAAATGTTTTTGGTACAGGGATGCTCTTCGAAGTAGCCATCTTGTGTTGGATTTGTACAACAGTGTAATGCCCCAACAGTGTTGTATATTGTACTCATTTCCCTCGGCAATGCCAGTTATTTCCAATATAGTTGGTACTACACATTATAATACAACTCGCAATTACACACACTTTTATACACCCAGTACGGACAACCTCAAACACCCAGACTTGACCTCAGGACTTTGTTTAAAGAGTTTACACACACTGTGTTTTAGCACTGTGAGCCAAGAACGACCTCATGCTGCCAAACACACCGTGATGTCTGTCAAACCCTTTGAATTCATGTTTTATTTCATGCTTGGTCACATTTTGTCCCTTTTAATTGCATTGATTACCTTTATGTAACATATGAGTGCATATTGGCTTCCAAATAGTCAAATATTTTGGTACTTTTTTTTTTTTAATGCCACAGGCACAGGTTTGATTATCACAGATAAAAAAAAAATAAATAAAAAAAACGTATCTTATTGGAAACTAATGATACAGATTTGAGATTTTGCAGAATCGTGGTGGGTGGTTTTTGTTTTTCCTCGTGCTAACATCGCTATCGAATAAGAGGCCTTTCAGCCCTGATTGGGCTAATTTACAAGCTTGTACAAGCAATCACATTTTTGGTGTATAAATTACATTACAGAACTAATGTTACTGATCTAATTGGACCACAAGTTGTGGGTCTAACTTAACACAAACTTGCACAAGAATGTGTGCCGTGAGGGTTCAATACAATACGTTAAAATAGCTTAATGGATTCGGATTGCAAGTAAATATTACTGGCAGCAGTTTTTTTTTTTTTTTTTAAAAAGTATCCTGCTGTTAAGCCTTGGAAGTCATTAAAAGTTGCCTGCAACTTTTTAAAGGCCATTTTATTTCTTGTTATATCTTATATTTCTGATGTTTTATTTTTGCGTAAAATAACTCTTGTTGTGGCAACAGGTTTTAAAAAGAAAAAAAAACTCAAAAAATGAAATTTTTGCTGCTGAAATGAAACAACCAATGAACAATCTGTAAATTATTGAATATAGAAAATTTGTTTTTGTTCACTTTTAAGAGTTAAAAGTATTTAACATTTAATGGTTTGTGTTCCGATTTTGTTTGCCTACTTTAAAATCCTGACACATCGTTTTGAAAATGTGTCTACTTTTCTTAAATTCAATCTTTTTGGTGGGAATATTTGCTTCATCTTAATTTGTGTAATCCAACTTTATGAGAAAAAATGGTACAGTTCTATAGAGTTTCTTTAATGTTTTTAAAAGATGGATATTATTGTTATATGCACATTAGGGACTTCCCTTTTCCCCACAAAAATGGAATTGTTTTTTGGGAAGCTGTTACACTTGCGTTTCCCTGAATGCTGTTTGGCTGAGAGTGGTGTTCTTGTAACCTGATAGGCTACTGTAAAAGTTGTTTGTCATTTGATAGTTTGCAGTTGTCAATTTAGCACCCTGCTGTCATGTTGAGATACTGCATAGGGTGTAGTGTCTCTAGTTACAGGAACATCACTATTCCAACCTTTATATGGCCAAACATCTCAACCAAACTTGTATATAATTTATTGTATAAAAGAAAATTGATGATCGATACTGATGGGTACTGGACTGACCAGGGATGTTTTATTAAAGCTCAAAGCAAGCAGGTGATTTGTCATCACATAAATGAATGAATTGAAACATGTAAACAAAATGAGTGTATGTACAGTTGAATGGATGTAGTATGCACATGTATACAAATATGTTTGTATGAATGAATGAATTACCAGCAGTAAGGAGAGGGCTTTGTATATACCCCTCCCTGCCTCCCCTATTTAGAAGAATGGTATGTTCTGGAACCTTGACGTGTAATAAAGTAGAAGCGCTTATCTTTTTCTGAAGTTCACGTTTCCTGTTGTTTTTATTGCTGTCGTTTGCAAAGAGTTTAACGTCCCCCTTTTGACAAGTGTTGCAATTAGGTACAAGAGACTGTGCTGTTTTGTAAATCTAGCTAAATGGCCTCGTTAAAGGGTTAGTTCATGCACAAATTACAACTCTAGTAATTTACTCACCCTTATGTTGTTCCAAACCCATATGAACTCATTTTTATAATGGTGGCAGATTTTAAGTTCAAGTTCTTTTATTTATATAGCACATTTAAAAACTGCATCAAGGCTGACCAAAGTGCTGTACAGTATAAAATTATAAAAACACAACAATTTAAGACCAGGACATTACATGCTATTAGAAGCCAGTGAAAAGAGTTTTAAGAGAAGATTTACAGTAAAAACTGACAATGAAGGTGACAATCTGATACTGATATTCCAGGCAAAATATTCCATTAAATAGGACCCACAACCAAAAAGGCTCTCCCTCCTCTGCGCTTTAGCCTCGAGCATGGGACATTGAGGAGATATTGATAACCGGATCTCAGACTTCTAGGTGGATTGTAAGGATGTATTAAGTCTGACAAGTAACTGGGAGCTTGGTTGTGTAATGATTATAAACAAACAATCGAATTTTAAAACGTATTTAACCTGTCTAGCTTTCCTCCGTAGTTGCATTTGAATCTTTAGCCTTTTTTTCTGCAGTCAGGTACTAAATAGGAGATTCCTGAATTACAGCACGTAGACTGGGCTCTAGAGGCCAGAAACATATGGAAAGTCTCTCAGAATGTGGAGAAGGAAAGAATGACATGAGGTGAACCTCATCAGTGGAGTTCTCCACAGACATTCCTTCGGTAGTAGCTCAGTTGACTGCACAGCGGCAAACAAAATGATCTACTTACTCTTGTGTGGGTGTATGTACGGGTTCAATTTTTGGGGGAAATCAAGTGGATGAAGCTTACCAAAACTTCTGTTATCATTTACTTGCTCTTATTTTGTTTTAAACCTATGACTTTCTTTCTTCAATGGAACACAAAAGGAGATGTTTGGTAGAATCTTTAAGGAATATTCCGGATTCAATACAAGTTAAGATAAATCGACAGCATTTGTGGCATAATGTTGATTACCAAAAATGATTTAGACTCATCTGTCCTTTTCTTTTATAATAAAAATTAAATTAAAGTTACAGTGAGGCACTTACAATTAAGTGAATGGGGAACATTTTTGGAGAGTTTAGAGGCAGAAATGCGAATCTTATAATTGTATACAAGCATTTACATTAATTCTGTTAAAATCAGGTATTACAATAGGATAAATCTTTATACAGAAAAGGCTAGTAAGCCATTTTTTCCCAGAAAAGTAATGGTAACAAGCATATTATTTATGTCTTGTGGCTATACTTTTGAAACAGTGAGTATTTTAACGATTAAGGATTGGCCCCATTCACTTTCATTGTAAGAGCCTTACTGTAACACATATTTTTTCTTTTAAAGAAAAGGAGGGGCATGTCAAAAAAAAAAAAGTCAAGTGGTTTTTATTGTCGTTCAACCATATACAGTTAGTACAGTACACAGCGAAACGTGGCAACGTTCCACCATGACCATGGTGCTACATAAAAACAACATAGGACAAACACAGAACCACATGAGACTACAAAGACTAAATCACATTTCTACAATATTATGCCACAAATGCTGTCAATTGATCTTAACTTCTACTCATTCTTTCTTTTCTTTAAAAAAAGCAAAAATCTGGGTTACACTGTGGCACTACAATGGAATTGAATGGAGCAAATCAGAAAATTTTAAATACTCACTGTTTCAAAAGTATAGCCTCAAGACTTACAATACTAGGCCTAACCTTTTCTGTATAAACAGATGCACAGGCTGCTGTAATAACCTGCCGGACATTATTACTGCCTGCCGCACCTCCACTACTGCCTTCAGCCCAGCTGCAGGGTCATCTGCCGGGAGCCACCTACTGTATCTTCAATGTTTTGCCCCATTAATCTTGAAACATCTCCTGGTGGTGGGGCGGTGGTCAGGGACCACCCCTGACAGCTATAAAGTTAAATCCGATTTTACAACTTCATTGCCATGATGACATAATGCCGTAATCCCACAAAAACTATGATTTAAACAGATTTAAACTACATGTTGCTTCCTTCCATTTTTACTGTGTTTTCTCTTTTTAACTCAACAACAGTCATAGCGGAGCAGCAGTTTGAAGAGAATACTGCTGAGCAATATCGACCCTTGAGAACAGAGGATTGTTCTTGCCATAGTAATGCAAGAATGCATGTTAAGCATGTTCAGCCGCTGGCAATGCGGTAGCCAAGTGCTCGATCTGCATTCACGTTCTTGCTTAATGTATGTTTCAGTAAGTGATTTTATAATATTATAAGCTTCACATTTCTGTCTTTAAACCCTCCAAAAAATGGCCCCATTCACTTCCATTGTAAGTGCCTCACTGTAACCTTTTTGTTTTTTTTATTTATTTTTTTATGCTGTCGATTGAGCTTAACTTGTCTTGAACCCGGAATGTTCCTTTAACTAGATACTTCCTAGTGCAAAACTCTCCGCCACAATGTTTGGGTGTTCCAAATGAATTGCTATGCAGTTGCAGTGGTGTTCTGGGTGATTGCTAGGGTGTTGCCAGGGTCTTCTAAGTGGTTACTATGTGGTTGCTTACTGGTCAAAAGAGCCCACTTATAGATCTCTATAGCTATATTTCCATCCAAGTTGCAAATTTAATATATCCGAAGGACCATTATATTGCAAAAACAATGTGCTCTTTTTCACAAATTGTCACTTCCAGAGAAATTGTACCCTTTCATCGAATAGAGTATCAAATAAAGTAAAACTATCCACCTCAACCGAGTGTATGTTGTTTGATTTGCATTTTGGAGATTTTGGTTTCCTTCCAGCAGTTTTTTTTTTTATGCATTTGGCAGATACTTTTATCCAAAGCGACTTACAGTGCACTTATTACAGGGACAATCCCCCTGGAGCAACCTGGAGTTAAGTGTCTTGCTCAAGGACACAATGGTGGTGGCTGTGGGGATCGAACCAGCGACCTTCTGATTAACAGTTATGTGCTTTAGCCCACTACGGCACCACCACCACCACATGCAATATCCCAAAATGCACATAAAATACGTAGATGAAAACCCAGTTTATGATATTCCTGGTCCATGGATATTGCTCAAGTTCCTCCTTCAATGTAAGTCTATGGTATTTTTTCATACATTTTATTGTCCATCACGTGATAAAGCTTAGGTCTAAATTGTATAATATAGGGTTAGGGGTTTGTTCAAATCCCTTAACATGAGTATTAGCAAATAATGATGCTTTCCTTGGCAATCAGCACTTATAAAATAAAACCTATTTAAAAGATAAAGGGAAAAGGGTATGTTTTACACACACACCTGGTTTTTAATGTGTTTATAGTTAACCAGGTAGCTGACTGACAGGAATGTTAGACATAAAGTCCTGGTCTCTCATTAGGGAAAGAGAATGACAGAGGTCCAACATCTGAAAGTGTAGACACTAAGTGGTTTTTTAAAGCAAATGTACACACACACATCCACACACAACTAGGTGTTGTCTTCATTGCAGGGTGGTATAATATCTGTCTGCTCTGCTGCGATAAAGTTTCGTCTCCATAGCAAGCATACACACTCTGAAGCATCCATAGACACTGCAGGTTTTGAGGTTCATAGGCTTGTTCACCCAAAACGCAAAATTGTGTCAACATTTACAAACCCTTGTTTTTCCAAACTTGTGTGACATTCCTGCATCCGAATATCCATACTTCCCTACTATATAGTTTGCTAAAAACAGTCAATGGAGTAGTATGTCAGAATCCTCAGTATTCATAAAACATTAAGCGAGAAATACCCGGATGACCTACTATTTCTGGCGAGATTCTGAAGTGCAGATCGTCTGTAATTTATACTATACCATAATCCCTTGGGAGCTGAGGAGACGTCACGTTCAAAACGTTGGATTAAAAAGAACGGAAGTGAACCGCAAGTCGGCTCCTTTCAAGTGTAAGTGCTGTATATACCAAGAAAGTTGTTTTTTGTGCTGAAATTGTGCTAGTTTAACAAAACCAGAGTAGATTAATTTTGCAGTTGTCATATCTTCGGGTCAGCCACAGGTGATGTCAGAATCTATACTACTCCCATGCATACATAAAGAATGGAGCATACTATTTTACCAGAGGAGAAGTGCGTCCATCATCAAATACATACATAAGTACATACTTTGACAGTATATGATTTCAGACGCAGGGGTTTTTTCTTTCGTGCAACACAAGTGGAAATTCTATACAGAATGACAGCCTTAATCCCCATTCACTTTCACAGTATGAAAAATAGATGCAATGAAAGTGAATGTTGACTGAGGCTAACATTTTGTCTAACATCTCCTTTTGTGTTCCATGGTGGAAAGAAAGTCATATAAGTTCTGAACAACACAAGGGTGAGTTAATAATGACATCATTTTCATTTTTGGGTGAACTATCTCTTTAAAGTTTAGGGTTCTAGCTGTTAGACTGCACACAGGACAAAAATGCCAATAATTATTAAATATCAGTTGTATAAGTTTACAGTGTGTAACAGAAAGAAAAAATAGCTTTTAATTGAATTATTCAGCTAAAAAGACTAGAAAAGGAAAGTTTGTCATGAAAAACATTGAATTCTTGTCTAATGTCAATGATGCCAAATGCTATTTTTTTTCGCAAATGTTCTAAATACGTGATGAGTCATGTTGGAATATGTAGAAGTATGCACTCACAGAGCACTTAATAAAGTGCCCGACGTGGTCTTCTGCTGCTGTAGCCCATCCGCTTCAAGGTTTGATGTGATGTGTATTCTGAGATGTTATTCTGCTTACTACAATTGTACAGAGTGGTTATCTGAGTTACCGTAGCCTTTCTGTCAGCTGAATCTCTGTTAACCTCTCTCATCAACCGAGCGTTTCCGTCTGCAGAACTGCCGCTCACTGGGTGTTTTTTGTTTTTCTGGCACCTTTCTATGTAAACTCTAGAGAAGTTGTGCATGAAAATCCCAGGAGATCAGCAGTAACATAAATACTTAAGCCAGCTCGTCTTGCACCAGAATTCATGCCATGGTTGAAAGCTGAGATCACATTTTTAACTGAACATTAACTGAAGCTCCTGACCCATATCTGCATGATTTTATGCATTGCACTGCTGCCACAGGATTGGCTGATTAGATCATTCCATGAATAAGTAGGAGTACGGGTGTTCCTAATAAAGTGCTCTGTGAGTGTAAATAAGATTTGGGAGCTTTGGTGGAGGCAAAGATTTTCTATGAATAATTACTTAAATATGAGATTGTTTTTCAGACAAAGCTATCATATGTCTTCAGAAGACTTGGAATATAGTACACAAATCATATGGACTACTTTTGGGAGACTTTGTGCTTTTCTTTATTTTTGTATGGCATGTAATGATGATAATGTTTTTGTTTTTTTAAGGAAAAACTCAATTTGATGGGGTGATTCAGGTCATGTACTGTATGACCAACATCAGTTGACAACATTGGGTAGTTACTCAAAAACATCTTACTGGAAGTACAGGTCCAGATGGAAGAAATGAAGATAAGAGAAGAAAAAATGAAAGAGGACAAGAAAGGAAATGAGGAGAGGAGGGGAAGATCAAAAATAAAGAAGCGGCAGAATATACAACTGAAAAAGGAGAAGAAAAAGAGAGCAGAGGAAAAACTAGCCAAAACTAAACAAAAGAAACTGATGATGAAAAATAGAGTAACATTTTTGTAAATAGGATTGTGTCAGAAATGAAGATAGCTACAGCACAGATAAAGAACAGAGATGGAGGTAGAACAATGTGATAGAAGCAGAAGAAGAAACAGAGAACAAAGAGTAGACGTGTGGTGGAAAGGCACGAGGGGTGTGTGCATGTGTATGTACATGAACGTGTGTGTGCAGCATGTTAGGGGTTGATGTATAAAGGGGCCCCACAGCAGTCTGGTGGATAATACTCAGCAGATGTGTCCTTATCTGACTCTGAGAAGGGTAGAGCTGAACCCAGAAAGAGGGGAAAATGGCAAAAAAAATCTATAAATACATAAATAAAAATGCATGCATACATACAGTACTCCTGTCTATGACTAATTGACCATTTCAGTTATTCAGGGTTATACTTAATCGTACATGGCAAACGGTTGGACCAAATTTCCAAGGCATTTTGTATTAAAAGTGAAAGGAGAAACATTTTTAAGAGCGCCGAGGTTGCTCTTCACAATGTTGGGGAGCAGTTAACTAAAAGTAGTGATGCTTGTAACTACATTTTTCAATAATGTGGCAGTAGCTATTTTCAAATAGTGTAGCTACATTATACAGAGCTACATTTTCCAACGAGTAACGCTGTAGCATCACAAAACACTAAATTTGTAACATCGTATTGCGAACGCAGCAATGAAGCCGATGGAGTTATCAAACACGCTCACCATACCCGTCCTCTCTCTCATGTAGCTCTAGGAAAACCAAATAATTTGAGTGAATCTGTACTTTCAGACACTTTAAGTAAATAAACTGCTTAAAATAAAAGATTCCCTAATATCTAACGTTGGGAACTCCAATTCATTTTAGTGAGTTGGTTCATTCAGACGGTTCATATAACTAAAAGAGTTCATATAAATGATTCAGTGATTCACTGCCTCGCACAGTCTTAAAGGAACCTTGCCTTCTTTTTTTAACCGAAATATTTAGTTAAGTGCTGCAGTTTATCACTATGTTTCAATTCAGTTACATCAAATAGGGTGATTTTATGTTCAGTTTAATGTTGTCACTCTGTCTGTTAAACCTTTACTAAAATAACCATGGTTTTCTAGCCTATAGTAATATTGTAGCAACCATTATAACCATGGTTAATTTTGTGGTTACTACTTCAAATACCATGGTTAAACTATGGTTGCTGTAGTAAAACCCTTACATTGCATAAGGGAATCTCACCCTATTTAAATATATAACTATATGGTAATAATAATTGAATTCTGAAGAATGAAATATATACAAAACTCTTCATCCGATGAATATACAGGCTATAAAAACTTAATTTCTGTACAAACTTGAGCATTGTAATGGACCCAAGTCACCACTGTAATTCAGGTCTCACATTATGCACCAAATCATCATTTTTCTGGCTGTTACTGGTATTTTGGTTGCATAATTAACTGCTTTTGGGATTTTATTCATTTTGGACTCTTGTAACCTCAATGTCTGTGCCAGGCATAGTAAGGAAACACTAAGAAATGTTTTATCATTCTACAAATCAATAAAAAAATAAAAAAAATATCGTCCGATATCAGTCTTTCCACCACCTAGGTTATCATTATCAGCAAAATCCACTATCGGTCGACCTCTAGTGTTCATGTTGAAATCTCTGACTTTTTATTGCAGATGATCTCCTCAGCGGCTTGACACCAAATGCACCATTAATTCCTCTGAGCAACTGGCCTCTTTAACGCTTTTCAACACTGAAGGCACAACAAGTGCTCTAACAAAGTTTGTTGTGTAGCTCCTTTGACTGCCAAGTCCTTGATTTTAGGTTTTTAGGGTAAAAATTATCAAAGCCTGGCAAGTCTGTTCTTTTATCAGAGGCCAAGAGGAGATGACAAGGCTCTTGAGGTAGTCGGCCACCCTTTCATTAACTGAAAGGCCGAAACCGCTGATAAACAGTCATTAAGCTTTGAACAGCGGTGACTACAGGCCCAACGTAGAGCGCTGACAACTTTTATCTAGCATTAAAAATCTAAATGTTTAGAGCGACTGGTTTGAAGCCACACAAACCTTTGGAATACTAAGGCTGCTCTAGTTTATGATTTTAGAGTACACTTCAATACGAGGAAGAAAAACCATTTTGGTTAGAAACTGAGCCACCCTGTCAAGCATTTTAAATCATTTTGATACATACAACTCAGCTTCGTTGAAACAGCTGTGTGCTCACCAATAATGTTGCTGCTGCTTTTCTCTGAATGGATGTTAGATGTGGTTTTGGAAGAGGGGGGTTGCTTCACGTTGTTTTTCCTCCACCAGTTCGTGATCATTGACTTAGAGACTCCCTTTTCTTGTGAGTTTGTTTCTAAATATAGCTTGAAATGAACTTGGAGCAAAGCAGTGTCCGTTCTTAATCAAGTATGTTTTTGGAACAATAGTCCAAAAATTACTGCAGCGGTCATGCGGTGCTCATCTGAAGTAGTGGATGGATGGATTTGGGAGTAATTCAGTTTGAGCGTGTGTGACTCAGATTTGGTAAGGGATATGCTACAGAATGCGAGCATTCAGCTGAAGTCGTAAACACTGGATTAGCGTGTAGTCTGAAGCAAAGGTGATATGTATCACACTGAGGACAGGGTTTGAAAAGACGCTTATTTGGTAGAGACAGGATGTTCTTTCTTCTGAAAGGGTCAGTGCAGGAGACGCAAAATGATCTAATTTGATCCAATATAGCCTGGGTGAAACTAAGGTCTCATCTAACCTTATAAACTCCCTGCTGAATGACATTGGCTATTAACTGCTTATTTTATTAAGAGGGTTGGAAAACCAATTACACAAGTAGTTACAATGAGATTAGTAAGAAGTTTTACTTGTATGTTTTTTTTATATATATGTGTAAAAGTTATCCAACAATGTATTTTTGACACTTGACCTCATTGTTCGCATATTTAATAGCATTGAAAAGTCTGAATCGTTTAGTGAATTGGTTCGTTTGGATGGTTCGTTTCATTAAACAGGTTCAAACATTGATTCATGCCCGTGGTAGCACTCAGAAATCTCTGTGCGACATTTTACATTTGGTTTTATATAGATCAGTTAAATGTTGTTTATTGCTACTTTCAGCAATATTGATAAGAACATTGTTAAGAACATTGCTAAATAACAAGAATCTTGTTGCCAATATTAATAATAATGTTAATTATTAATAATATAAATTTTTACCACATTGTTAACAACATTATTCCCATCTTACAGTTTTTCCGCATTAAATCGGTTAACAAAATTCAGTTATTCAAGTAAATTGCACATTTTGGCAAATGTAGTAGGTCATGTATTTATTTCATGCATACAGAAAATGTGTCTACGGTCCACACTATACATACTATGTAATACAGAAATAAGTAGTGTAGAGTAAGTTTGCACATTACCATCACATTACATAATGTGATGGTTTCCTCACATAACTTCTCTCACACTGAGATGTCCCAATCAGCTACAAATATACAATTTATTCGAGCCCTTCTCTGATAATAGTGTGTTTATCTCTCCATTGGTTAAGGGTCATTGAAAGCAAGGCCGTAACCGTGTCTTGAACATTGGAGGGGACCAAACCATTTTGGAGGTGGGGGGTCATGGATGTTGAGGTCACAAATACTGTCCTCTTTGGTCCTTTAAAAAATGTAAGTTCTGCATAAAGAATGCAATACGTTTCAGAATAAAGGCTTGAAATACTATAAAAGACCCAAATTTTATCATTTTAGTTTTAAAAGGTACAAGATTTTTTTTCACACAGAAGTTCACACAGTACAAGACTACCACTGTGTGTAATAATTTGAATGTAAATTATTATCTAATAATATTTGCATTAAGAATATTTGACACTGTCCTTGCCAAAACCTAAAAGCACAATAGACATCATAAGTCAGGTCTTACCATGTTCTAGTTCTGATCTGAGGGTGATAACGCTCTACTTTGTGTTTTTTTATATAGATAATATTCTTAGACAATGTCAAGAGAATTTTCTAAAAACTTCAAAAGCCTGCCAGATTACCACATTCATTCAATTTCTTTACAATCTACACACATTCTCTCATTTTCTTAAGCCTGACATGCTGAAAATTACTCTGTTAATGTTTTCACATTTACAGTTATTAATGAAATACTAATCACGTACTGTACATGACATATTCTCAATTCAAAACGGAGAATAGTGAATAGTTTGCACCCTTGAAAATGACTGTTGGTCTGTAGCTACAACATTTCAATCATAAAACAGTGGTATTGCATGTTTAATTAGATACTTACATCTCACATGACACAAACACTCTTAACCTGAACTGCTTGCTGATATGTGGCAGTGGAATAATCCACAATGTTCCCACTTAGTGTCTTAAATTTGAGTCCCCCCTTCATTGATTTGATTGGCTATCTCATATGACATTGATTAGTGGTGTTAGACAACTGAGTGTTTAAAAAATTTAACTTTTTTTAAACCATTTTGTTATTTCCTGCAACAACTTAATGTCAAGGGGGGGTTATCAGAATGAATTGTGATTACAAGGTTACAGCCTTGATTGAAAGTACAGTCGTTCTGCAGATAATACCTGGGACCCTGTATCCTCACAGTACTTCCTCTTTGACCTCAGTTATGTCAATAGGATTCATCTGCGGCTGTGAGCTATTGAGATTTAATGGGCACATGGGGTGACAGTGTCACTTTAGGCCAAAGCACACAATAAATCAGCAGTGTGAATGTGTATGTGCTGCAGTAGAAATGCCAGTGAAGTCCTGGCTGGAAACAGCTCCATTACTGGGTCATACTCTAGCTAAGAATACAAAAGTGACAGTGTGAAGTGTGTGAAATGCTTTTAATGCAAGTTCACTTTTTTGGAATTGTAATCTTGTATTTGGTGAAACAATGACCCTTACACAAATTTACCATGGTAACCATACCAACTAACAAAAATTAACCCAAATGTACCATGGAATTATCATAATTTTATGGATAGCTTTTGAGTACATCGATGATTGCAGCAAAATACAATGGAAAATGGTAATCATTCAGAGCCATGGTAAATATCCAATTACCATTTTATTACTCTTTGATACCAGTACTGTACAGTGGCATGGTTAAGCTACATTGAAACTTTAGATGTAACTTTAAAGCTACACAAAAAAAAAAGGAGTTAGCTACACTACAATTTACAAACAAAAGCTAACTATATTGAAGCAATTTAAATAAGAAAATATTTTTAAATATTTAACAAATTGATGATATTATTTAGGATAATTAGGATGACAAAAAAGTGAATTGACAATGTTAAATTAAACATAAAGGTATCCTAAATATGAACTAATAATACAATAAAGCAAACTATTTTATATAACAGCAATTAACTACATTAAAACATTTATTTTTTCAGATGTTAACAGCTATGTACATCATGAAAACAGTGGTAGCACTCATTGTTATTCTTAAAGGGAAAGTGGTTGTTTTTTTATTTTATTGAGTCATTTCATTCTTCTGGTCTAAAAAATGAAAGTTGAAGCAGCATCACAAAATATGATGTATACGTATGCATAAACTCTAAGTCGTGGTTGGTAGTTGAGTACACTAATACGTAATTCCATTCTGAGCATTTCTCCATATTATTCATGAAAAGGAATGCTTCCATCCAATCACAGGGCTGCCTCACACATGAGCTTGCATTACAGCAGAGAGTAATAGCGGTTCTCAGGCAGGCGCAAACTTTAACAGCACATTTGGAACAGAAATGAGAGGGGCTTTTACTGGAAACACAGTGGTGAGATCGAAATCAGTCCTCAGAATGGACAGCAATCCCACAATGTCCCATGATTGATAAACAGTAAAGTGCTCCAAAACTCTTGTGTTTTTATCTCCACTCATAACGTGTTTTGGAAGTGAGTGAGTTGCTCTTGGCCCCTCCCGTTCACCCTTCTCCACCCCTTTACTCTCCCACCTTTTTACCTTTTCATCTTGTTACGCCCATTTCATGATACTTTTTTCAGTCTGAGGTGTGATTGGTGCTGAACTAGTTTTTTTTTTAATGATACTTTGAGGCTTAAGGCCAAAGTATACTTCGGTTGTCCACATTACTGATTGAAACGTGTACAGTATGCATGACGCGAATCTTTTTATCAGTGCAGTCTGCACGGGGCCCAGATATACTCGACAAGTAGACAGTCCTCGTCAGTGCTGCCATTGACTGTACTAAAAGTGTATCACAAAGGAGTCATAGCGCAGATGTGTCAAACACATTCGTATTCACTTGCGTTTGTATTTGCTCATGTTTTCAGTCGCTCATGGTCAAAAGAGTATTGTGACAGGGCGGAGGGCGGGGCCGGGTCGTGATTATGCACACCCGGTCCCTTATCAGGCTAATTAAGCCTCCGAGAGGGATAAAGGCCAATTGCGGACGGTGGTGTGACGAGAGAGAGATCGTTTACGGACATGTCCGTCATGTGTGTGTGTTTGTCTTTTGTTTACATTAATCATTAAAATATTGTTTATATCGCCAGGCCGGTTCTCGCCTCCTTTCCATTGAATCCCTTTACAAGTATACTTTAATAGGCAATGCAGTTGACAGGCTGCGATCCGATACAGAACACAGAAAATATTCCCAGGACTTAAGGATGCCCAGGGCTCCAGTGAATTAGTGAATCATTTATGTGAACTAGTTAATTTAAATGAAGTGTCTGAACGAAAATGTATTAACTTTTAGAACCAATTAACTTTTAGGTGAGTTAGCCCATTTCGGTTTTTGAAACACTACAGCACTACTCGTTGAAAAATGTAGCACGTTACTGGAAATGCTACACCATTGTGAAAATAGCTGAGCAACTGTCATGCTATTGAAAAATGTAAAGTTAGTAGTGTCATCACTTTAATTTAGTCATACCGTGGTATCACCACAGTACCTTTATTTTCAGGGTAGTTTTCACCAAAATACCAAAATAGTTTCTAAATATATTGTTACTGCTACATTTTAAAACCATGTCTGGAATCTTTAGGTTTTGTTAGGAATATGTGAGTGATGGCCTGCCTGTGCAAAACTCACCACCATGATGCTAGTGTGTTTTGTCTAGTTGCCAGGGCATTCTTTTTTGTTGTGGTTTTAATGTGTTGATATGTGGTTGCTAGGGTGTTCTGGGAAGTTGCTATGTGGCTGCTCACTGGCCCAAGTCAAAAGACCCCATCCACAGGTTTGGATGATATTCTGGTGCCTAGGTATGGCTTAGGTCTCTCCTTCAATGTAGGTCTATTGGATGTTTTTGCCCATTTTCCCATTGGTACTTGCTCCACTAATAACTCTGTTTTGTAAGGGAAATATGTTTGGTTTGTCTGTATGTTTGAGTGTCTTCATTAACTGGCAAACGTGTAAACACTTCTACTGATGGGATAGATATTTTTGTTCTTGGATTCACTCTTGCACAAAGAGAAATTGTGTGAGAGAGAAAGAGATTGGCACAGACTGAAGACATTGAGCTAATGTAACTCCTTGAGACATTCTGACTCTTCACAATTAAACACAATAGCTTTGTGAATAATGAGATGGAAACTGTAAAAGTATGCAACATTACAGCTAAAAACACACACTGCATTTTCTCAACTCCTTGTGTGTGTTTGTTTGCATTTTTCAGTTATGCAACTTGCATAGTGACGTTTGAGTTAATTCATAACCCAGTTCTGTTTACATTCTAATATACACACATATGCGGCAGCCGTTAATCATTACAAAACCACTAGCGAAAATGTTGCCGCCTTCCTTTCATTATAATGTAATAGACCCACATTACGGAAGTCATTGACCTGTGCCCTAGTGATGTCATAAAAATGCTATTAACAGTAGGTAAACAAACAGTTTGTAGGAGCAGTTCACAGTTTGGTATGAGAGTGAAATCACACCATGTACATACACAAAAACCTATATTACATGTATGTAAGAGTATGTAGCATTCTAATATTGTTCTTGGATCTAGGTTTGGCATAGAATCATTGGCTAAATATTACTTTAACATTGGGTCTGTGAGCTTTCAGATAAGTTTATACACACACATACACAGCGACAGTTGGGATATGGTGCTCCGCCTTTGACAGTTTCAGATAAGAATATACGCATGTTTGTATGTTGTGTAACAACACTGAGGTGTGATGTGTTCTTGTGAGCTTTTGCGTTTTGTGGGTCATAATGTTATGGAGTACACACAGACACATACAGCACTGTAGTGCGTTTTGTTGAGGGAGGGTGTAAAGTCTTTGATCAGATCACAAGCTACATTCCACACCTCAATGTGTGTGTGTGTGTGTGTGTGTGTGTGTGTGGTAGAGAAAGATAGGAGAATCTTAGCATAAGCATGTGGGTGTATTTGATTGACAGTTGCATACATGAAATTTGAGTCACAGTGGTGTAAAGCTGGGCAAGAAGAAACTATGCTTTTATATCACACACACACACACACACACACACACACACACACACACACACACACACACACACGTAGTGTTTCCATGTTTTATGGGGACTTTCCATAGACATAATGGTTTTTATACTGTACAAACTTTATATTCTATCCCCTAAACCTAACCCTACCCCTAAACCTAACCCTCACAGAAAACTTTCTGCATTTTTACATTTTCAAAAAACATAATTTAGTATGATTTATAAGCTGTTTTCCTCATGGGGACCGACAAAATGTCCCCACAAGGTCAAACATTTTGGGTTTTACTATCCTTATGGGGACATTTGGTCCCCACAAAGTGATAAATACAGGCTCACACACACACACACACACACACACACACACACACACACACACACACACATGTGATTAAGTTCATAAGATGTGTTGGTTTAGTTTCATAAGATAATTCAATCACACCTAAGTAGATAAATTGCACAACCTCCTTAGACATCATTCCCTTCAAATATTCACATTAGTAAATTATTGTTTTACTTATTTTTAGAGTTTTTTATAGAATATACCCCCCTTTAAACAAACAAAAAATAAACTTGAACATTTGCTTATATTCTTGATCAATTGTATTTAAGATAATAGTAACAAAGGAAACATATAATATAAAAATATATAATAAAATATAAAAATAATTTTTGATCCACTAATAATTATTTTATAAACACCTTATGAAATGGTTAAATAGCCAATGGTTAAATTGCTATATAAATAGCCAATAGCCTTTCATTTATGTCTCTCCCGGGAAAAACACAATTTGCTGCTTGCTGTTAGGGGTAATGGACACTTTCATTACAGAAATAATTTTATTGGACAAGCATTTGTAAACGCCTCTGCGAAAAAGATAAGTCATCAGTAATTTTCCCATGATTTCCAAGAAAGCAGAGACTGTACATTTGTGTATATCTATACTTAAAATTAGTTTTGTCAACTTTTAGTTAGGGACGCTTCGATCGATCAGCCTCCTATCTGTATCGGCCAATATTCACTTCTTATGACTCGATCGATGGTCACATAATTTGACCGATTACGTGAACCGATCGCCCATGTATCACCCATGTTGCAAAAGACACGCAGCTCCTTTAAGACTTGAGCTTCAATTTTCGTTTCGTGTATGGGGAACACTAGCTGAATGTTGTAAGAATACAATCTTGATTCAGCAGTTAAGAGCGATAAAGGATGTGCCAGGGCGGTCAACTAATCGACTAGTCATTCAACAACTGACTAGTCGATTAGTGGGGTCGACTTCTAACATTAATATTTTTTGTATAAGCTTCTTGGAGAGCGTTTTTGTGTGAGGATAGCTTTACTGTACTTGAATAACAGTCAGCACAGTAAAACCCTCTGCAAGATATTTTGTCTATAATAATTTAGGTTTACCGGTAGTCCTTTTGTGCTGCTATTAAAGCAATCAAAGTGCCGAATCAACAATACATTTGAAGACGATCACTGTTGGCTGTTAAATCCTCTGCTGTGAGTAATATTCCTGTATTTGTGAGGTGGTGTGGAGAGATTAAAATCTTTTGCTGAAACTACTTAAATAAATAGTTTGATTAAAAAAAGGTTTAAACTGCTTGAGGTCATTAACTACATGTGTTCCCAAATATTATCTAGCAGTTCTGCGCTTTTGAATGCGCAGCGCGGATCGTCCTGAATCACTCCGGTTACATTAAAACACGACATGTTATGACACAACGGCACCCAGGATGAGCATAGGCGGTTTGGTGACAATTTGTATTGGAGCCTTTCTTATTTCTTACTTTTCTTACTTAGTTTTGCGCAATATGATAGTTAGAACTCCTGAGCAAACTGCACTAACAGCAGCATCTGTTCAGTCTGCAAATTTGCACTCTTCTCATCTCTTCCATCACACAAGAGTGTGTGTGTTCCACTCGTAAAGCTCCATTGGGAACAAGTGAAAGCCGTATTAATATTACCAACATCCAACACAATGAAAAGGCAGGGGAATTAATTAGAAATACAATTATTTAATATTAAATAGTTAGATATTATTATATGATGCAATTAATATGCCCTCTTGTGAACGTGCATACCACTGCTTAACGGAAGTGATCATTTCCAGTTGAAAAAGTACTTAAATGTTTTTCGCACCAAAAGCATTCATATAATTTTATAAGACATTCATTTAACCTCTGGAGTATGGATGACGTTAATACTGATTGTCTGTGCTTTTTGGAGCATCAAAAATTGTGTTACCATCCACATCCATTATAAGGACCTACTGAGCTGTGATTTTTTTTTCCATATATATCTGGGATAGCATGAGGGTGAGTAAATTATGAGAGAATTTTCATTTTTGGGTGAACTATCCCTTTAAGGTACTAATATGTGCCCTTTAGGGATAGATAAGGTACAAATACATTTCTGTTCATCATAGGGTCCATGTATGTACCATTTCCCACAAAAGAGGTTCAATATACTGTGATCAAATGATTTACCTGGTGGGGGATGGGGTGGTTCAAGGCTGCCAAAGCCAAACCCTGCATGTAATTCACTTAATTGTCCCAAATGTGATCTCAACAATTCAATAAACACACAATTGAAAATACCCAACACCAACATGAACTTAAATAATAAATGATACATCTAAAATGTTATACAGTAAAATAGTTTATTCTCTGGTCTCATACAACAGGTGAAAAACATCCATATCTGACCTCTGGATTTTAGTGTTGATTTTTAGAGCCTCAATAATTTATCTTTTATTTTATTTTATTTTTTTAACCAAAAAACTGAAGAGCTGAAAGTGCAACAGGTAATTTCACAGTGTAGGGTTTTATTCAAATTCGTCCAATGGGATTGAGAAGTTTGGGATGTGCGCTGGAAGTTTGGGATGTGCACAGACCGATGCCCGCATCATGATTGATCTCTGACTGTCGACGGAGGATCTTCTCCTCAAGTTAAAAGAACATGGAAGTCACTGAAGAATCACATAAATTCAGAGGCACGTTTAACTTTAAATGTTGTTATAATTGGTTGTTATAATTTATAATTTTGCTTGTATTTCATGTATTTGTCCAATTGTTATATTGTAGGTAGTAATTTTTGATGACAGGGCGATTGACATGTTCACGTGCTAACCATATTAACCCTCCCACCAAAATAAATTATCCCCTTTTTCTCCCAATTTGGAATGCCCAATTCCCACTACTTAGTAGGTCCTTGTGATGGTACGGTTACTCATCTCAATCCAGGTGGTGGAGGACAAGTCTCAGTTGCCTCCACTTCTGAGACAGTCAATCCAAACATCTTATCACGTGGCTCACTGTGCATGACACCACGGAGAATCACAGCACGTGAATCACTTACCATGCACCCCATTGAGAGTGTGAACCACTAATCACGACCATGTGAAGGTTACCCCATGTGAATCTACCCTCCTTAACAACCAGGCCAATTTGGTTGATTAGGAGACCTAGCTAGAGTCCCTCAGCACACCCTGGATTCGAACTCACGACTCCAGGGGTGGTAGTCAGCGTCAATACTCGCTGAGCTACCCAGGTCCCCCAAAGTACTTTTTTTTTTAATTATACAGGCTTGAGAAAGCCAACATATTGTTTCCGATTGCAGTTTAGTATGGAATAATTGACGAGGGACCTTCAAATTATTGACAATTATTGCATATTCCGTATTGTTAATCACATTGCGGCCGTTACGCCTCAGGTTTGCATTCATTTTCAATAATCCGACGTTCGAGGCAATCATTCGGCTTATACCAAACCTACTACACCTCAAGATGTTTTTTGTCATGTTTTCTTCATTTAAACACAGTCTGTCACATATTTAGCATGTAACGGTACGTGTCCACTGGGGCGGAAGAAATCCGCTCAGTGCCGCTCACCACACCAGTATAGCAAGTGTGTATCGCCTATGATTGTTTTCCATCCACGAGCAATATCATTTTTAATATGCACAATTACAGTTGGGAAGATATCAGCTTTAATTCTGAATGCCCAAAGTATTAAAAAACATTGTTGATTTATTTAACTTTTGTTTTCCCAGCCTCAGTATTGTCACAATAAATCCAAGTATTATGACATTTATTTCCTGTAATCCTTGATCATGTTTATACATGTTTCTCTGTTTTTGTTAGAATACTTGGCTCCAATCTCTTGGAGCCTGTACCTCTGATTCTCAAGAAGAGGAGTAAGGAGAAATTTGGGCACAATCATACAGTCTGAAGAATCTGCAAAGAGCCTGTCACAGGTCTGTGTCATGGGTGAGTGGATTGCTGTAGTATAACTCATTAGCTAACCAAGTGCACAATGATGTTTTACAGGACATATATTTGAAGTCTTCATTTTTATTTGTAGTGCTTTTCACAATACATATAGCTTCTAATCATTGATAGCATTTATAACTGATGAGTATCTTTGAGTGGTTGCAAAACGTTTGGTTACGTATGTAACCTCCGTTCCCCGAGGGAGGGAACGACACGTTGTGTCAGAGAAGCGACACTAGGGGTCTCTCTTGAGCGCCGATATCCACCTCTGATCTATGAAAAAAGGCTAATGAGAGTTGGCAGCCAGTATTTGCATGTCCCGCCCCCGGACATACGGGTATTTAAGCGGCGCAAATACGGGAGTTCATTCAGGATTTTTCTGAGGAGCCGAAAATGGTCCGGCCACACAGTTCAGCGACATGGCGGAGGAAAGACACAACGTGTCGTTCCCTCCCTCAGGGAACGGAGGTTACATACGTAACCAAACGTTCCCCTTCTGTCGCTCTCTCCACGTTGTGTCGGAGAAGCGACACTAGGGGCCCCATTCCAATCTTGCCATGCGCTGAACCGTGTACGTGAACCGCCGATACAGAGGCGGGCAGGGATTTCATCCAGTGCCACGCATCGTCTGTACCTGACTGCACGTACCCTTCCCCAATGCCCCATAAGAACATCGGAATCCTTCTAGTTACCCTGGGAGGGGAACAAGGCGATGTTTGCCAACATGGGAACGGGCCAGCCGGCCAGCCTGGCTGGGCCTCTTTTCTCTCTATGTTTCTCGCATAGAGCAATCACGGCCGGGGCCCTTACATGCATATAGGGAAGGGGGTCTTACCCAGACCCTGCGGAGACCACACCTGCCCTTTTTCTTGGGGAGGAAAAGTGGTAGACACGTCACACGGCTGTCTTAGGGCTCGTGTGGAAAGTATGGTGCGGTGGTAGATCCAGCCTCGAAAGGGGGGAGTTGCTACAGCACGGCGACCGGGGCAGCTGTAACTGCCTAAGGGAGACACGGGGGTCCGCTCGTAAGGGGACAGAACCGTGGAATTACACACAGGGGGAGTCCGCGCAGGAGGCCTTACCTGTGGAACACCTATACCAGTACAGGGTAGCCATCAGGGTACCCGCAGTGGCTTGGGTTGGCGAGTTCCTCCGCTGAACCGCGGACCTGGAGGGCTGGGGAGGAATCGACCAGGGGCCCGACTCGGAGTGGGTCGCCCTGGGAAGAAGGCGCACTACTTTACCTTGACGTCAGGAAAAGGGCACTGGGCGCAAGCGATCCACCCGGCCGGCCGGTCTACGTGTTACCGAGTTCTACGGGCTCGGACCTGAGAAAACACGAGACGCAACTGACTCAACGCGGAGGTTGTAAAACCTCGCGAAGGTGTTGGGTGTTGCCCAACCCGCGGCTCTACAGATGTCTGCTAGGGAGGTGCCCTTGGCCAGTGCCCACGAGGACGCAACACCCCTTGTTGAGTGAGCTCGGACCCGCAAGGGTAGGGGCACGGCCTGGGTGTGATAAGCCAGTGTGATGGCGTCGACAACCCAGTGGGCGAGCCTCTGTTTGGAGACGGCATTCCCTTTCTGCTGTCCCCCAAAGCAGACAAAGAGCTGCTCAGAGCGTCTGGTGCTCTGTGTGCGGTCCAGGTAAATGCGCAGGGCGCGCGACTGGACATAGCAACGAAAGGGCTGGGTCTGCCTCCTCCCGGGCAGCGCTTGCAGGTTCACTACCTGATCTCGGAAGGGTGTGGTAGGAACCTTGGGCACATAGCCCGGTCGCGGTCTTAGGATCACAGACGTATCTGCCGGACCGAACTCCAGGCAAGTGTGGCTGACAGAGAACGCTTGCAGGTCCCCGACCCTCTTGATAGAGGCGAGCGCGATCAGCAGGGCCGTCTTGAGAGAGAGGGCCCTGAGTCCAATTGATTCAAGCGGCTCGAAGGGAGGTCTCTGGAGTCCTGCCAAGACTACCGAGAGATCCCAGGAGGTAACTAGGCCTGGCCGGGAGGGATTCAACCTCCGGGCGCCTCTCAGGAACCTGAGGATCAGGTCGTGCTTATCCAAAGACTTGCCGTCTACAGGATCGTGGTGGGCGGCAATGGCGGCAACATACACCTTGAGGGTGGACAGGGACAGCCTCCTGTCCAGCCTCTCCTGTAGGAACAGGAGCACTGACTTGATCGCGCATCTCTGCGGGTCTTCAGTTCGAGAAGTACACCAATCTACGGTCGGCTGTCTCAGGAATGCTTGGGAGCCTTCCAGGTCCTAGAGGGGGTTTGTTAGACAGGGGGCGTGCGCCGCCTGTGGGGTGCTCCGATGCTGGGGCTGAGAGCTGGGCCCGGGTTGAGGCGGAGCAGGAGCTGGTTTCTTCGCAGGGGGACGCCCTCGGCGGGCAGACGGGTGGGGCCCGTTAGCGGCAGGTCTGCGGCGGGGCATGATGTGACTGATGGCCTCCGTCTGCTTCTTCACCGCGGAGAACTGTTGGGCGAAGTCCTCGACGGTGTCGCCGAAAAGGCCAATCTGGGAGACAGGTGCGTCCAGGAAGCGGTTCTTATCAGCCTCACGCATCTCGACCAGATTGAGCCAGAGATGGCGTTCCTGGACCACTAGGGTGGCCATCGCCTGTCCGAGTGCCTGCGCTGTGGCCTTCGTCGCTCTCAGGGCGAGGTCGGTCGCTGAGCGCAGTTCCTGCAGCACATCAGGATCAGGTCCACCCTGTGCATGTTTCTGAGTGCTTTGGCCTGGTGGACTTGCAGGAGGGCCATCGCATGCAGGGCGGAGGCAGCGCATCCAGCCGCACTGTAGGCCTTCGCGTTGAGCGAGGATGTTGTCCTACAGGGCTTGGATGGGAGTACGGGGCGGCCACACCAGGAGGTAGGGCTACCGGGGCATAGATGGTACGCAACTGCCCTATCGACCTGGGGAATCGCCCCGTATCCGTGGCGCTCTCCGCCGTCGAGGGTGGTGAGAATGGAGCGGGTGGCACCTAGACGAGCGGAGAGCGGGGCTCTCCACGTAGACGTCAGCTCGTCGTGCACCTCCGGGAAAAACGGGACCGGGGATGCGTGGCGCGAACGGCGCGCTGCCCCCAGGAACCAGTCATCCAACCGTGAAGGCTGTGGGGAGGATGGAGGGTTCCAATCCAACCCCACGCTCACGGCGGCCCGGGAAAGCATGTCAGACATCTGAGCCGCTATCGGCGCGAGCATGGACGGGGACCAGCGAGCGTGTCGGGGAACGGGAGGTTCGCAGGGGGCTACCCAGCGAAACTGCACCCGCTGCCGCCCCCAAATCGCCCCCAGCGCCAACCGCATCGTCCTCAATCCCGTGGGAAGAAGGAGCAATGCGGGGTGCAGCTGGGGTGGCTTGCTCTCTGTTGAAAGCAAGCCGCGACCGCAACGTGGTCATGGTCATGTTCTCGCAGTGAGAACATGAGCCATCCACAAACGCCGCCTCGGTGTGATCGCGGCCCAAACACACGAGACAGCGCCGTGGCCGTCTGGAGCAGAGAGCACTCTACCGCATCCAGGAACAACACAGGGGCGGAAGGGCATCTTGAAAAAGACGCGTCCTGAAAAGGACGTTCAACGCTGCTGTGTTTTGCTCTTTTAGAGAAATTCACTCTTTTAAGGGAAATAACTCTTAATACACAGTATGTGTGTGTGTCTGCGCTGTCAAAGCGCTCAGGGGCAACAATGCGCGGCGTGCAAAGTAGGAGAAAGCCGCTGTTGTGCGCCGTCAAATCCAACAGCATGCAGATCGTCAGAGGAACAGGAACGTAATAGTGGTGTGTAAACTCGCAGCAAACTGCAGACAGACCATCGGCTCCGAAGAAATTTTCTGAATGAACTCCCGTATTTACGCCACTTAAATACCCGTATGTCCGGGGGCGGGACATGCAAATACTGGCTGCCAACTCTCATTGGCCTTTTTTCATAGATCAGATGTGGATATCGGCGCTCAAGAGAGACCCCTAGTGTCGCTTCTCCGACACAACGTGGAGAGAGCGACAGAAGGGGAATGTGAGTTCAGCTGGGAAAAATAGTTTGTACATTTGAGATTGAACAAATCTTTTCCTCTTTATAATTTATTTGACTCCAACAGGAGTTTGCTGTCATTGATGAGGATGCATCTTTGAGGGACATGTACATATTTTGCATGTACTGTATGGCAAGATGCTACCAGATACCTTGCTTTTTAAAGGATGGATGCAGCAAACTTTTTCATGGCGGAGAAGGTAGATAGAAGATGGAATGACTCTCCAGTTTATGTAACATCACAGATAATATAATGTCAATTATCAACTACAAATACTGTACATGTTTGATTTCAGCACTTGGAACAATCGGTTACAACTACATTGTAAAGACCAGGAGGACATGAAAATGAGAGGGGCACAGAATCTTGGGCATTATAATATTTTTATATTGCTGAAAAGTTGATGAAAAGTTTACCCAAAAAGGAAAATTTGTCTTTTACTCACCCTAATGTACTTTCAAACCAACATGACTCTTTTCTTCTTTGTAACACAAAATGGGAATTTCTGGTGGCAGGACATAAACCACAATAAAAGTATGTGAAATAAATGGTGCAATGTTTTCCAAGTTTGATCACTTTGATGAACAGAATATAATTTAAATTGTTATTTATTATCAAATTAAAGCAGTAAAGCATTGAAAACCTCACTGGTTCTCATTGCACCCTGTAGACAAACTTGGTATATAGTTTAAGTAGCATTGATTAATTTTACTGTGGTTTTGCTGTATTTTCCCTCTTTTTGAGCTTTTTTATAAGTCACCATCCACTTACATCATGGCCAATAAACACTATGAAGATTTCAAACATTCACCTTTTGTGTTCCACAGAAGAAAAGATATACAGATTTGGAGTGATATAAAAGTGAGTAAGGACATAATTTCCATTTTTGGGTGAACTATTTTTATAAGACTGGTGTGACCACATTAATATCAATGTAATGTGAATGAATAACTTTTCATTACTATTTTAAAATGTATTATTTTTTTGTTTCGTCAGAATTATGTAATTTTTAAGTTCTGTCATAGCGAATTTAGTTAAGCTTGGAAAGTTGTTTTTGCAGATGTTGCATGGTTTTAATACTGTTCTAACATAATTTTTTACACCATATAAAAATGGCTTTCACCAGAATGGTTGAAGTCCTGATCAAATGGATGGTGTGCAGGGGAATGAGAATCAAATAGGAGTAATTGCAGCCTTCTGTGCATACTTTCTTTTTTAACATTACTTTTTTTGCCCTATGTGAAAAATATGCTCAGTTCCTGCAATGTGCTATTGCAAAGATATGAGTCAAGAATCATTGAAAGACGTCCTGTGTTCCAGAAGAGACTATTAACACTGAAATATAAACATAGTCATATTTTACTCACCCTCATGATGTTTCAAACCTGAATTACTTTTCTTATGTGGGGACAGAAAAGGAGATATTTTTTATGAATATCAACCCATGACAAGTGGATAGAGGCTCAATTTAAAGCATATGGGACCAAAAAGGTGTCATAAAAGTAGTCCATGTGACTTGTGAGTCTAATTTGAAGTTGTTTGAAGGCATACATCCATCAAAAAAAAAAAAAAAAAAGAAATATATATATATATATATATATATATATATATATATATATATATATATATATATATATATTTTTTTTTTTTTTGTGTGTGTGTGTGTGAGAAACATCCTGAAATGAGAAGCTCCTTCAAACTGGTTTGTGTGTTCACAAGTTCATTTTGTTCTCTTTTTTTAAAGTTTTAAAGTGAGGTTCTGTCAACTTCCTTATTGTTGAAAAGATATTAATGTTCATTAAAACCTCTACTTTTATGTGCTCCTAAAATGTATTATTCTGTGAGTATTAAAGGGTACTTAATTTAAAATTAAATGTGTAGTAATGTTTTTAAAGCAAAAGGTCTCAAAACAATTACAGTATGTACAGTATACTACTGTATTTGATGACAAATTGTGATTCTGAGATGTTTAAAATGTTAATTCTGTGACATTGTGAACAAAAATGTGAGAAATGTGAAATTATTGAACATTTCATGTTATTATACAAATGTGATTAAACAACAAATTGGAGTACAAATTTGCCATTGATAAGGTACAAAGTGCTTGTCACTGGGGCAGTACCCTTAAAAGGCCAAATTTGCACCTTTTCTAAGGGTACATTATTGTACCATATCACTGAAGTCCAAGTTAGTTACCTACGTTTGGGGTACACGGATTTACCTTTGAGGGTTTCTGTCCCAGTGACAAGCCATTGTACCCTTAAAGTTGAAGAATTTGCACTTTTTTTCTGACAGTGTAAATTCCTACTTTTAGTACACTTGCATAAATATCTTAATCAGAGTTGACGGCATATATAATATGGCGTAAACTAAATTAGCATTCTGTACTGTTTTACCCTGCCTAGTTGTCTAATGGAGTTTTTTCTCCTTTGCCTTTTTTTTATGAACAGTCTGTACTTGCATCCCTGTCAGCCTCATTCTCTTTTGTTTCGAATTCTAAATGATGACTACCCTAAAAGATGTATATGACCATTATGTATTGGGGTCTTTAAAGGAATATTCCAGAGTATTTATCAAAAAAAGTTAAGCTCAATCAACAGTATTTCTGGCATAATGTTGATTACCACAGAAATTAATTTCGACATGACACGGAAGTGAATGAGGCCAATTTTTAAGAGTTTAAAGGCAAAAATGTGATGCTTATGTTACTGGTTCTACTCGACCCACTCTGAGTGGGATTCGAACTGGTGTCTATGACATGGGAGGCTAATGGCTACGGCCCCTATTGTCAGTCGCTAGTGCGCCTCTTGAGGCCAGGGTAGTGAGGTTTACATACTGGACAGCTACCTACCAGCTGGCTCCCGTTACACTTATATTTTATAAAAGCACTTAATAAACTTGTCAATTATTTGAGCTGTAAATTGTCGGTTTTGCAGGATTACAGGGTTTACATTGACAAGGAAGTTGTGAAATTGGATATAACTTATCCAAAATATAAAGTATATAAACAGAAATGGTTTGTAATTGTAACCGCAGCGTAGTTTTAGAGGGAAGACAAGCAGCTGTACATAATCGGACCATTAGCTGGATAATTCCCAGCCAATAACATGCAAGCCGCTGCTTTATAAGTCGCATTCTTTTTCAGTGTGCTAACATGGCAACCTCCACCACCCCACCACCACCAGTCCCGTCCTGCACGGGGGTAGGCTCCTAGCCCCTGCCTACTATCTCCGGCAGGATATGACGGTTCAGAGTAAATCTTCTTGGACCGCCAGACGGGGTCTACGCCAAAGAGAGACTTACTTTTCTGTTTTATATTCATTAAATAAATGTCATCTTAAATTTCACTGAAGTCTGCAAGTCTTCCTGATAGAAGTGATTTTATCACACTAAAATCATGTTAACACACATATTGTTTACATCGTGTGGCTATACATTTACAACACTGAGTATTTTAACGTTTACGGATTGGCCCCATTCACTTCTTGTAAGTGGCTTACTATCACCCAGAGTTTTCCTCTTTTTTTTATGGAAAAGGAGAGACAAGTCTAAATAAATTTCTGTGGCAATCAACATTATGCCACAGATGCTGTCGATGTTGAGCTTAACTTGTATTGAACCCAGAATATTCCTTTAATACTTAATCAGCATCCATAGTTTTAGTATACTTTTAGGCATTTTCCCTTAGATGCAAAACATTTCAGAGCAATTCTAGCAATTGTCAAAACATTTTTTTACTCATGAGACAGGTTTTATAAAGATGTCTAGAGAACAAGAAAGAACAGGGACACATTTACTGCTTCCCTCAGGGAAAGGTGGAGTGAGTAAAAATAATTGAACGATCAACAATTAGTAATGCAGTTGACTCTTGCAAATGTGTGAAGTGATCTTTTTAAATCATTGTGTTTTGTTATCCCTTTAACAGGTTATATTCAGTGTCATACTTTGCAATAATTGCATTCTGGATGTAGGCACTAGTTTGTTGTTAATAATTCCTAAACCTTTACCTGGTTATGTTTATTTGGTGTGGAGTTTTGCAATACCTGAGCTTTATATTGACTGAGTGGTTTTGATTTGCTTATGACTTTGTATAATTTCATATGGCCGGATTATGTAAATATTATTACGGAAAAAAACATTTTATAGAATAAATTATTAGAAGTTCTTAAGAATGTTCCTAAGTGCAGTATTTTATAAAAAGATAAGAGCATGCTTAAGAAACCTTTTAAGGAATATAATATATTTTCCTATAAATTAGAAAATAATAAGAAAACTTAATAATTTTTAATCTCAAACTTGACTTAGATCTAACTTGCTAGTTTATATTTTTTACAGTATGTAGATTTTACCCCCCAAAAATGTTGATTAGGGGCATTTGGTTTTATTTCAGATAAATAAAACAGGTTATACATTGGTTTTGTGTTGGTGTTGAATTTTGTTTGGTTTAATAGTTTAACAGCATATATATCTATATATATATATATGTGTGTGTGTGTGTCCTTCGTGGATGGTAGGATGATTTCCAGGACGACCGCCAGGCATGTGCTACCCCTGGCCTGTGCACTTCAGTAACATACACACTCACTCAAACATACGTACACACACACACACACACACAAACACAAACACCCACCCATACACCCACACAAGCCCCTTCTCTGAGTGCGGCCCCCACCAGGGACAGCAGGTCTCAACATTCCAATCCCGTTACCACGACAACTTCCATGCCAACAACACAGTCCACTCTTTAACCCTTCAACAGAGTCCTGGTGGAGACACTTCCTTTTGCACGTACACAAACCATGCACACACTATGGCTGTCAAATAGGCATACATTAAATATGACCAAAATTCAAATTAAATTTGAATTTTAAAGTAAACATTTTTTTAAACTGATGTTGTTTCCTTAAGGCGTGGTCACATTTACCTTTGCACGGCTAAATTCCGCGGGACAAAGAAGTAGTGGTGGATGTTGAGCACATGTGAAACCAGTAAACAAATGAGTTGCCAAGCAGCCTATTTTTAGTGCTGCACTTTATATCTGGGATGATTTTATTCAGCAGCGGTGCTATTTTTCGGACATCCGTGAGCCCGCAATGCCGGAGTTGGTGGAGGAGTAGCTTAAAACAGGGGTGTCAAACTCAATTTCAGCCTGATCAAAATCAGCGTTGTGTGCCCTCAAAGGACCAGTTGAAAAGGTATCACAAGCACCTGCTTTGGTAGCACCCATGCAATTGTCAATAATATTACATATTATGTACATTGAAATGCACATTTGACAGTAAAGCATTGATTTTGAGGTTAGGATGCAGATGAAAATTATGATATTAACAAAAGTAGCATCTGTGGAAAAAATTAACACCCACTTTTTATAGGGCTAAATTGAAATATTCTGACAGTGTGACTAAGTTCTCCATTACTTTCATCAGGTTCCTACTGATTAAACAAAAGCATCTCACTGAATTTCTGATGGCAAACAAAACAACTTACAATTTCCTACAACCAGAGAGCATTACAAGAGAACAGATTTCACACAGAAGGAAAACTGATAGCTTGGTCAGTAATAATGTACCATTTATTACTGTTAGTGTTATTACAGTAAATCCATGGTAAATGTTTAAAAGAGTTGTGACGTGAGGATTGAAAAGCCTTCTAAATAGTTTTCTCCTTTTTTATTAGTTTTTTTACTTTTACGAACCATAAGAGTTTCAAAATAGACAATTCTGTACCACATTCAAATGGGTTTTGCAATCCGAGTCGCACATCTCACTGGTTCACAACCGCAATTAAAATAGTCTGTGCAGTTGAGACCAGTCTGCGAGTTACCGCACCTGCTCTGCGCTCGTGCTGCTCTATCCATTGAGTCTTGTTGATGAATGGTCCGCATAGCACTGTTTCACTCTGCATTTGAAGCAAGCAAAATACGCTCCAAATCATAATGTTAAGATTACAAGGGAAGGCTTATTAATATTCACGAAGAAAGCACTATCTGAGACGTTGCGATCCCCTGCCATCCTACGTAGAGTTCTGCAACCAACCTGGGGCCGACGGAACCCGAGAACCCGACGGGTTTCAGGACGGTTTGTGTCAGTTTTCAAGTAGGAATTCGGGTTCAGGTCGGATTCTGATTTGTAATTAAGGAAACAATAAACAGGCTTACCGAACTTGTTTCGCGCACGCGCTCTCACTCACAGACACGTGCTAATGGTCGAGTTAGGGGCTGTTCACACTGAATGTGTTTTTGCACGCATCTGTTTGTTTTCCTATGTAAACTCATGCTGGACGAATGTCTTTGACATTCTCGCTTTTTCTTCATTCCTACGTCTTGCACAGGACCGGCATATTTTAAACACCATTTCAAGATTAAAAAAAATGCATGGTGAGACACCTGCACTCTGTTTCATTCTTTGAGCTGCGTCTAGATTGTTTTTAGCGCAGTTGTCACAAATATTCAACAATCTGAACAAGTTCAGGCTGCATAGAGGGACTGTTGCATTGTTTCATTTTATTCCAGATTGTTCGGCACCAAGCAAATTTTCATTGCATAAATGTTAAGGAAATTTTTTTCCTTTCTGCTGTACTTTCTAGTGTACCGAGTGACTGATGTGCCTTGTTAAAACTGTATATGTTTACTGTTTCAGTACTGTTCCGAATGTTGCCTGCTAGCTTTAATAAATTATAACCTATTGCAACAGTACTTGCAAGGAGAAGAAATTAAATTAGAAAGCGATTTCGGGTTTGGGTCTGGTTTGGGTT
Source organism: Xyrauchen texanus (assembly GCF_025860055.1). Taxonomy (NCBI): domain Eukaryota; kingdom Metazoa; phylum Chordata; class Actinopteri; order Cypriniformes; family Catostomidae; genus Xyrauchen; species Xyrauchen texanus. The sequence goes on from NC_068311.1 coordinate 8,095,382, forward strand.
TAAATCTGAAGTTATCATTCGGGCCGGTTAGGGTCGGGCCACACAGTTTTGGGCACGGGTTCGGGTTTCATTTTAAGGCCCGTGCAGACCTCTAATGTGTTGGGTCTCATCCTCAGTGTAAAAAGCGCACAGCTGACTGGGGCTGGCAAGCATAATGTTGCGTCAAGAATATTAAAGGAACCATGTAAAATCATAACAGCAGTGCTAATAATTCAGTGCTGGCGCTGCGCTTCTGCAAAAGCATATAGGGGAAACACAGACGAAGTACAACAGAATGGAAGAGAACATGAGGATCTTGAGGTGTATTGAACTCCTTACCTGACAAAGTGTTTTGAAACCCATTGCTTAATCTGAGAAATGCTGATAAAAGAGCAAGACATAACAGCCAAAGACCTCCACCTAAGGGCTTATTCACACCGAACACTTTTGCATCCGTCCACCAATTTTTCCAGTTGTGTTTCTGTGTAAACATGTACTTGAGGAAAACCTTTGACCGTTTTGCAGCATTTTGTATCTTATTCAGTGTCTCCTGCAGGAGTGCTGTGTTTTATAGATGCAGTGTCCGATCATAAAGAACTTCAACTTTTGAAAATGTTTCTCTGGAAACCTGCATTCTGTTAAACTGTATTCGTTGTGCTGCATGGAGTCTTTTTTTAAAACAAGAATGTGATTGGTCTGAAGTCATCATCAGTGCTTGGCAATCATCCAAAATCTGAATACACAGTTTTAGCATTCAAATGTGCGTTTTTATCATAAATTCAACAAATAATCGAATTTCGAATTTTATTTGACAGGCTTAGAATGCACACACACACACACACACACATGTCCATTTAAAAACAAATATGTTTACTAACACATATATTATTCGTGAACATCTTTTATGTTCTGCACAAGAAAGTAAGTCAAACGGATTTAGACTTTTAGATTTTTGATCTGAGTAAATTACGACGGAATTTTCATTTTTGGGTGAACTACTCTTCTTTCTCAGCGGGTGCTTGAGTTGAGTGTGTGTGGTGGTTTCCTCAACATTTCCATACAGTTCTTCAAATAGCAACACCAATCAAAGCTTTGCCATGCCCCATCACCTATGACCTCTGAACGTTGACCCTCAATCTGACAGTCATTTAGAAGTGCTTTGCTTCAAAGTAGCCAAACACACAAACAGATGCAGAAACACACCAAATCACACCCCTTTTGTATCGATACTAGGATATAAATCCAAACATGCACACCTTTGCATAAACACAAACAAAAATGATGTGTGGTACGACTGCGTGCGTCACAGTGTAATCAGCATTCAAGGACTAAGACCAAATGTCACTCTTTCAATGAACAACAAGTGCAGTGTGTTTACTGTAATGAAGGACATATGAACTCACAGCCGACATGAGCAAGTGTGTTTGGAGAGCTGTTTATGTGTGGCCGCTTAGCTTGGGATGATGTAATACCCGGTACAGACAGAACAGCAGGACTCATTACACAGTCTGACGCCGCATGGAGACGGGCTACAACTGACCTACAAACACACACACACACACACACACACACACTTACATAATGCACACTACTTTGCAGCATCCAATGGGTGTGTGTCTGTTTTTGTGTGACAGAAACAGAAAGTCGCAGAACACATAATTTCTGAGTGTGGGTGTGTGTGTAGATGTGTATGTGAAGGTGTGTCTGTGTTTTCTAATATCTATAATTCAGAGCATGAATCACAGAGCTTTTAAGGACACACATAAGAAGAAATTTTAAGGAGAGAGAAACGCAAAAGGCTGGTGACTTTAGGAGAGAATGCTGGGAGAACATTAGGAGAACGTCAGTAGCAACAGATTGATTACTTTGTTGAAGATAATGACTGGTGATATCATGTGACGTGAGTGATGAGAAAATGTAAGAAGAGTACAAGGAAGGAAGCATCACAGATCTCCTTAATGTCTCAATTGTGTGTTTCTTGAAAGTAATAAGATTAAATAGAGATAAAATGAGATTTTATTGAAGTCTCCTGCTTTTCAAGAGTTTCAAAAGAGATCTCAACAATGGCTCAGATTTGCCAAGATACAAGAGTCTGAAATCAGAAGTCAGAGACCAAATTAGCTGGGCTATAATATCTACTCTAACTCAATATAAACAATGGTCTCAATTGTTGACTTTTAGGAGTAACATCTGAGAACTCCACTTAGTCTTCTGAGCAAACAAAGAGCAATACATGTTTTACATTTACATTTATGCATTTGGCAGACGCTTCTATCCAAAGTGACTTACAGTGCACTTATTACAGGGTCAATCCCCTGGAGCAACCTGGAGTTAAGTGCCTTGCTCAAGGGCCCAACAGTGGCATCTTGGTGGTGCTGGGGCTTGAACCCCCAACCTTCTGGTCAGTAACCCTGAGCCTCAACCACTGAGCCTCAACCACTGAGCCACCACTGCCCCTTTTGTTTTCTACAAAACATTATATAATATTGACCACTCCATATTAGTACAATTATTGTTTTTTAATTATTGGAATTAAATATATATATATATATATATTATATATATTTTAGTTATCGGCATTGGTAAATTATCGGAATTACCGAATTTAATGTTTTTTTATTGTTATTATCTCTATTTGCCAATAGTAGTGTTTTTTTTTATTATTATCGATATTGACTAATATTCGTTTGTTTTTTGTTTTTTTATCGCCATTGGCAAATTTAATGTAATTTATTTTTTATTATTATTATTGGAGTTGGCCAATATGTTTGTATTTGTAATTATCTCCATTTACCAATAGCATTGTTTTTTATTATTATTATCGACATTGGCTAATATGAATGATTTTTTGAGTATCGCATTGGCTAATATTAGTGTTTTTATTTTTTTTGTAAACCCCTCTCCTCCCGAATTTGGAATGCCTAATTCCCTCTATTTTGTAAATCCTTGTGATGGTGCGGTTACTCACCTCAATCTGGGTGCCGGAGGACAAGTCTCAGTTGCCTCCTCTTCTGAAACAATCAATCCGCGCATCTTATCATGTGGCTCGCTGTGAATGACACCGCAGAGACTCAGCATGGGAGGCACATGCTATTCTCCGCGATCCACTCACAACTTACCACGCACCCCATTGAGAGCGAGAACCACTAATCACGACCAACTGAAGGTTACCCCATGTGACTCTACCCTCTCTGGCAACTGGGCCAATTTGGCTGCTTAGGAGACCTGCCTGGAGTCACTCAGCACACCCTGGATCAAAATCCAAATCCCCCAATAAAATCAGCCATAATTTCATAGTTATTGGCCATTCGAAATAATTAGCTGTTGGTGTTGGTAAAAATGTCTATTTGTGTATCCCTTATAAAAAACATGAGCTCTATCCTGTGTCTAGAGATGAACTGTGATAAGTTTCTGTGTGTGTGTGTGTGTGTGTGTGTGTGTGTGTGTGTGTATGTGTGTGTGTTTGAGGCTCAGTGTGGGATCTGGAAGTGTTTGATGAATTTCCTCATTATGGCCTGCAGCCTCTTTTATAAGGAGTCAGTTCCATGTTTTGGAAGTTTGTGTGTGTGTGTGTGTGTGTGTGTGTGTGTGTGTGTGTGTGTGCGCGTGTATGCTTGTGGATGTGGTAGGGCTGACCCCATTGTCCCATGTGACCTCGCTGATTGTGAGTGTGTGGACGGGACGGAGGGGTGCCCTTCCTGGAGTGAATTCTCTGTGGTCATTATTTCCACCCGTAACCCTGGACAAGTGGCACTGACAGCCTAACAGATCAAAGCGCAGGCAGACCATTCAACTGTGTGTGTGGGGGGGGGTAGCTTTGTTTAATAAAATGTGATGTCGAGGCAGGGAGCTCGCAAGCAGATGACAGAGGGGACTTACAAAAGACTCTGGCTGGCAACAGTGCATGTCTTTGTTTTTAAGTGTCTGAGTGTGTAAAAGAGCAAGAGAGAGAGTGGTTTGTTTGTGTGGTAGTAAAATAATTAGTGTTTCACTCACTCATTTGACGTGTGCACATTTTCTTATCAACAAATTGACTTTTGTTCAAAGTTTGTGTTTTATAGCTTTAATTTCCACAGCAGCTGGCACTTAAGGACTTGTTTATTTCTGCAACTAGAGTATATACAGTGACCCTAAATGTATTTGGACATTTCAATAACACTTAAAAATGTAAGAATGTCATTGCATTAAAAAACAAAAAACAAAAGATAAAAAACAGCTTTTCTCAGAACTAACATTTCTTAGAATGAATGCAACTTCAAGAAAGTGAAAAAGAAACTCTATAAGCATAACATGTACTAAAATTAAATATTTTATGCCATGAGTGTTACTCATTTACTATTACTATTATTTCGAATGGCCATGGAAAATGAAGCAATGTGATAACAATTTTACCTGGCTGCAAAAACAAAGTAGTCCGTTAATTTACCTGATGAGCTTTCACCTTTTGCTTTCAATTTATGCTTCTAATGTGTGCTTCTCAATCACTTGCACATTTATTAGCAACGGATACATAAGTGCCAGCTTTACATGTCATACAATCTGCTTCCCATGGCTCTCGACGTGGACAAAAATCTTCTTTAATTTGCACTTTCATTTGGGCATTGTTTCCACTCTGTCATTTGCTGCTATTGTCAAGCAACTGTTTGATGCCGAACACATTGACAGGCAGGAATTTGGCCAATAGTTGCTGCAAGCCTCTTATAAACGACCAATTGTTGTGCGAGAAGGCGGGATTTACAAAGAGGAGTTAAAGCAATGCAAATATGCACGCACACACAATGCAGTATTAGACCAGAGGCACATCATAACGCAACAAAAGTCAAATATCGGACATTTTCACAAATTTAGAAATCTCGGCGGATGCTTTTTTAAGATCCGAAAAAGAGGGCATGCCCGGGAAAAATAGGACGTATGGTCACCCAATTTTAACTGACTATAAATTTTAATTTTTAGTGTTGTAAGAAGTCCAAACTGTTACAGAGTTGAAATAATGTGGCACTTATTGGTTTGTATAATTAACTATTTGTAATTTGCAAGGCTGTAACCAGTTTTGTGTAAGTTACACAAATAAAAGTAATCTGCTCCAAACTACTAATTACTTCTCTATAATTGTAATCAGATTACTTGAATAATCACTTTGATGAAAAAGTAATCACATTACTTATTAAACTTTTAAAGTTACTTTCTAAAACACTTTTAACTTTTAAAATTTATTGATTTTGCCCAACAAATTTAAAATCTTGTCTATATTTCCTCCTTGTTCATTGTTGCACATCCCTCAACTTTCACTAGAATGCAAACAGATACGCATAACATATATACAAACGTATTCATAAAATTGTACATGTATTATACATACATATAATTTAGAAATATGCAGCTAGAATTTATAAAATAAAGTGTTACACTGCTTTCTGGCTAAAAAGTAATTAGATAAAAAATTATGTAACAGAGCACAACAGGCTGGTTCGGAAGTAAAAATACCATTAATTTATCCCATAGACGAACTGATTTCAACAATAACTTATAAACCTTTATAAACAGTCCTACCTTGAGCTACGAGGTTGTTTGTCAATGGTTTATTCTTTCGTTAAGCCATCCGTCTGCATTATTTCAAATTGTGTTTGATAGTGTAATTCATGGTAAGTAACTGCATTAGCCATGGTACAGCAGAGAAAGATCCACCAATCAGAGAACCCCTGCCACCAAAACCTGCGAAATGTGCCTCGGAGCGACCACCTACTCCCATGAATCACTATGAATGACATAACCCAGTCGGTCTCCCATTCTCCCTTAAACTACATATATATTTGTACATATTGGAATATTTAGCAATAAACATAAAATACATTGTTGCTATCCTTAAAATCAACAACCTAAAATCAATAGTTTTATTTATTTCCATCGTTTTTTTATTCAATTACATAATTTGCAATGCTTCATGGGATTGCAGTTTGTGCCCTCATGAGAGACGGTAAGTATACAGTCTTGTACCTTTGTCTTTATGTCTGATTTTCAAATACTTTATTGCCTGAAAACAAAGTTTGTGATGTTGTGATTGACCACGGAGCTGGCTGGTTTGGTTCATGACTCTTTTATGAAGGATTTTATAAAAAGTCTGTGTAAGACATTAATGGGGAAAAATACCTCTGAAACTCAGGTGGCTGAAAAAGTGGGTGGGAACTGTTGTACTCTATTAATGCAGTATTCCTTTTTTTCAGTTCCTGTGGCTATAATTGGAATATATACATTTCCAAGAGGTACACGATTGACTCAACTGCACTTCCTAGCACAGAAACTGATTGTGTGGGCCAGTGCACGATTATTCATTACGTGCAACGAATCTCTCAAGCATAATAAATACAGGAGCGGATTTACTGTATGGAGAATGTAGACTTCACCTGCAAGTGCTGAGCCAGGTCTGGGAGAGATACCGGCAAGCTGCTATATCTCTTCGCATCGCCAGAAATGCTCTCTCACAGTCATCTGATCCAGTGTCAAAAACGAAACCACGCGAGAGAGACCCAGCATGTGCCAATAGAGACTGAATGACAGGCAGAGAAAACAATTTAATCAAATTAAACTTTCATTTTGTAATATTGTCTTATAAGGCATTGACAATGCACACAAGTTTATATTGCCAATACAGCTTGATATAAATTGAATCTGCCCATGTGATCCTATTAATTAAAAAAAGTCCACTGGAAAATGCCGGAACTCCAATTTTTTATTACAGCATGGACTTTTCCCCCACATTTGGGATTGGATCAGTCAATGTAAGCCACTTTCAAACATTTTCAAATGTGATCATTTCAGGGATTCTACAGGTAAACAATACAATTATGATGATTAAAAAACAGTATTTATTTGCAATGCAGTGAACAGTATTTGCATCACACAGCACAGATTGATTCTTCATAATATCAGTGCTGTAAGCCACCCAGAATTCCGTACTCTAAGTAGACTTAACCATCTTCTTTGTTCTATAGTCTCTTTCTCAGAGAGAGAGAGAGAGAGAGAGAGAGAGAGAGAGAGAGAGAGAGACTTGTTGAAGCGTCTTCAGGAGTCTGTTTTAGAGAGATGTCATGTCTTTTCCCGTGTCCTTTGTGTGGCGCGCCGAGGTTCGAGGGGAAGGCAAACACACAAATGCATCCACACACAATCTCGCAACAGGGGTAAAGAGGTGATCTCATGGGGGTGGAATGATTATCTGTGCCTCTATTTGGGCTGATAAATGCCTGGATTAGTCAGGCGGGTGTGTGTGGGGCGGGTCACTGGGTTCAGGGGAAAAGTTTGGAGGGGGGGACGGTCCCTTGCCTCACATTGCCCCAAACTCTTTCACACATAGGTTTTTTGGTTGTTGTTTGGGAGCTGGAAGAGGGCAAGAACGTTGAAGTAAAAAATGGGAAGAGTGATGAATGAAAAAGAGATTAATAATATAAGAAAGGGAAGGAGAAAATCATGCTGGGAAAAGAGAAAGAGAGGCCATAAGCAAAAGAAAGGAACAGAGAAAGAGAGAGAGAGAGAGGTAACATATGGAAGAATTTATGAATAGGTTCTGGTGGATGTGTAAGCTAAGGAATGCCCTTATAAAGTGAATAACAGGCTTTTGCCCTGAGGTAGTGGCCGTCACACACTCTTTGACGCGTTTTTTCAAAAAGCACACACACACACACACACACACACATTCTGCACTTATAGTGGAAAGAAATGGTCTGTGGAGGGAAATAAGTGTGTGCTGTTAAAATGAAAGAGCATGATGGTATGGCTGATGTGATCGCTGACAGGGTATTTTCCATGTAACATACACCTGGTGGTCATATCTGTTAGTAATCGACTGCACATACACTCACATCAACACACACGTCACACACTTCTGAATTAGCCTAACACTTGAGTAATTGTGGGATTGACAAAGTACACTGCCATCTAGTTGTTTATCTTGGTAGTTTTAATATCTCAAAACCTTTAATCCTAATGTTTCAGGTTCAATACAAGTAAGCTCTATCGACTGCATTAGTGGCGTAATGACAATTACCACAAAAACATTGCAGTTATATGCAGGGCAATGCACTTCGAGGATCTTTCAAGGGATAGTTCACCCAAAAATGAAAATTCAATCAATGTTTACTCACTCCTGTGTTGTTATAACCCCATATGACTTTCTTTCTTTTTCTTGACTCAAAGGGAGAAATTGTGAAAAAATTATTGTTCTCAGTGAAGTCATACAATGGCAGTTTATGGTGTCCACCTCTTCAAGCTTCAAAAGGACACAAAAGTATAATTCAGAAGTCTAATAAATTATTCAAAAAGACTCATGATTTGGTGCGAAACAAACCGAAATCTAATGTATTATTTAGTGAAAATGTTCACTGACTTTTATTCTCCTGTACGCTGCATTAATGTGTTTTGCATGAGAGAAACAGTAGTTAAGCCCCGTTCACTCTGTCAATGATTTTGTCGCTAGTCTCTGTATTTCTTGTTGCTAGTGGGCGTTCCTGCTGCTGTCGCTCTGCCGTTATTGGTTGGCTGCACAACTGGTCATAGCTTCAGAAAATCTGATTACAGATGAGCTAGATTAAAAACAGTAAAACAAATATATCATTTTTATTTAACAAGGAATCATTTGTTTTGCCTCTAATAATGAACATTCTGCAGGTGAGAGGACAATGAAATCGATGACAACAAATCCTCCGTCTTTCCTGCACTGGTCTCCAGTATATCAAAGGAGAAAGATGACGTGAGCTTCACTGTCTTCTCATTGGCTGTTGCTGCATGATATCGCTCTGCATTTGCATCAAGTTGAACTTTTCTCAACTTTGTCTCGTTGCTTGACACGCCCACATCCTGTTGCCAACGGCTGCTGTCCTTCATGTTGCCGGAAGTCACCAGCTCTCATTGTAAACGAATGGTCTCCTGTCACTTACAGCGACAAAATCACCGAAGTCCCGTTCACACTGTCAGCGATTTTGTCGCTGCAAGCGCCAGGAGACCATTCCTTTTCAATGAGAGCTGGCGACATGAGCAACAGCAACGTGTTGGCTTGTACCTGATTCTGAGGTAAATTTGTCTCTCCTACCGAGGGTGGAGAGAGAGAGAGAGACAGACAAGATTACTGTTCATTTATGTTAAGTATAAAGTTTATCTACCAATACAAAAATGAATTTAGAATAGAATAGAACCAAGATACTTGCCGTTGTTCAGGCTTACTTCATTATGGACTGAGCTCAACAATATGCACTGACTAAATGCATATAAATTAAAGAGGCATTGAGGCACATATAGGCAGATTTTATTTCCTCTTTGGAATGATTTGAGGTCAGACGGAGTGCAAATAATTATTGGTTTATGAATGAAAAAAACAAACAAACAAGATTATGAACACAGAAAGAAGCTTTCTCCTCAGAAATAGATCCGGGCCTATATAGCTACAGTCATAGTAGTTTGTTGTAATTAGTTTGTTGCTGTAATCATCAGATAAAGTGTAATTTACTGTAATTCACTGAACGTAATCTTTAAGGAAATTGTCATCATGGATTAAAAAAATAAGACAATCTACAATAGAAATATGAAGTATCTGGCTACAATTGCCTCTTATAATTTAATTAGCCATGTATTGTTTTACTGAAGTATGTGTGGGTATATAGAAAAAAAACATGACACCCTTTTTCATTGAATTCATTGAATATTTATTTCATGATGCTGCACCGCAGCTCTGTAATGTCTATGCCAGGGGTTCTCAATGGGGTCGGTACAGCCCCTCAGTGGGCGTTCAAAGGATGCCAGGGGTCGCTAAGAGCAAATTAGTAGAGACATTTTTGAGGTGGCTATTATCCAGTTCCTGTTTGCATATAAATGTTTATCTCCATCCTGATTCTGAAGTCTAGCAACCAGTACCACTGTTAGAATAATTTAGTCACACAAATTAGGTGTTAACCTTTTACTTTTTATAGGCATTATAGATAATCTTACTGTTGTTAATAACAGTAAATTTACATCTACATCCAACTCAAAATCAATGATGTAATGTAGAATGAGCATTTCATTGGGACAAAATATGCAATAATATTGGTCTTCTCACTTATCTTAAGTTTACTTTAATCCCTTTGTCTTGGGAAAGAAATAAAAGATTAATTTAAATTACGTTGCCATGTCAAATTTTGTTGGCTTACACAATTTAATTTAATTGTCACTTCACAATGCAAACGAACACAGCATAAGAAAGTGGTATAATAACAAAAAAGACCAATAAAAAGAACTATAACAAACAATATGTAATTGGTCCTTCAATGGTTCTTAAGTCTATAGCACCTTATCAATATATAGGGTACTTGAGTTGGCTGTAAGGTTCATTGGAGAGACATGACGTTTTTGATCTTACATTATAAGTTCTTCAAGTAAGCATATTAGTTCCTCGGTTCTTTAAAACAGTTTGAGTTTTTCTAAAAGAATAGACCAAATGATGTTCTAATGAATTAGAGAATAAATTATTTGTGGAACTTTTAAAAAAGTTTTTTTTTTTTTTTGTGCTAATAGTTACTGACATCATCACACAGTTCTTTTTCAGTTGCAAATGTTCAACATTACAATGTCATGAACTGACATGAGGTTACATTTAGATGTATAAAAAGAGCAAAAGATTAGTTTGGAACAGATCATGGTTTACATCATGTCTTCATGGCTGCTGTCATAGTGTGAGGTCATAACATGTATGTGTGTGTTCTAAACTTCTGAATTCTTTCTCACAGTTTTAGAGAGAGAGAGAGAGAGAGAGAGAGAGAGAGAGAGAGAGAGAGAGAGAGAGAGAGAGAGAGAGATGACACATATATTACTAGGCAATCTGAACGACCATACATGTAACACTCACCTGAATACAATAATATTACACAGACAGCAGAATGCTAATGCATATGTATTTATTTATGTAATACTCTATAAATGATTCAAAAGAAAAACAGTGATACTATAAGCATAATCTTTTCGTTTTTTGTTGTTTTTGACATTCTAAAATAAAAATACTAGAAAAGGTAAAGACTGCAACACTCTCAGTGTAAAAGACACACACACACACACACACACACACACACACACACACACACACACACACACACACACACACAGACACCACTGCGCTTATGTTACACTCATTAAGTGCAACAAACATGTCCACTGAATAAACTACAGAATATTTACACACCGCAAAACTCATAACTGCAGAGAGAGAGAGAGTGTGTGAGGGTGTGAAAATGAGAGAGCTTGTGTGTCATTTTTTTATATGTCAACCACAATTGCAATATTTCTGAAATTTGTATTTATTTTACAATTCTTTAATATATTGTATTCAGTGTATACTGATTTCATATTTGTAATTTTTTTATATTTCTCCAACATCTAGGAAACTAAACATTTTGTGTATCAGAAGATCCCTTTGCATGTGTAAAAGTGCACTGCGAAATTACTGCAAACAACTCTTAAGGAACTGGCAAGTGGGTCTTTCACTTTTAGTTTGACACTGATGGTGGTTTTCAGCTAACTTTGTAAAAAGCAAACTCCCAAAGCATTTTCAAAGCATGCCACGAAAACCCGTATTCTCGAACATTTCAAATTAGAATTAGAAAGCATTAAAGAACTCCATTTGCATCACATGTGTTCCACATAGAACCCGCCTGTCTTCATTTCAGGTTCCATGAATCTGACTCTGGGATATCACTGTTGGGTGGTGTATGCTTGGTTCTAACTCTCTAACTGAGATCTTCAAGGGAAACATGTTTAGATCATTTCCTAAACCCACAATAAATAGATCTGAATCTAGCCAAGTAGTCCTATACAAATGGCTGCATCCCAATTCACATACTATCAATAGGCAAAATTAGAATTAGTGTGTCCCAAACCGTAGTGTGTTTATAATAATAAGCCTAAGGTGCAAGGATGATATACATTTTTAGGCGGATTTTCAAATCTTTTTTTGGGGGGCTTATATTGCCTACAACCCTTTTCTGCAAAGGAAGAGAAGGTATTTGTAACGGTTTTCCTTTGACTGTTTTATTTAAAGTTAAGTTGGCCTCAGCTGCCATAGTAGTTACCTTGTAAATGTATTAACCTTAAAGTATAGTGAATTTAGCTAAATGCTAACACAAACTATCAAGACAACATTTTAAGATGTGGTGTCATTCTACATGCTCAAAAGTATGCACTTCCCCATTACCAGCTAAGTACATACGTTTAGTGCACAGTATGGGTGCATTCCGTTCAGAAGTGATCCTCCCTAAGCTCTATTTTATTTCAAAGACATAAACATTCACTGTGAGAGATTTGGATTACTGAAAACAGTTGGAGTCAAAAATAAGGGTTATTCTAAACTCATTTTTAAATCATTTTAATTGGAAATTATGTTTGGAATGCATGCCTTACAGCATGGGTATCATGATGGTTCTCCCTTCGAAGTGCCCTCAGAAAGGCATCATCTATGCCATTTGACACGCAGGGTATATGCATGCAAGTTGGGATGCAGCACAGTGACGGACACTATACTGCTACTGCCCTCTACTGTTGAATTATGTTAATCCACCTGTTTGTTTGCAGAACTATGCACCTTACAATGTTTTGATAATAACCCCAATACCCCTTCCCTTGTAAGTTATGTTAGCTGTTGGATTTCCCTTCCATTTATAAACCTTTATGACATCATACCTGACTTTAATCCCCTCCCTAAAGTCTCTTATTAATCACAGTGAACCCAGGTCTCCAAGGCAATACTTTTTTCTTGGATGTTAGCTTTGTACATGTGTATGAGTGTACGTATGTGAGTGTATGCTGTACAATAAAAAAAGTGCTGCATTTTATGTATATTGTATTGTACATGGTTAAGAGTGAAATCAAAGTGAGTAAGTACATTGACAAGTATCTTGTGTGTGTTGATGTAATGTTGTGTGTGTTTGATGAGAAGAGAATGTGTAATTGTGTGTTGTGTTAATGGGATGGCATGGCAGTAAGGGCTTCAGGCATTGGGCTCCATCTTTAGGGGTGTGGCTTTATCACACCTGAGCAGACATCAACCAGAGCTTTAGCATGACATCACAATTCTGCCCATAGCAAAGAACAAGAGAGCAAAGTGTCTCCAATGCAATCACTGTATACTAGAGCACAACAGGGTCTGTGTCACATAAATTGCCAAATAAAATCTGCATTGGTCCCTCAAACGATTGACAGCAAAGCCAGACAATGGCTAAGTGACACCAACACCTGATGACTGCTCATTGGCAACTCCACATAATCATTCAGTAATAAATAAATAAATAAATTCCACTTCAATGTGAATGCAGTACATCTCTTAAAGCCATCCTTATTCAATTCTCTGAACACATATTAAATTACTTCGACTCTACTAAAGGCCAGAAGCATACTTTAAGCAAGTATATGAATGCAAATGCCACTATACACAAAAACTTGCATTTTCAGAAATGCGTCAGAATGCAATTCATGTTCAAGTATGCAGTTCAAGTATGTGCTTCACTGAAAACTCATAAAGTTTGCTAACGTTTTTCAAAGTATAAGCTAATGGGGGTGTAAACAAAACACTCTGTTCTGGATGAGAGGTTTAAACATAGTGTAATAAATGTGTTTTTAAATGAATACGTATAATTGTGGACATAGCCACAGTGTTGACACAAGGTTGTGTATAGAAGGGATCGCTCTCTCGGCAATCACGCAAGATTCTTACACAGAGTTCATTTGAAGTCACACAGCAACGAGGAGCGATCGTAAAATATTATTTTAGTTTTGATGAACAGTCAGTTTTGATGATCAATTCAAATATTTCACATAATACATTTTATAACTTCAGCTCTATGTCTGCTACTTTTGGACATGAGATATTATTGGTCACTGGAGAAGTACATCAATCAGCTCAGTTTCTGAGAGGCTACCTGGGTGGTCAAGTGATAGCATATTTGCCCCTTGTATGAGAAGTCCTCAGTTCTAATCCACTCAGATGTAACTTTACATTTTAATAAACAAAGATTGCATCCGCACTTCAGTGGACATATATCTTGAGTGGGGAAACATTAGTTTGCATTAATCTTTAAACAGCAGCTTTTTTGTTTTCAACACAAACACTTTTTCATTCATGATTTACTATTAATGTCAATAAAGTCACAATAACAGAATCTAAGATTTAAAGTAATATGTGCCTTAACATCACAAATGTGTGATGCCAAATGTTATTACAAGAAGATAACAGTATTTCTTAATAATACTACTAATAATACTAATAATAAGGCGGAGACTATTTGCACAAAGTGTAAACAGCAATATCTTCTTTGCACTAAGTGACAGATACTATTTGCACCTTTAATTAAAATAATTTAATTAAATACTAACAGGGCATCACTGTAGTGTGTTTATTTAGAGTCCCACAGACACTCTTAACCACCCAATAACTGCCAGGAAATCAACTTTAATGTTAATTTGATTTATTATTATATGTAGTATTAAAGATAAATATTAAGAGAGGAGAATAAACAGGGTTGAGAAAACTGGGTCAAAAGGAAGATTACATCCCAGGTCATCCGCATCGAAGTGCATTCACATCATCTTATCACACTTTGTATCTCACCACTGTAGAGACACTCAAGGAACAGTTTTCTTTAATTTAGCTGTTTTTACACAATTTCAGTGCAAACAGCCACACTATGTGGCAGGTATTTATACCTAGTGCAAATAGTCATTCTGTGATAAAGATAATAATAATAATAATAATAATAATAATAATAATAATGTTATATTATTGATATAGAAGTTTCTAATACTTTCCATCATTAATACCTTGAGATACGAGCAAAAAAGCTTCTGAACAGAATGTGCAGAATGTCTACTGGAATGGCGTTTTCCTCCACCGATAACAGACACCATCGCAAATGCTCTCTAGTGCCCATACTAGGGAAGTGATGACGTTAGAAAACTGAAAACAGAGATTTCAAATGGATAAAAAGTTATTTAAAATGAAAATTTTAAATGTATAGGAGTGGTGGTGGTGTAGTGGGCTAAAGTACATAACTGTTAATCAGAAGGTCGCTGGTTCGATCCCCATAGCCACCACTATTGTGTCCTTAAGCAAGGCACTTAACTCCATGTTACTCCAGGGGGATTGTCCCTGTAATAAATGCACTGTAAGTCGCTTTGGAAAAAAGCGTCTGCCATAAATGTAAATGTAAAACTGATTATTGTGGACCTGGACATTTGCTACGTCCAAACTTACATGTTTTATTTTAAAACACAATGATTTTGCTACGATTACACCTCATGTCCACACTGCATCAGCATTTTCCACCAAAGAAAAGTGACACTTTTAAAAACTCTCTCTAGTGCCACGGACGTTAGAGAACTAAAAACAGACATTTCAAATGAAAATGGATTAGTGTGAATGTGAAATTAGGCCACATTTTGCACTGATTTCACTATGTTTACACTTCTCATCAACACTAGAACAGAGTTTTTCTCCAATAAAAAGTCCTCCAATAGCGCATACTTCGGAAAAAGATGGCGTAATTTTTTAAAACAAAAATATATTAATATGGACGTGGCCTTAGTTAAAATGTCGACATGTTTAGCTAGCTCCCTGCATAATAACACTTCTGGTTTAATGAACACATATTTGAAGGCTACTGTCACCCTGTTTTTGTTTGTTACAAATACATCATGTGCAACAGTACAGCATGCTGGCAATGCGTTGGCCTAGCATTTGCTTCTGCGTATTTGTGTAGTGTGTTTCCGGACTAATCAGCTCATCTGATTTTAGAATCCGCTCAAAGCATACACAAAGGCATTTACTCTTTGCCATGCTTGGTTTGCCAGGGGGCAGTGCCTATGATAACTACATGCATGTTTTTCATAGTTAACATCCAATGTCAAGTGTGCTTAAATGCACTAGCATAGCTCTTTAATTGTGACCATGGTAAACTCGGAAAAGCTTTGTGTACAGTCTGATGAGAGTAAACAGAATGTTCTTTGCTGCTTAGTCTTTTCTGTGTAAGCTAAGCCTTTTTATATAACCTCCAGAAAGTCTTTAGCAGTACAACAATATTGCTTCACGCCTGCCCTTGACTCCAGTCACAATGATATACGAGAATGTAAACTGACAGTATGTCTGCATTGTGCTTCGTAAACGTACGCTGTCTGTAATAAAGATTTATTATCTGAAGATGGTGTATGGCCAGATTTATGAAAGCCATTGAGATGAACGAAACCTCTCACCTTAGTCAAACGTGGTACCACAAAATTTGTCATTATCCGATCCCTGATCAGGTGATCCGATCCCTGCATGTGCAAACCAATTTAAAGGTATAGTTTACCCAAAAAGACATTTTGTCATAATTTACTCACCCTTTAAGTTGTTCCAAACCTGTATGACTTTCTATTTTTTGCATAGAACACAAACGGAGATGTTTGGCAGATTATTAGACTCATTGTATGGAAAAAAGCTGCAATGATGCAACTAACATTCTGCCTAACATCTCCTTTTGTGTGACATGATAGAACAAATTCAAAGGGGTTTAGAACAACACAACAGTGAGTATATGATGAAAGAATTTTCATTTGGGGGGGGATATCCCTTTAATATGTGCTAACTTCCCTAGTAAACTTCTTCAAAGGTTTTACATGTGTATGACTGTCATGTAGCTGTAAAGATTGAACATTAAAGAAAGGAGTTGAACAGCACCAAATATTAGGCCATAAAGCAGCTGATATTTGTGTGTATCTGTGAGATTCAAAGGCTCACAATTGAGTGCATCTGCTGGCCACACAAGACAGGAAGTGCTCAGTTCCTCACAGTTTATCTGACCAACATCCTCCATAGAGGCTAATCCATAAAAAGTCCAATCTCTACAGTAATAACCCAACTAATCAAACCAACAACCTAATATCTCACAATCCAGCCAATCAAGTCCAGCCCAGAAATCATAGGAACGACAGCCTGACACCTCACAATCCAACATTTAAAATACAGACACCAAAATATATTATTTCCAAATAAACTCTGCATATGAAAAAACAAAAAAAACAAACTCTCATCCATGCTGTATAACCAAATGCATAGGCATAAAAAACAATTTTGTTTCAATGGAAATACCACACATATTTCACCACACATTATATATTATTTCCCCAGACACACAGATGAGTGCCAAATATACACCGATCAGCCAAAACATTAAAACCACCTGCCTAATATTGTGCAGCTACCCCTCATGCCGCGAAAACAGCGCCAACCCATTTCTAATCACCACAATTATACAGAGTGGTTATCTGAGTTACTGTAGACTTTGTCAGTTCAAACCAGTCTGGCCATTCTCTGTTGACCTCTCTCATCAAAAAGGCATTTCCGTCCACAGAACTGCCGCTCACTGGATGTTTTTTGTTTTTGACACCATTCAAAATGGTGTAAATGGTAAATTGTAGAGTCTGTTGTGTGTTAAAATCCTAGGAAATCAGCAGTTGCAATACTCAGACCAGCCCATCTGGCACCAACAATCATGCCATAGTCTAAATCACTAAGATATTTTTTCCCCATTCTGATGGTTGATGTGAACATTAACTGAAGCCCCTGACCCATATCTGCATGTTTTTATGCACTACTGCCACACGATTGGATGATTAGATAATCACCTAGATGGTTGTTGGTCAGATGGGCTGGTTTGAGTATTTCTGTAACTGCTGATCCACTGGGATTTTCACACACAACAGTCTAGTCTAGAATTTACTCATAATGGTGCCAAAACAAATACATTCATTGAGCGGCTGTTCTGTGGATGGAATTGCCTAGTTGATGAGAGAATGGCCAGACTGGTTCGAACTGACAAAGTCTACGGTAACACAAATAACTGCCATGTACAATTTTGGTGAGAAGTATAGCATGCTATTCTGAGATGTGGGTTGGCTCTGTATTGGCGGCACGAGGGGGACCTACACAATATTAGGCAGGTGGTTTTAATGTTGTGGCTGATTGGTGTATATAAACACCCCCCAAAAAGGATAGAAAATAAATAGAAATACCATTTCGAAGAGGACAAATATCATCTCATGGGTAAACGTGTAATATGTCCACTCTTAGATTTAATCTCATTTAGAGTTCTTCTTTATAAAAACGCTCTTATTTAATATTAAGACAGTTATGTCCGATATAAAAATATCAAATATAAATGGCAAAAGGAAACCAGGGAGATTTGATAATCCTTCAGATATATTTCACGTAATCCTGCATTTTCTGTTCCTGCTAGCTGTCAATCAATGTTTGAACACGCCACCAATTGGGTGTGTTAGTTTATCTCCATGTCTGCAGTCCACTGGTCACTCATTATATAGCAGTATCCCAGAATACAGTTGTTTGGGTGGAGTAAGAAGAAGGGCCGTATTTCTTTCCCCCATTGGTCTTCTTCCAGCTGGGGAGGATGGGCATGCTGTCCTGCTTGCAGAGAGCTTTATCTGTAGGTCTCTGTCTGGCTTTTATCTCCTTGCAGAGGTGACGTTTCTTCTCAATCATCTCCATCATGGTGCTGTCCCCACATGCCCAAGGCATAGGGGGGATCTAATGAGCAAGGAGGGGTGGCAAGGGGGGTCAGAAAATGTTGGTGGCAATCAAACCTGGCCACATTATATAAACATGCTTACTCTTATCTTTTTAGTAACCATGGGGATTTCAGAATCCTAACTTGAACTAGATTTTAACGTAAGACAAAAAAAAATATTTTGTCATCATTTACTCACCCTCATATTATTCCAAACACTTCCATTGCATCTTTTTCCACACAATGAATATGAATGTTGACTGAGGCTGTCATTCTGTCTAGTATCTCCTTTTGTGTTCCAGAGAAGAAAAAAATCATTTTGGAACAACATGAGTGTGAGTGAATGTTTGGATGAACAATTCCTCTATGACTTAAGATTGGAAGTTTCTACCACATTTAACCCTTTGATTAGGGGTGGGCAATATACCGGTTGCATTGAATAATGCCACAACGTGGCAGGAAATGCACATATTGACTAAGTAATTATTAAATAACACCTTTACCAACTGTGCATTTATATCTAGTATCTAGTCGCAAAAAGGTCTCCAGTATCCAATGGAAATCTAAATGCAAAACAAATTCATAATGGAGGAGTTTGATTCAGAATCAAAGCAAACACTTATATGTTCGAACTAAAAAGAGAGAAACCTCTTTTACTTTTTTATTTTTTTTTTTTGCCTTGGATTGAAAAACAATGCAGAGTAGATAAAATAGATAAATAGTTATCAAAAAATATATTTTATAATTGTTGATGAGCGAGGTAAACAGAGAATGGCCAGACTGGTTCGAACTGACAAAGTCTATGAAACTCAGATAACCACTCTGTACAATTGTGGTGAGAAGAATACACACACACACACACACACAATATCTCTCAGTCTTAATCATGTGCACACATAATAAATGACCATGCACCTAAACATTGTATAGGCAACACAAAATCTCAGAGAATATTTAAGACATGCGCGCGCGCACACACACACACACACACACACACACCAGTGGGGATTTCTTTAAGACTGCAAG
This sequence comes from Xyrauchen texanus, assembly GCF_025860055.1. NCBI lineage: Eukaryota > Metazoa > Chordata > Actinopteri > Cypriniformes > Catostomidae > Xyrauchen > Xyrauchen texanus. The sequence continues at coordinate 8,114,950 of NC_068311.1, forward strand.
GGAAGCTCAGCTTCCCCTATAATGTCAAAAAAATAATGGTCAAATATGTACTATTGTGTAAACAATTTATTGACTAAAAATGCGTTAGAACACGTTCATCTCGAAGACGAGTTCGTTCAGAATCAGCTACATTACATATAGCAGGTCGGCTGACTCGATTTACTTCTCATACATTCCCGTAGCGTCAGTGCATTTCCCTGTTGAAGCCGAAGCGTCCATTGACTTCAATGGGGCTGCTCTGAACAGTTTTTTCAGTGCTCGAAAATAGACGGTCATTGGATAAATGCTGCGATTATGTCCCGCCCACGGACGCTCAGCGTCTCTGGGGGTGAATGAGGAGTGGGCTGGCCCGGACTCTGGGCTTCCGCGTGATGATTGGAGGATCTGTCGAAAGACTGCATCTCCTTTTGATTGACAGCGAATCTGTACTATAAGAAGTCACTGAAGCTATTTCGCGCTCAGTCCCATCGCGGATTTCTCAAGTGTAGTCGAAAGACAAACTGCTGCAACCTATTTCTTTATATTTGTTTGGCGTAATTGCTAGTCAATTTGCATAATACATTTCACACAATTATACACCACATTCCTTGTTTCAGTTTTACCAAGTTTAATATATTTTGTTTTAGAGCGTTCGTTCGTTCGTTCGTTTGTTCGTTCGTTCGTTCATTCATTCATTCATACAGTAGGCTAGGCTAGCGTTGTACAGGTGAAACTGCGCACGATGGCAGACGGTGCTAATATTGTCGACCTGATTTTGGCGAAGCCATTTGAAAGTCTTCCTTACGAGGAAAAAATTAGAATTAAACAGCAGGGCAGATCAGCACCTAAGATTGATTTAGTGCAAAAAATAGGGTAAATAAGTTTATAATGTAGGCCGAAAATGAGCTTCCCCTCTTTGAAAGACCAGCAGCCGCCACTGACACACACATACTGTACAGACATGTGCTTTTAAGACAGGAAGCAGTAGACAGACAAAGAAAGGACAGTGGATGCGGATGAGGAGAACATGTAAATTTGACAAAGTTTTATTTTGTTGTTTTTTGGGGGGTTAGTTTTATCCCTCAGTTTTATGATTTATTGGGGTTAGTTAAATTACAGTCACTAACAATCAAACACATACAACTGGGAAGTGAGAGAGGAGCTGAATTTATACTTTATGTTTTTTCTTTTGAAGTGTTCTGAGTAAAAGAGTTTCCATTGAGTAAATATAATTGATCTGTGTCATCAGTGTGTACTGTATATACGTTATCTATGGCTATAGCTATGACAATATTAAACCATTTTAATTGGTTTGTGTTCTACTATCGTTACATTTTGTTCTAATGTATCAGAAATCTCTGTCAGCTGTGAGATGTGTAACTGACTCCCCAGTCTCTGTGAAAGTGACAGCAAAATGAAAAGCAGACTTATTATTACAGGATTTGTACATAATACAATAGCTCTAAAACCCATTTGAATAAGGCAACAGACAAACAGGAGAGGGCATTTGACAGACACTGAGGTAAATGTCATGTCTAGATACGTACATATATACACACATCAAACAGTCTGTAGAAATTGAAATACTTCATGGAAACTTCAGACAGTTCTTTATTGCTTAAAGTGGCAATTCAATTATGTTTTAGTTTAAGTTTAAAGGGATAGTTCACCCAAAAATGAAAATCCTCTCATTATTTACTCATCTTCATGCTATCCCTGAGGGGATGTGTATGACGTGTAAATGGACATAAAGGCAGCATCAGGCAACAAGTAATCCATATGACTCCAGTGATTTAATCCATGTCTTCTGAAGCGAAGTGATAGGTGTGGGTGAGAAACATATAAATATTTAAGTCCTTTTTACCATAAATTCCATGTAGGTATAGCTATCCAGATATCTCCAAATGAGGGTGGAATCTCCAAAATAAGGTGGGGTTACTCCAGAAAGGGTTGAACATCACCAAAAAGGGCTGTCACTTCCACTTAAGGTCAGGGAAAGGGTTAAGTTAAGGGCTCCCTAAATCTTTGCAGGGGTTTGGAGCTCCTTTCCCTTTTTGGAGCACTAGCTGCAGCTATATCCTGCTCATAAATTCTACTCCATGCCCAGTAGGTGGCGATATGCACAAAGACTGAGAATTGCCAACAACTATTGAAGAAGAAAATAAAAGTGAAAGTGGAGATTTATTGTAAATAAAGGACTTACATTTTTATCTGTTTCTTATCCATACTTATAATATCACTTCTGAAGACATGGATTTATCCACTGGGGTCATATGGATTTCTTTTATGCTGCCTTTATGTGCTTTTTGGACTGTCAAAGATTTGGCAGCCATTCACTTGCATTGTATGGACCTACAGAGCTGAAATATTCTTCTAAAAATCTTTGCGTTCTGCAGAAGGAAGAAACTCATACACATCTGGGATGGTGTGTGAGTATATTAACAGATCATTTTCATTTTTAGGTGAAAAATGCCTTTAAATAATGTTAAAGCAATGTTGCAAAATACTATGTTAAATGAGATCTATGCCTCTGAATTCAAGAGCTGATAATTGCTTTTTGTGTTTCATGGCATTATTTCACTTGTTGTTTGATGTCTGTACATCTGTGGCTGTACAATGTTTGAAATATTAATAGAAAGAGACACACTGGTCGAGAGTAAGACTGTTCGTTTCTGCTCTGAGGAGGTTCTCATTCAAATTCTCATCAGTTAAACCTTTTAAAGTGCTTAAATCACCTGACATATAAAACACTGATTGTGGATCTCTTGGCATAAACTCTACTGAGAGGATGATTTCAATTTGAGTGCCTCTTCAGGGCATGATGAAAAGAGCAGCCCTGATCTGGACCACACACAAATACACACATATACATATACAGACACAGATAATGAACACTGTGAGCATTGATCCAAAATGAACTGAACACACAGCAGTAGCAGCAGCAGAGCCAAAGGAAGAGCAACAGACAGGATAGGATAAACACACAGCCATAAGGTCAAAGGTCAAAGACATGAAGTTTTGTATTGCTGGGCGGATTGAGGGTGACAGACATGGAGACAGGAACCGAACTCCACACGCATGCGATCTCGCTCACTCTGAGGAATAAGGGGGCTGTACCTGGCACGGGCTCCCACTTTGATGGGCTGAGGGGTCAGGGGCGTGTCTTTGGGGCGTTCCAACAGGGCAGGGGACTCCTGATGTGGAAGCAGAGCGACCAAGTTTACACCCCGTTTTTGTTTCTAAAAAGGACAGAGTATGTAAGTCTAAGTCTAAAATCAACTTAAGGGTGTTGCTTTAAATTCGGGCACTTTTAGCACTGTGGATTTCTAGACAATAAAGTTTTGTTACAACATTTTTACTCTCTTTTTTATTATTATTTGTGTATGTACATGCATCCCTCATGTTTAGCATTGTGTATTTATTTTTTTCAGTCATGAAACATTGTCACAGTGTCATTTCCACTACATATCAAATTCTGTATTGTGTTTAATAGAATTCTGTGATGGAATTTTTTATGTTTTTTTTTAATATATAAAATAGCTTTCTCCTTTGTCTTGCTAAAGCTTATTTCATAGCTAAGATATTGTGTATCCATAATACAATAATATTTAATAACATATTCACACTTTTTGCATAATTTTGCATAACTAGATTGCAAATGATGGCCAATGAAAATATTATGCATGCAGGTTTTATTTACCATGATTTTATTTTGTTTTATTCAAACATCACTTGTCTCGTATTTAATCTCAAGCATGCTCTTCAATTACACTTTTGTAAACTTGGTACACAAGTACACTAACTTTAAAAAAAAAAAAAAAAATAAATAAATAAATAAATATATATATATATATATATATATATATATATATATATATATATATATATATATATATAATAACAACAATTAGGGACAAAATTGTTTGGTGTGGTAGAAATTACACCATAACTGTGGGACAGCCATAATTTTGAAACATTTGTAGAATTAATTTTCACACAACAAATACTGAAAAAGGTTAATTTTTTCACTCTTTGTTTGCATGATCATAGTTTAAATCATGTAAATAATTTTTATCATGGATATTTTATTTTTTTAGTGTTGAACATCTGGGTCTGGGACAAGGCTACAACAATAAAATCTATATAAAAAATGCATTTGAAAAGTAAAAATAAATAAATAAATACACGATGACGACCAAGTAAAAAGTTTTAAAGTCAGTTTTAATGTGTCCTTCAAATAAAAAAAATAAAAAAATAAAAAAACCAGAGTTTCAATCTGTTAGTTTTAATAAAAATCAAATCCTGGTACATGAAATTAACCAAAAACGTCAATATGACACACCTATTTTCCTTTACCTGATTATTTTTCACACAACTAGCGCTGACCTGAAAACTCACCTCCAAGCATGGTGGTCGGGCTGACGGAAGAGCGGCCAAACCGACTGGGCGTGGCTGTGGGTGTGGATGATTGTCCTGTGGGCGTTTCCCAGTCTTGTGATTTTGGAGAAGAGCTACGAAGAGCTCTGTCCCTACTGTCACTTCTGCCTTTATTTTCAACTAGAAGAGAAAGTAGTAGAGATTTCAGCATGCTTTCAAAAAACCAAATGCCAAGACTGGTTGTATGATTGGCATAAACAAGAATACGGATTGCTGCACCTCTTCTGTCTAAGTGCCTTGAGCTCTGCGTATGTCTGTCTCTGTTCATTTGAGAATGACCAAACAGTACCATACATGAGTGCTATAGTGCTGTACAGCAGAGCTGCAATACAATATATGACCACAGAGTGTCACTACAGAGCCAAAGTTACATGTTTGGAATAGCATACTACCATACTAACCTTACTACTTCTGTAGTGAGCAGCATGTATACTCTGCACGGAATACCAGTATTCTCAGATGACCTACTACAATATGCCAAATGTGCATTATACAATAGCACACTTTGTTGGGTACTTCCTCTTCCAGTTTATTGAATAAACCAGAAGGTAGATCAACAATTTTTAACATCTCCTTTTTGATTCATCATTTAGGGTACTGCAAGAAGTTAAGTCCGTTTTACACATACTTGGATTAAAAGGACAAAATAGTTGATTTTATCTCTGAGATCATAACTGGATGCTACTTGCTGAATAAAACACACCATGGAATGAGGTCAAGTGACAATGGTGAAGCCTAGTATTGTTTGTAATGTCTATGCATAATGCATACTGTTTCACAAACACTTTTTAAAAGAATAGTTAAAAGTATGCAGTAAGCAGTATGCAAGTATCCATTCTATATATGTAATAAACTATGCTAATATTAAATAATATAAAAAAATGAATAGAAAAAAGCATCTTTCTCAGATCTTCTTCTATGTGTTTCTTTTTGCTTCTTTACACCTTTACCTTTACTGAAACTTTAATTGTTTTTGTTGTCTATCCTTCATTCACCTTTCTGTTTGCCATTCCATCTCTCTCTCTCTCTCTCTCTCTCTCTCTCTCTCTCTCTCCTCTCTCCCCTCACAGGGAATCCATTAGTAGACACATTCATCACGTCTTTTGTTGGCTCTGAAGACATTAGGAAAATTGCTTTACTAACAGATGAAAGCTTTTCAATTATTTCAGCTGGCAAGAGTATCTGAATGTGTGTCCGTATCGTCTGTATAGACGTGTGGTTAGTAACATAGTCTGACACTTATGAGCATATGAATTGAAGGTGACATCAGCGTATATCATCAGTGAGTGTGGTCGGGTGTGTGTGTGTGTGTGTGTGTGTGTGTGTGTGTGTGTATTGACCGTATCCATATGCTAATACAAAGCCATGAGCTACTTCAGTTCATTTCAGTTCACTCTGCATTGCCACAATGTTAAAGGGCTAGTTTGCCCAAAACTATTCTCCCCTTCATGTGGTTCCAAACCTGTCTTTCGTTCTTCTGAGGAACACAACATTTTTGTTAATGAACATTCTTGTCTCATGTGATTTAACTTGCTCATACTGTCCTTCCTTATCTCTCTAGAAACACACACACACACACACATGTTTGGTTTCCATGTTTTATGGGGACTTTCCATAGACATAATGGTTTTTATACTGTACAAACTTTATATTCTATCCCCTAAACCTAACCCTACCCCTAAACCTAACCCTCACAGAAAACTTTCTGCATTTTTACATTTTCAAAAAACATAATTTAGTATGATTTATAAGCTGTTTTCCTCATGGGGACCGACAAAATGTCCCCACAAGGTCAAACATTTCGGGTTTTACTATCCTTATGGGGAAATTTGGTCCCCACAAAGTGATAAATACATGCTCACACACACACACACACACACACACACACATGTCTCAATAGACATAATGATTTTTATACTGTACGAACTATAAATTCTTTCCCCAAACCCGAAATTTTTTTAAGCGTTTTGAATTATGGGGACACTAGAAAGGTCCTCTTAATCCACATTTATAGCATAATACCCTTGTAATTACCAGTTTGTAACCTAAAACAAAGTCCTCGTAAACCACCATCCCCCTCCCCCCACACACACATTCAGTTGTATGGCCAGGTCTGTTGAAATGTTCCATTAGTCTGTGGTGTCCTGCTCCAACAGTCTCCATTTAATTAGTGTCCTCTGTCATCAATGTTGGGCGCTAATTCTAAGACTGCAGCAAATTTATCATATTTGCCTATTAACATGCACAGTCAATTCCTGCATGTGGCCTGCTGAAACACACTGCTGTATGTGTGTATGAGTGGGTCCATTAGAGGAGGCATTTTGTGTAGGTGTGAACTGGCAATACTCAAGTCTTATCAGTGTTCACAGGGTCAGGTTGTTCTATGAGGTTCCTCAGCTTACAGCAGAGAACTTAAGAAGCTGTACCCTTCATCAAGTTGGACATGCACATCCTAGTTCATAAACTCACCACCTTTGACACAGTGAAACAAGACGGAAAGGGACAGCAGGAGAGAGACAGAACAGAGATGAGGAGGAACAAATGAGACTGGAACAGCCACTTGGAAAAAAATGGGCGCACACTATTAATGTCATAAATGAGAAATAGAAGTCAGTGATGTCATGAAGGAGCTTTGGAAAGGATTCTTATGAGAATATCTCAGCTCTATAGGTCCTTTCAATGCAAGTGAATGGTGGCCAGACTGTTGAAGCTCAAAAAATCACATAAAGGCAGCATCAATGTAATCTCTATGACTCCAGTGGATTAATCTATGTCTTTAGTTACATTTCTCTGAAAATAACAAAAACGGTCTTATGCTATTTTGCTTTTTGGAAGAAACAAAAAACAATGTTGTCATAAAGGCACTTTGGAAGTGATAGAATCGGTGATGTCATCAAGGAGTGTTGGAAGGAACAGAAAATAGTGAGGTCGTAAAGAATATTTAAAAGGAATAGTAAATAGCGATGTCATAAAGGAGCATTTGTCGGAAGAGAAAACAGTGAAGTCATAAAGGAGCTTTGGAAAAACAGAAAAATTTTATGTCATAAAATAACTATGGAAGTGATAAAAACAGTGATGTCATCAAGGAGCTTTAAAAATGGACATAACACATTGATGTCATAAAGGAGCTTTGGAAATAATAGAAAACAGTGATGTCATAAAGGAGCTTTGGAAAGAATAGGAAACAGTGATGTCATAAAGGAGCTTTGGATAGAACAGAACAGTGATGTCTTAAAGAAGCTTGGCAATTAACAGAAAGCAGTGATGTCATAACAGAGCTTTGGAATTAATAGAAAAGGAAGCTTTAGAAAGAAATAGAAAATAGTGATGACATAAAGGAGCTTTAGAAAGAAATTAAAAAGTGTGATGTCATAAAGTAGCTTTGGATAGAACAGAACAGTGATGTCATAAATGAGTTTTAGAAAGAAATAGAAAAGAGTGGTGACATAAAGGAGCTTTAGAAGTAATGCAAAGCAGTGATTTCATAAATTTATTTTCAGTTGCATTGGAACCAGTTCTCCTGTTGAATGGCACATTCTGACAGCAAAACTGATCTGCCATCATGATACTTTTGCACAGATAAGCACTCTATGTCACAGTAAGGCACAATGTAAGCACTCCTGTACCTCTAAATTATGCTTATGAATGCCAAACCCATTGCCATAATGATGAGGAAATACATTAAATGTGTGGGATCATTATTAGCATATGCTAATGTAACCTTAGGGTATTTGAACGTAGACACTTAACTATTAAACTATTCAGTGCTGCAGGGAAAGCACTGTAGATTACTGTCTGTTAAGGCTTATTTATAGTCAGTTATGGGCACTGTATGGTATATAAAAACAAACCAACATGTCTTTTAATCTAGACTGATCCTTTACACAGATTCACACACACACACACACACGCGCGCGCACAAATGTTGGTGCAGCTATCCTTATGAGGACTCTCCATAGACATAATGATTTGTATACTGTATGAACTACAGATTCTATCCCCTAACCCAAAATCTACCCCTAAACATAACCCTCACAAAAAACTTTCTGCACTTTTACAAAAAAGTGATTTGAATTATGGAGACACAAGAAGTGCCCTCTTAAACCAAATGTATTGCATAATACCCTTGTAATTATCAGTTTGTAACCTAAAAAATTTCCTCATAAACCACCCAAACCCACCCACCAACCCACACACACACACACACACACAGTGGCAGCCTGTTAATCTCACAACCTCCACACTCTGTCAGGCACGAAACCACAGATCCATGGAAGACATTCTGACAGGAGGTGTCTGTGTGTTTGTGTTTGTGTACCTGTATAATGCCATTGCTGGACTTCACTGATTGACAGACTGTTGTGATTATGTGTTTGTTTTTATGTGCCTGTGTGTATGTGCATATGCATCAGAAATGAGCTCAAATGGAGGAATGAATAGAATAACAATAGGAAATCAAATCTACATGTGTTTGTGCATGTGTATTTTGAGGGTTCTAATCGACATGATAGCATTAACTGATTAATTTCAAGTACGTCAGAATTCATTAATAACGATTTTAATCATGATTTGAAAGCTCACAAGAAATAAATTCAACAACCCTCTCTACAAAAAATCCACCAACCTTCACAGTAAGCCAAACTATTACACAACAAACACTGATTTTGATTTGAAGAGGCTCCGTTTGAGGTGGGAAACTTTGGATAATTTTCTCTCTCTCTCTCTCTCTCTGTCTGACTGTCTCTCGCTCTATAAGCATGTTGAACAGTCCGCGCGTAGGTTGATCGCTCAATTTATAATCTGTGAACATCCTCAAACACATTTCCACACAGACACACCTGAGGTGATGATGGAAGTGGACCGTGGAAATAGGACATGAAAGCCATCTCTTCTCCACACACGGGAAAAAATAACACTTGAGAAAAAGTCCTTAGCTGCAGCTCTCAAGACGATTGCACACACTCTTTAAACCCAATCAAGCTTTGCTCTCTGAGACAACATCACTCACTTTGAAGGTGTAACTGAGAGAGCTACCTATCACCTTCAGATATCGCACGGTCAAACCTTTATTTAACCATTCCTAGCGAACTGAAGTATTAGCTTGGTTACAAATCTGTGGATCCAATTGATTCATTTCACTTTTAGTATCTTTAGAATCTGGCATTTGTTTGATTGCCCTACTTAAAGACCATGCTGGTCTGGTTTATGCTGGTTAGTGATGGTTCAATGTAGCTTGTTAAACAGGACAAAAAGATCACCAGAATACAAAACACAACATACACTGGTGACCTGACCATATATATATATATATATATATATATATATATATATATATATGCATTTGATGGACACTTCTATCCAAAGTGGCTTATATTCAAGGCATATACTGTATTTTGCCAGTATGTGTGTTCCTGGGAATCAAACCCACAACCTTGGCTTTGCTAGTACTGTGCTAAACCAGTTGAGCTATGGGAACGAGCCATGCTGGTCTTTTCAACAGGATGTTGTAGGCTTAAGTATTTTTTCTAGATTGTTAATTTTCTTCTAAAGAATACCCTACAGGTAAACCCTTGCTAATAACATGCTGCAGTCTCTTAAATGACAAAAATGGCATTATATTTCCATTTAGGGCCAAACGTGTAAGACATGCTAGTGCTTTTTATAATGCACTAGCCAAGCCAAGTTAAGTTCAATCGAGATTAATGTTGATTACCACAAAAATAAATTTAGACTTGTACCTCCTTTTTATGAAAAAAGAAAAAGTCTGGTATTAAGTGAGGTACTTAAAATGGAAGTGAATGGGCCAATCTGTAAAAACTAAAATACTCAAAAGATGTCAACAATATGCATGTTAACATGATTTTAGTGTTATAAAATTGCTTACAAATGTTTTCTATGCAAAGTTAAATCCAATTTTAAAACTTTGTTACCACGATGATGTAATGATGTAAACCCTAAAAACGATTTAAACAACTAAAAATACTTGAGTTTTAACAAAATAATTAATTTAAGTGCTTTTAAAAAAATATACGATTCACCTTTATGCCTTTAAAATCTCAGAAAATTTGCCCCATTCACTTTCTTTAGTACAGTAAATGCCTCACTGTAAGCTCAATCTTTTTTCCTTTTAAAAATAAAAGAAGGGATGAGTTTAGGGATGATTTTTTGTGGTAATCAACATTATGCCACAAATGATGTCGATTGAGCTTAACATGTATTGAATCCATAGTAAACTTTATGTTCATGTTCACAGACACCTAATCTCATAGATTTAGCATCACGCAAAAAATATGTTTTCAGTTTCCAGTGTCATTGTAAAAATGCACTAATTGCAGACAGCCACGATGTTATATATTATAAGTTGAAGTGTCAAATTTTCAAGGCTTTATTGAAATAAAACAAGAAATATTCAGCTAGTCATATGATCTCAGCTTAGCTCTCATGAATGCCTGTCCAGCACAATTTCTTTTTCAAAAACACCATTCTACTGGTACTGTGTCTTTCTGTTTAAAAGTTTAGCAATTAGCAAAACATTTTATCTCAGTTCACCTTTAAAACAATTGGTACTCACCATCTGCTGACTCTTTGCTCTTGCGTCCTCCAGAACCTTTCTTCAGCATGTTCCGTCCAGAGGTGAACAAATTGCTAAGCTCATCTAATGGACTGGTGGGTGTACGACAACCTCGACCTCCTGATCCTGAACTTGATCCTCCTGATCCCGAAGCTGTGGAGACATTTTGCATGGAGCCCCCGTGCACACTGGACGAGTTTGAGAGCCGCCCACTTCCGTATGGAACTCCAGATGCACTGCGAGGGATTGTACCAGTCATGACAGCATCATATGGTGGGGGCCGTTTCAAGGTGAGAGGTGTTAGCGCACGACCCATACTAACAGGAGACGGGCAGGCGGAGTGGCTCCGTGGGTAACCGTGCGCTGCGGATGATCCCCCGTTTTTGTACTGCCCAGATGGGAGAGGTGGGGCAGAAGACCGTCCTGATGCTGTGATCGTCTGTTGCTCCTTAGTCTCTGCTGACTTCTTCTTATGATGATGATGATGATGATGGTGGTGGTGGTGGTGGTGTTTACCAGACACCTGCTGAGCTTCCAGTGGTTGTCCAGGGTCTGCAGAAGTTGGGGATGCACCAGGTTTGCCATATCCAACGTTCTCAAGTACGGGCAATTTGGTGACCTCTAATGGAGTGAGAGGGGACTCATCAGAGTTGGGAGAATACTGGGCAGGTGTGGGTGGAAAAACCAAAAGTGGGGGGCGATGGGAAAGCAGATTTGGGAAGGGGGCAGGAATGTCACAGAGTGCACCACGTGGAGTGGTTGGTCGTGTAGGTTCTACTTCTGGCACCAAAGGAGTGGGACCTGTCTCCCAACGTAATTGGTTATGGTCTAACAATGAAGCAATATCATCATAGGTGGGATATTTCATTTCTTCATACACACTTTCACTTTGATCATCCTCCTCATCGCCGTTGGCTCCGGAAATTTGACTAAAGTCTCGTAAAATGTTTCCAACCATTTCTATATAAACAGGCTCTGTCTCCTCGTCTGTGTCTGGGGCGGGGCTTTGATTCTGAGACGCCGACTTCTTTTTCTGTCGTCGTGGCAGAGAGGCAGACTTGACCTTGCTTCCATGGTTTTGGATGTAGGACTCATCAAAGGACGTGCTGAGCTGGGTGTTGGGGTTGCGTTTGGGTTTAGGTGGAGGCATGCGACGGTACTCCTCACTGCAGGGGCGGGATTTAGATGCTGTAGGTAAGAGAACAGATGTGTTTACATTATGTCCATTTGTAACGTAACTATACATAAATACAAAAAATAGAAAAAAATGATGTTGCTTGCATAGACACATGTAGACCTTATTAGCAAATAATTAAAGATTTCTTGCTATATTATCCTCTCGCATTACAGATGAGTAAATATATATATAGACAGAAGCTCTGTTACAAAACATAATCAGCTGCTTGCTGTCAGTTGCCTAAATATGAAACAGCTACTTTCTAAGGCATCATCTAAGGCCTATCTTAAGCATCACCAAACCTCATAAATTACTAAATTTGAAATTTATGAAATTTAACACACAAATAGCATTCCTCACCCAACCCACATGAGAGAATTGACATAAGCGTAAATTGACAGATGCTGTCTGCAACAGTCTAGAGACTTTTTCAAGCCAATTTTCACAATATGTGATTTATCATAAACATTAAATTTATGCATTTTGCAGACGCTTTTATCCAAAGCGACTTACAGTGCACTTATTACAGGGTCAATCCCCCCCAGAGAAACCTGGAGTTAAGTGCCTTGCTCAAGGGCCCAACAGTGGCATCTTGGTTGTGCTGGGGCTTGAACCCCCGACCTTCTGGTCAGTAACCCTGAGCCTCAACCACTGCCCCCACAAAACCAATAAACATTGGTCATAACCATAAATTAATCTTACTCCAAAAACATCTATAATATAATTGTTTATTAAATCTTAGCATCGGCTAATAAACTATTAAACTAAATTATTAATTCAGCTGAGACAATAAATAATTGCAGTGCAATTTATAGTCTATAATTTACATACACATCTATATTACCACACAGATACAATGACAGTGCAGTATTCAGAATTTATAGTAAGTAAGCCAGTCTTTTGATTTGTGTTGAGTACAACCACAGATATAAAATGCTTTCAGAGTTATACAATAGTATGTATTGTAAATAAATCCTTCTTGTTGCTAAAATTCTCTTCTAAAACAGCAATTGTTTGTTGCAAACTCCAAATAATGTTCTCTTCGAATGAATGTATAATGGCCAACATATTGAAAATGTAATACCCAGGCAGTCAGTTTATTATATGATGAACTGTTTTCACACTAAATCAACGTAAGCAGCACTCTGCAGCATCTCCTCCATAGATGTACATTCAAACAGGTCTCCTTGTTGACCATTCAAAAATGCTGGTGTGGTTGACGTATCCTGACCAGCCGAACTGATTCTTTTCAGTACAGAATGCAATATTCATGAATATTCATAATGAACAATGCCATATGTCTGTCATCTTGGATTAATCTATTCTGTTCTCTCTGTTCTGTTGCTCAGATTTTGGTATTTTATAAGGCAGAAACATTTTGCTACCTTCTGTTCTCAGCAGTCTGCAGGCTGCTTGCTAGGGTTTGGAACAGAGCTACTGTATCTTTAAGTGCTTGCATTTTAGCATTGAAGCCAATAAGCTAAAAATGTATGTACAGTAGTATACTGTATATAAGTAGATGATGAAGAACAGCTTACTCTAGTATCAAAATGAAACATGAGTTTATAGCATTTTGCTATGGAATTTAACAGTACAGCTTACATAGATTAGATAGCATAGAAGTATAGTATTGCAGCTAGCAGTGTCATTGTGGCCAATACATGTGTTAGCATAAAATACTAGCACTGCTAGCCTGGTCAGCATGTATTAACTTTAAAAGTGAGTGCAAACCCACAAAGCTGTATGGGGCTGCGCTGGTCCCATTAATATTCCATTGCATGTGATTGTGTAGATGATACAGTACAAAAAATTCAAATTAATTAGAGTATTAGTAAAATGCTATTATAAATAATGTTGATCATCAGAGAACTGCCTGATGCTTTATTTCAACATCTAATAAAAGGGTTTTGTGTATGTGATCGCCTTTGATGCTTCTAACATTTAATTCTTTCTGCTCTCATCACGGCCTCCACTGTCCTCCCTGTATGGTGGGTAATCCTGAATGCATGTGGTTATGAAGTGAGTTAATAGGCTTCTCCGAGGACCTTTTAGTGAGAATAGAGTTAAACACTCTGCTTGAGACAGGATTAATTATACACAGTTGAACTTCCAGTGCTGAGAAACAAGGCAAGCCGGCCACACTCAATGTAACTGGTGTTGTAAGGTTGAAGAGATCTTTAAGATGCCACGAAATTGCTTGTCAAGAACAGCTTTTATTCCTATTTTTATATTTTTTTCTATTGAAAAAATAATTCTCATTCTAGAGGAGTAATCGACTAATCAAGTACTCGTTCTGCACCAGCTAGTCAACTATTAAAAACACTGCTTGAATATTGCAAATTGATTTTCCATTCTGCATTTGCCCGTGGGCAGTGTTGAATTCTGTACTTTCCCTCTGAATCTCTTTGCATGGGGGTGGGGGTCTCTGTGGATATTTGTCATCGAAGAGTTGGATGAGAGGAGACACAATGGTGTCTTTGTGCTTTCCAGCAAAGCCATGTGTGGCAATACTTGTAATGTTTTGATTGGTATTCAGTTCTTGTTGGAGTCATGCATACCAACAGACAAAGATCAGTTTTTAGAGTGGAAAGAAAATGAGAAACTTGGAAGCTTATCAGACCTATGTGCATAAAATATCTGAACATGGGTAGAGCGCATTTTATAAATAGACAACTTTCACTACTTGTTTTTCTGAAAAATAACTGAGAAATTATAAAAATCTGATGGACTTTTTTGTGGAGCTCATATATGTGCATTTGAAATGGTTCTCGGTAATGTTTGTGAACAAAACAAAATATAAATTTCACGTACGTGTCATACTTAATATTTTTATCTGACATTTCAATTTACGAGTACAAAATTGCTCGACAATTCCTATCCCTATTCTAGAGAACATTTGATTGGACAAAAATCTATGTAGTGCAAGATAAGTCATCAATATCTGTTATCCTGGGAGAAAAATACTTTCCATTTTAAATGTGTATATCTACTAAAACTTAATTTAGTCAAAATTAAAATATATATATATCTATTATAAAATTGCATATAGATGACCTCAAAGCAAAAGAGACATGAACTAAGCAATTTTGATACCATGGGGTTTATGACCCAAAATGAAAATTCAGCATTATTTTCTCACACTTGTTTCATTTCAAACCTGTATGAATTCTTTCTTCCTTGAAACACAAAAGCAGATATTAGGCAGAATATTAGCGACTGAAAACCTCAGTCACAATCCAGTTTCATTGTTTGGGAAAGAGCTGCGTCAACATTTCTCATGTGTTCCACATAAAAATACTTTCCATTAAAAAGTATTTTTAAGAACTAGAGTAAAGAAAACTAGGTCATTTTAACTTCATGAATGAATTTCACTCTGTTTAATCATCTCAGTGGAGGCCACTGTGTCCATTCCTCTTCCTTCCTCCCCCTCTTGTTTCCTCACACACTCACATCCCATCTTGCCGCCATTGTTTCCCATATCTATATCACCTCAACTGTGCTCAGTGAAAGGCGACTTCACTGGCCCGTTTCTTCTAGCAGTTTTAAGAGGTGGTGTGTGTTTGAGTGTGGCTCATGCCAATAGCAAGTGCAAGTGATAGTTAATAGGGCAGCAAGTAATGGATGCATTTTTTTTATCCCATGTAAAGCTGGCTGAAGCCATAATAATGTAATTCTCAAGAGACACAGTTCTCTCTCTCTGTCTGTCTGTCTGTCTGTGTGTGTGTGTGTGTGTGTGTGTGTGTGTGTGTGTGTGTGTGTGCTTATGTAATGTAAAGGACAGGGGTTTAAATCAGCATTGTGTTGGAACTCTGTGATACACAAATGAAAAGTCAGCAAGAATGACAAAATGATTTCACTAATCTTTCAGTAAAAGACAGAGCCAGAAAGACCCATGTGACAGAACAAGGACAGAGTAGACTGCATTCTCATCAATTTCACACACACACACACACACACACACACACACACACACACACACACACACACACACACACACACACACACACACACACATACTTTTTTCACTCTTAATTACTACACTCTAACCCTACCCCTTAAAGACACCTTTTGGTACTTTTTCTATTTTTTAACCAGTGAGAACATCACAGGTGGGTTTAAAATGATTTTACTGTACTTGTTAGAACATTTTAAGAAATGTATAGGGCATGTCCATGCCCTATATCTCTCACCCATCTATCCATCTCTTTCATTTCCCTACCTTTCCCATCCATCTCTTTTGCTCCCCTCCCTCTCCTCTTGTTTTCAAGTAAAAACATTTTTAAAGCTGGAAAACAAGTTTTCAGCTAATGAACCTAGTGTGGAGTGGCCTGAAAGACATTACTAACTACAAGACACATTCTCCCCAACACTATAGGGAATCAACAACTGGCTGACAACCTTAATGTATTTTACTGTAGATTTTAAAAGCCCAGTCTCACACCCTATACCCGCTCTGACCTTCACTTCACACAAACACCAACTATCTGTCAGTGGATCACCAGCTTTCTGACAGACAGGCAGCAGTTAGTGATGCTAGAGAAATTCCCTTCCAGCACATGTACAATCAGCACTGGTGTCCCACATGGATGTGTGCTCTCCCCACTACTCTTCTTCCTGTACACAAATGACTGCACTACCAAGGACCCCTCTGTCAAGCTCCTGAAGTATGCAGACGATACTACAGTCATCAACCTCATCCAAGATGACGACAAGTGTGCTTACAGAAGGGAGGTTGAATGGCTGGCTCACTGGTGCAGTCAAAACAACCTGGAGCTGAACATGCTCAAAACAGTGGAGATGATTGTTGAATTTAGGAGGAACACCTCAGCATCGACCCCGCTCACCATTCTAAACAGCACTGTGGCAGCAGTGGAATCATTCAGGTTCCTGGGAGACTTGGGTACAGCAGAGGTTGTTCTTCCTTCGCCAGATGAGGAAGTTCAACCTGCCACAGGTGCTGTTGATCCAGTTCTACTCAGCAGTCATTGAGCCTGTCCTCTGCACTTCTATATCCATCTGGTTTGGTTCAACTACCAAGTCAGACATCAGAAGACTTCAAAGGATTGTCCAGACTGCTTAACGGATTATTGGTTCTCACCTTTCCACCCTCCAAGAACTGTACACCTCCAGAGTGAGGAAAAGGGCTGGAAAAATAACTTTAGACCCAATTCACCGAGCACACTGCTGTATTGAACTGTTTCCCTCTGGCCGGCGCTACAGAGCACTGAGCATCAGAACAGTCAGGCACGAGAACAGTTTCTGCCATCAGGCCATTCACATTATGAACAGTTTAAACTGCCCCCCCCCCCTTTACACTCCATTGTGGAAATGCAATCATATTCATTCATATTTATATTCCATTTATATTTATTTGACATATCCTACCTATTCTGCACAATACATTAAATCGCCTTTCACATAACTGTATATCTGTATATATCATATTTGAACAACATTATCATTGCCCTACTGTAGTTTCCTCTATATATTTATCTCTTGTATCTTATTTTTATTCTTATTTCACTGTTTATGTATATAATATGTTTATTTTTATTTTTTTTCAAATGATTGTATGTACACTGTAAAAAGAAAATCCTGTAAAAAAAACTGTGGTTGCCAGCATTATACTGTAAAAATACGGTTTATTACCGTTCTTGAAATTAACAGCAAGTTACTGTTTTTGACAGATACAATATAACTGCAATTTAGCTGCATATTGCTGTTAAATTACTTACTGTCTACTGTTGTTGAAATTAACAGCTATGTTCCCAGCATGCACTGCGGCATGAAGAATTTACCTAGATTTTTTACTATTTGCTGGTTTATTTTGATGTTGTTTTTGTTGCAGTCTAAGATACTTGTATTTTAATGTTCAGCTTTTACTTTTTTATGTAAAAGTATGTTTATTAATTGTCACCATTGTTGCGTTTTGTATGCCGAGAGTTGATATCTCTATGTGTCTTGTTGTCAACTTCAGTTATTCTGTAAGTTCATCAAAAACATAAAACACTCAGATTGCTGATATAATTTTGCTGAAATATCCTTTACTGTTTTTGCTTTTATATTTGTATGTGTAATGCATACTATTGACACGTTTAGTGCTGTTTACGAGGTAGGATCAGACATTCATTCAGACCTTATGTTTTGTCTTCCAACTAGCACAGTGAATCATCTCGTGTTTAACTTATACACAAATTGACTGGCCGGAAGAACAACATTTTATAAGAAATAAGGTCCATGGTGCCAGTGCAAGAGAAAACTAATCGCCATAATGGTGACTTAAAAAAAAACTAAAAAAAAACACAACTATTGATAACAAAACAACAACACTAATTAAAGACTTCTATTAAGTCTAAATAAAAACTTTTGTACATGTTTTTTTGTTTGTTTTAAATTTTTGTAGCCCCAATGCATTTCCAAAGCATGCATACTTATTCAAGCACAAAGGCTTATGGATATGTCACCATTATAACCCACAATGCAGTGCTATGCTGTTATTTTACTGTATGCAGGTTGTTGTTGTTTTTTTGTTTATATCATAAAAAAATACACTTTTCAATCTTGGCAAAACTGTACATTTAAAATGTACATTGCTTCAAAGGTTGATTTTTTTTATTTGACTTCTCATTAGATAGACAAGTGAAAGCTGATGTGAGATGATAAAGAACAGAGAAGTTGGTCAGAAGCATCATGATATATATATATATATATATATATGTCACTATATTTTGAGATGAAATCACGATTTGAAATGTTCATTTTCCCCTAATGCCTTGCATAGAACAGTTATTTACTGTAAAACTAGCCACTTCACAGTGAGTCTGCTCTTGATCTCCAAGAATGCAACATTTTTAACAGCAAACTACTGTATTTAAGAATCACAGTAGATTGCTGTATGAATTTGGCTGTAAATTTACAGTAATTTTTTACAGTGTATATGTTTTATATATATATTTTTTGTATTTTCCTTGCACTGGAAGCTTCTGTCACCATGACAAATTCCTTGTGTGTGTAAGCATACTTGGCAATAAAGCTCATTCTGATTCTGATTCTTAAGAAATATTCTGGGTTCAGTAAAAGTTAAGCTCAATCGACAGCATTTGTGGAATTTTGTTCATTACTACAAACAAAAATCGAAGATCTTACAATGGAAGTGAATGGGCACAGTTTTTGGAGGGTTTAAATGCTGAAATTACAAGCTTATACGTTTATAAAAGCGTGCATTATTCGATCTTCAGCTTTATTTTGATTTGTGTTTTTATGGTCGTTGAAGGGTTTTAGGGTTTACAGTGTTATATCATCATGGTAATGAAGTTGTAAAATTGCATATAACTTAACACTGAAAAGGTTAGTAAGTGATTTTATAATACTAAAATCATGTTAACATTGTGGCTATATTTTTACAACAGTGAGTATTTTTTGTTTCAATGTTTGTGGATTGGCTCCATTAACTTCCAATGTAAGAACCTCACTGTAACCAAGATTTTATTAATATATTCTTTTAAGAAAAGGAGGAACCAGATTAAATATTTTTTTGTGGTTATCAACATTATATCACAAATGCAGTTGATTAATCTTAACTTGTATTGAACCTGTAATATTACTTTAAAACAAGATAAATGTACCTGATATGCAAAACTTGAAATATTATGTAATAATATTAATATGAAATATTAAGGCTTGTTTTTAGTGAAAGTGTCTTGATGTGTATTTTGTCTTGTGGCACTTATTTTGGATTTTCTCACTTGTTGTTTCCTGAAAAATCAGACAGTGCCACAAGAAAAAATACACTTTTGTTTTAAAGATATATTTAAGATATTTTAATGTATTCTCTGAGAACAACTCTTAAAGTCTTATATGTTGTTGCTTATCGGTACATTTATCTTGTATGTTTAGATATTTTAATTATTATAATACTTGTTTATAAATTATTATTTAAATATAATTTATGAATTATTATTATTATTGTATATATATATATTTATATATATTTTTTTTTTTGCAGATTATTAGTATATTTTCTCGAGTTGTTTGAGATAAAGTAAACTATTGTGGGATAAACCTAAATATGGAAATATACAGGGGAAATATTGTTTTTGCCTTTACATTTTCTCCCAAAGCAAAAGAAGAAATTCACTATTACTGTATGTTTCCAGACACGAGAGAGGTGGATTACGGCAATCGGATGAGGGAAAGACTAGTTTTTTTTTTTTTTATTAATGTCAGGGTAATATAACACAAAAATGATATGCATTTGCAATAAATAATACAAAAAAATATTATATTGAAATGTTTGCTAGATTTGCACACCTAAATAAGGCAGAAACACATCATCACAGACTGTGAAAGAGTCTGTAGAATGAACATATATCAGACAAAGAAAGAAAAGCAGCAGAAATTGTGTTTGTCTGTGTGTGGACATCCTCTAGCATGTATAAAGTGTGTATATGCATTTGTGTGTGTGCGTGTGTGAGTGTGTGTGTGTGTGTGTGTGTGTGTGTGTGTGTGTGTGTGTGGTAAGTCAATTTGATGGCTGTGACACTATGGTTGGCTGGAAAAATATAGGGCACTGTGTTCTGGGGGAGCAGCAGGTGCGGGATGTACCTTCCTCTCGAAGCACATCCATCTCTCTCTCTCTCTCTCTCTCTCTCTCTCTCTCTCTCTCTCTCTCTCTCTCTCTCTCTCTCTCTCTCTCTCTCTCTTTCCCTGTCCCTCCCTCTCTCTTTGAAGCAGAGTAACAGTGTTGTGCTGTTTGTCCCCATCAGAGGATTTGGCCAATTTTCTCCTCTCTAATCTAGTACACTAAATATAGTACACCAGATAAAATAAGATGTAGTGAAATAAGATCTGAGTTACCAACACTGTTTGGCAAATTAATTTGTATAACCGTTCGAGTCATTTGTTATTTCTGGATGCAGATATTTTTTAAATAATTTTGATATAGACTGATTAGTTGATGAATTTTAAACTTTCTTTGAAAAGAATCGACTCAAAATGATTTGTTCACAAACTGGGCATCTTTATGGCTTTCAAACAAGTTTTACTCTACACAAGATTACAGTATTTTAGACTAGAGCATAGTAAGAAAAATATACAGTATATTCACTGTACAAATCTCAATGACTTTTAAAATTGTCTTAATTTTCATGACTTTCCAGAACTGGAAAGCACAGTTCTAAAATTCCATATTTCCTGGTCTTCCATCACCATGGGAACCTTGTTAGCTACTAGATCAAGTGTAGTGTTTCATAACTAATATACTGTATAATCTGTGTACGTGTAAGACAATGCATTTGTATTGATTTCCTTCTAAATTAGAGGTGAAGAGTGAAGTGAAATAAGCCCTGCCAATGAGATATACAGCACAGGCCGTAGGGGCACCACATCCCAAATGTCATTAAGTTTAATATGATGCTGTTTAATGAATGCTGATCATGATTTATTTAGGGTTGTATGCATCTCTTTCTGGATATATATATATATATATATATATATATATATATATATCATGTGTAGCAAAGATGAATGTATTAGAGTGTCATGTGTCATCTACTCTATATATGGATCAAACATTTTCCCTTTAACAGTAGGCCAACATATAGAGGAAAACACACTCACACACATGCAGGCCATCACACACACTTAAATTGCTCTTTGGAATAAAATGAAAGAAGAGAGAGATAAAGTGTAGAATGTGAAGGGTACAATAACATTTTTGTTGGACATTTACCATGGTAGTTACCATGCAAATACTATAGTACTAAGGTAAATATCAAAATACCATGATAATGCATTAATTTTTTTTACATATACCATGGTAATACTATGATATTATTTAAAGTACCTTAAGTACCATGGTATATGAATATGGTAATCATTCAGTACTTTGCTCTATAGCATAGTACAATGTTATTACCATGATTGTTTGCTTGACTATGGCAGCATAACATATTTTATTTATTATTTATTTTTTACATTTACCATGGTTAATATGGTTAAAATACCATGGTAATAATTAGGAACTATGGTATATATCCAAGTACCATGGTGATACCATGTTTTTGACATATACCATGGTATCCTTTAAAGTGCCTGCAAGAACAATAATGATATATGAATATGGTAATCATTCAGTATTGTGATAAATATCAAGTAGCAAATAAATACCATGTTTTTGGACATGTGCCATGTTAATACCACGGTATTATTTTAAGTATCATGGTATGAAAATGGTAATCATTCAGTACTGTGTGTATATCAGATTACCATGGTATAACCAGCTGGATCCATCACTGTACAATGGTACCTCCACAGTATCGCCACAAGGAAATAAAAGGGAGATGGTCATGAAGATGGAGAGAGAATTTCTCATAGAAAAATGTTTTGTAAAATAAACCATATGAAAGAAAAAAATAGGTGAGATGGAACAAAAGAAAACATGAATGAGATAAAAGATAGGAGAACAATGAGCAAAACCAGAGGAAGGGTGCTAAACTGGAGTGGGAAATAACAGCAAGAATGTGAAGGAGGGTTGAAGGAGAAATAGGAGCTTGAGGGAGAGAGAGAAGAGAAGAGAAGGAAGAGAGAAGAGAAGATATTCAGCTCTTTGAGGCTCTTGTAGTGGAATAATCTATTGCCCTCCAGTGTGGAAATACCACAGAGCCTTAAGCAAAGTGAATAAAACATCAGATTATATAGGGAAAAACCCTCTCACATACACACATACTCACACTGCCTCTTTGTTTAGAGATTCTTATGTGTACATCAAGGCATCAGGATCCTATATGATTGTAAATGTATATTCAGGGTAGGATATTAAAGCAGTGGATGGAAAAAGATAGCTATATGTGTTTCATGTAAAGAATGTTAAAAGTGTGTGTAAGATTTGTAAAACATGAGACAATACCCAGAGCAAAGTACATAATGAATTTGGATATCCCTTACAAAAAAGTAGTGTGGTTCAATGATGGTATCAGATGGTAATACCATGGTACTTTGAGATATACCATGATGCTGAATGATTACCATATGCATGTACCTTGACATTTACATGGTACTCCAAGGTGCTTCGAAGAGTACCATGTAAAAAAAAAAAAAAAAAAAAACTTGATATTACCATAGTAAAAAAAAACAACAAGGTAGTACAATGGTAATTTGTAGTACTTTTCTTTTAGTAATGTTGGAGGTTGAGTGTTCTAGACAATTTATTAAATGAGGTTGAATGCTTAAGACTTCAGTATTTTTGAGGTTTATTATTTGAGGTTGAGCAAAGTATAAAATGAGTTTGAATATTTGAGGTTCAGTGAAGTATAAATATGAATTGAATGTTTGAGATTGAGCGTAATGTATAAAATGAGGTAGATTATTTTACGTTAAGCATATTATAAAAGAAGGTTGAATATTTGAGGTTGAGCATTCGATAAATATAGGTTTAATGTTTGAGATTGAGCATACTATAATATGAGGGAGAATGTCTGAGTTTGAGTGTACTATAAAATAAGGTTAAATATTTGAGGTTGAGTTTACTATACAGTACATATAGGTTGAATGTTTGGGTTGAATGATTGAGGTTGAGTGTGTGAGATTGAGCATACTATAAAATGAGGAAGAAGGTTTGAAATTTAGCATACTATAAAATGAGGTAAAATGTTTGAGACTTACTGTACTATAAAATAAGGTTTAATATTTGAGGTTGAACGTACTATAAAATGAAGTAGATTATTCAAGGTTGAGCCTACTATAAAATAAGGTTTATAGTTTGAATGTTCGATTAGTATAGGCTGAAGATTGAATGTTTGAAATTGAGCGTATTGTAAAATGAGGTTGACTGTTTGAGGTTGAGCGTACTATAAAATGAGGTTGCATATGTTTAAGGTTTGAGTGTTCTGCAAAATAAGGTTGACATTTTTTTATGTTTATTGCTGCAAAATATGTAGAATGTGTTTAATGTCCAGTATATAGATTGGATGTTTCGTTGCAGAGAATATCGTTGATGTTTTTGGGTTAACATGCTCTAAATGAGGTTGAGTATTAAATGAGGTCAAGTGAGGTCAAGTGTTCAATTTAGGTTATGTATGTTGAAATATGTGCTAATGCTTAGAATTTGAGAGTAAAGCACTGTCCTTTGAGTGAGATCAGTAAAGATCTGGTTTAGGGTAAAGAAAAGACTAATTTGTGCATAATGGAGTGTGTCAAGGCTGTGTGTGGAATAGTAAAAGACTCTGAACAGAGTCCAGTAGAGCTTTTGTCCAATGTAGCCCAATGGAAAAGTCTTTTACTAGAAAATCGCCTACACAAGCACATTTAGCTTTGCTCTTAAAATGGATGTATGTGAAAATGTTGTTTCTTAGTGATTTGATTGACTCAGATTGCTATGCATTTGGGTATGCACATTCTTTGTACTCTTAGACACATGCTGTAAATGTGTCTCTGGAAAGTGGATATAAATGTGATCTATCTGTCTCAAATGCATCTGGAAAGGCATTTACACTTAGTCTTTTCATGATTGGGTAACTATCAGTAAAATGCATCAAGTCACCAAGTGCACTGTAAAAAGTGGTAACCTGCAATTGATACCTTAAGGATTCAAATTGTTCAGTCATATTAAATTATATGTTTGACTGAAATAAAACAAGTTAATATATATATATGTATTTAGATAAACTGACAAAACATGTTTTATGGTCTGTAAATACACCCTTATAAAGACCTAAATTAATATTTTTATATATATATTTAAACAATACATGATTTGTTCCACCAGTTTAAACATTACTTAGGAGCAAAACGTTATACAGCATATAATCACGCCCCAGTATTGTCTGAGTGTGGATTTGTGACTGTGTGTTGTTGTGTATGCATATCACAAGTTCACTACTCAAGTGAGCTGTCTACTGCTTCTTGACCTTGTAGCTGTGAACTTGTTTATACTGTATGAGACATCATCTGTGTTTTGGTTGATTCTGTCTGAAGCTGTCACCGCCGGTAAAATACTTAGACACGGAATGTTGCACCCATTCATAATAACACTGCAACTAGCGAGAGAGCTCCTGCAAGCTCAGGGTGACCAGTCATAAGAGGAACAATGCCACTTGTAGAAAGATGCTTGATTATATTTACAGTGGCAAGAAAAATTATGTGAGCCCTTTGGAATCACCTGCATTTATGTAGAAATTTGTCTTAAAATCTGGTTTGATCTTCATCTAAGTTACAACAATGAACAAGAATTCTGTTTTAACTAATAACACACAAATGATGTATTGTTCTTGTACATATTGAATACATCATTCAAACATTCACAGTGTAGGTTGGAAAAAGTATGTGAACCCCTAGGCTAATGACACCACTTTGAAAGTGATGTTTATATGGTTGATAAGAGATTATTTTTAGCGTGTATGGTACACAATGTGTGTACACAATTTACCATCACATTTTTCTGTCTCCTTCCCGCTCTTTCCTGTGCTAAGCCCAGCATTGACGGTCTCTGAAGAAGTGCTGAGTTTGGTATTTGGATCTCGTCTGGGCTTGGGAGGGGGCTGTTTTCGGGACGTGGGGCTCCCCTCCTCCTCTCCCCCACCCACTGAGTGCAGAGACTGAGAGCGCACAGTGAAGCCCGGCCCACAAGGAGGAGGAACACGGTCCTGAGGGGCCGGCATTGTCATGAAGCCCATGCGAAAGTGTTTACCTGCATAACACCCACCTTCCGTCACCTGGGCCACATCCTCACCAATCCTGGAGAAAGAAAGAGATTTTAGTTTGCAATTATCACTAAGTGGCAAAATCATGTATGATCTTTTTCTTAAAGCTGCATTTAGTATTTATTTTCCTCATAAACAAGATTTGTTTTAATAGTAGTACTAATATTAATACACTCACATGAGATGAGATGAGATTCATATCAATAGCCTAATAAATGCTGTTTTATTTTACATGGATCGGGTTGTACTCATGGAGCTGACATGTTGAGAAAACATGACAAGCCGAATATTACTTATTCCGTCTCTGGAACCGCCCTGTTATTGGACACTTTATCTTGTGCAATAAATTAACCATGACTTACTGTCAATTGGGACTCCAAGGGCATCAATAACATTTGTATATAGTATACAGAGGACAGGCAATGAGGGGGTGGGGGACCGTTAATAATACAAACCAACATCGAACTTGCATTGTCTGCATAAGCACCACTGGTCAACATGTCAAAGCATGTGTACTGACCACTAGACCATGGCCACGCCCATCTATGAACTTTTGACTCTGTATATATCCTTAAACCTGGATGGATTACAGTGTCCATCAGCTAAACTTCCCAGACCAGAGCAAAGTGCAGCAGATTTGATCACTGAACACAAGACAACAGCAGCAAATATGTTGATATTCTATACCAGTACAACAGTCATTAAGGAAGACTGGCAAAGCATACGGCACAGAAACAAACACAAACATTAAACTGTATCCAGCAGGATCGGTGCCAATTTAATTTAGACGGATCAGGGAATGGTGTTTGTGGAGAATTCAAATCTGAAAGAAAATATTATGCAACTAAGAGGAATTTTGGCAATACTATACTGAAATATACAGTACTGTACTATTACAATACTATACTTTCCTATAATACGCAACACTACGCCATACTATAGTATACTACTGTATATTATATTGTGCTGCAGTGTGATATCCTACACTGTACTGTTCTATACTATACTTTGTTATAATGTGCTGCAATGTTATAGATTGTACTGTTCTAAACTATAGTATATTACACTTTTCTGAAGTGTGCTATTCTACACTGTACAATTCATTACTATTCTATACTGTAATGTGCTGCGGTGTGCTATCCTACACTGTACTGTTCTATACTATAATACACTTTGTTATTTTATATTGTGGTACAGTGTGCTATCCTACACTCTACTGTTATATACCATACTATACTATATTATACTAGGGCTGGGCGATGAATATTAACGGTATAATCGAGATAATTATGTTGACGATGTAAAATTTACCAATATCGTGATTATCGCAATAAAATTAATGTGCTTTCATTTGGCCATTACGTTTCATAAAGAGCGCATCAGTAGACTAATTACACGATCCTTCAGTGCTGCACAATTAATCAAAAATAACATAAAAATGGCCAGTTGGTCATATGTGATTATTAATCCACAAAAGGCTGCGATTAAAGACAGATGAACACGGTCTGTGTGTGATTCAGAACGAACTGGTGACGTGCTGATATGTGTGCATGCGGATGGCTGCGCTCTCAGATCACTTCACGTGCATTGTGAAATCAAAATAATGCAATTCCAAACACTATTAACAGTTACAAGATATTATACAAATCTACAAACACGGCATCATACTGTATAACAGAAAAGGAGGACATTGCAGCATTTCAGGCTTTTTCTGTGTCTAAATAAAATCTAAATACAACAGCACTTCCGGTGTCAAAATAAAAGCCACAGGTGGAGAAGTAAACAGGACAGAAATATATTGCTTTTGTATAACGCAAATCGAATAATCATAATAATAATCATAATGAATTAATAGTAAAAATATTTGTAAATAGGTAAATTATTATTTGTATTACGCTAAAATGCATCATTGTATATGCTATATAAATATAAAATGCATATCAATGAAAATTATTGAATTGCATTCTCCTTTTAGTTTATTTAATGAAAAACTAAATATTATTTTTTAATTAATGTCTTTAAAATATTGAATTTACTTGGCTGCAGTGGATGTTTTATTAAATGATGGTTCCTCTGATTAAAAAAAAAAAACACTTTTGAGCCATTTAAGAGCAAATACATAATTATCAAGAATTATAGAATATCATCAATTTGCTGAAAAATATAGAGATATAATTTTTAAGACATATCGCTCATCCCTATACTATACTATACTATACTATACTATACTATACTATACTATTTGCTTTAATGTGCTGCAGTGTGCTATTCTGAAGTGTGATATTCTACACAGTACTATTCTATGCTCTGCTAAATTAATTTGCTGCAATGTGCTATTCTACACTGCACTGTTCTATACTATAATATACTATACTACACTTATGCTATCATTTTTTATATTGTCTTACAGTGTTCTATCCTACACTGTACTATTCTATTCAATGTTATTCTAAAATGTGCTGGATTGTGCTATACTATGTGCATTATACTATACTACACAACACTGCACTATATTGTGCTGCACCTCAGTATGCCATCCAACACTACACTGTACTATACTGAACCACACTATACTATAATGCGCTGCAGTGTGCTATTCTACTACATGCTGTTTTATACTATACTATATTATATTGTGCTGCAGTGTGATATCCTACAATGTACTGTTCTATACTATACTTCGTTATAATGTGCTGCAGTGCTATCCTACACTATACTTTTCAATACCATACTATACTATTCTATATATTATAATGTGCTGCAGTGTGCTAATTTACTACAATGTGCTATCCTACACTGCTCTAATCTTTACTATACTATACTATACTATACTACATTACATTTATGCTATAATTGTCTATATTGTCTTACAGTTTTTATACTATTCTATGCAATGTTTTTCTATAATGTGCTGGATTGTGCTATACTATGTGTATTATACTATTAGGGTTGGGAGGGTTACTTTTGAAATGTATTCGACTACAGATTTCAAAATATATGTATTCAAGGTAGGCCTTGTGTTTAAAGGATATTCTGTGCAGGTCCAGAAATATGATGAGTATGATGATCTTGTAGTACATGATTTACATCTTGTTTCTTTGCCTAGATGCAGAATTCCTGTTGAGATTATTTAATTCCAATACAGCTTATAATATACAGGTTTCATATTTTATTCCATATGCTGCCTTAAGCAATACAAATTTGACAACATATGTTGTGTCTGATGTGCAGGAATGTTACAGAGGAAAGACAAATTCACTTCATCTGTTCATCCATCTATCCATTCCCTCATAACTTCATGAATCTATCTTGCCTGAGAATCATTTATGTGTAATTTAATTCAAAGCAATTTGCCTGGATTTTAGGATGATTTCTGCACTGAATAGTGGAGAAAAAATTGAGTTAGTTTCATCTGCCTGTTCATGAGTAAGTACAAGAGCGAGAGAGAAATGGAGTGAGATGGAGAGATAAGGGGGCAGTCAGTTCAATTGCTGTCTTTCAATCTCTCTCCCACTCTCTGAGGTAAACTAATCATGCTAAAGGGCAGACAGGATTTACTCACGTTGATTTTAAGTAACCATTCACTCACACACACACAAACACACACACACATTGTGGGTGTATAATCAAAGTGCAGGGTTGTTCGTAAAGAATGATTGAGCATCTGGTTTGCTGTCTGCCAACCTCACTGCACCAATGTCCCTCATTCTTCCACATCCACACATCCTCTCTATCTCACTCTTTCTCGTATCTTGTCTTTTTTTTTGTATCGTCTGCAGTTTTTCCCTCCCCTTTAGTGTTCACACTTCTCGCCATTCTGAGAGGCCAGTAAATTTAGTTACACCCCTTTTTCTTTCTTTTTACCTTTCATCCTCCCAATTTCTTTTGTCTAACTAAAGTAATCTCTTTCTTTCTTTATCTGTTTCTTTTTAGTCTCTCTATTATACTGTCAATGCAGGTATATTGGGACACTTTCTGATCATTTGTCTCTCAATCACACATTTCTCTGTCGCTATTTCATATTTCAGAAGGACTGAAGAGAGGAATGTTGTCATAAAGTTATAGTTCACCCACAAATTCTCACCCTCATGCTATTCCAGATATGCATGACTTTATTTCTTCTGCCGAACACGATTTTAGAAGATTTTTTTCAGCTCTGTAGGTCCATGCAATGCAAGTGAATGGTGACCAGACCATTCAAGCTCCAAAAATAACATAAAGGCAGCACAAAAGTAATCCATATGACTTCAGTGGATAAATCTATGTCTTCAGAAGCGATGAAGTCACTTTTGGTCAGTTATATTTCAATTTATAGTATATTTTACTATAAATCTCCACATTCCTTTTCACTTTCAGAATGTGAAACTGAAGATTTATAGTAAAAAATTACTTAAATATTGATCTGTTTCTCACCCACATCTATTATATCGCTTCTGTAGAACATAGATTTAACCACTGGAGATTACTGTTATACTGCCTTTATGGATTTTTGGAGCTTCAAATGTGTAGACACCATTCACTTACATTGTATGGAACTACAGAGCTGAGATATTTTCTAAAAATCTTTGTTTGTGTTCATCAGAAGAAAGAAAGTCACACACATCTGGGATGGAATGAGGGTGAATAAATGATGAGAGAATTTTTATTAAGTAAGGGTGTAGATGGTCACTAATATATTGGGGCGCTAGACAAGATAGAGGCTTGTAGACAAAAATCAGAATTTTAAAATCAACCCTGAATTTCACCAAAGCAAGCTGTAGGCTGTAGGTAGGATAATGCAGTTTGGGGCAGACCAATGTACAATGAGTTGCAATAGTCTAACCTTGATGAAATACAGTAAGTGAGTGGATAACAATTTCCAAGTCTTTATGGAAAAGAAAATGTTTTAGCTCAAGGTTGTTGTGACCACACCAGACAGCCATCTATTCAACCTCCCGTCTGTATGCAGACTCATCACCTTCGTGGATGAGGCCAATGACCGTGGTCTCGTCTGCAACTTCAGGAACTAGACAGAGGTGTCCTTCGCAGTGTAGTCATTTGTGTACAGGGAAAAGATCAGTCATCGCTGAGGAGCTTCGTTCTTCTTCTTTTCCACCCACTCTAAGGAGCATATTGGGAGACGAGACTTCTACAGCAGGTGCGATCAGTGGCGAGGTCTTCATCTTCGTCCCAGGAGACATTGATGAGCACCAGTGCTAATAGTGAGGGTCACAGATGTGATTTTCCCCAGTCTCACTAGCTACTGCCTATCTGTCAGAAAGCTGTTGATCCACCAAAAGATTGTGGTTGGCACGGAGAGCTGAGACAGTTTGGTTGAGAGAAGATCAGGCATGATGGTACTGAAAGCTGAACTGAAGTCCACAAATAGGATCCTTGCATAAGTCCCAGGTTTGTCGAGGTGTTGCAGGATATTATGCAGTCCCATGTTGACAGCATCATCCACCTTTTTGCTCAGTGAGCAAACTGAAGGGGGTCTAGCAGGGATCCAGTGATGTACTTCATGTAGGCCAAAAGCAGTCTCTCAAATTACATGACCACAGTCATGAGAGCGACAGGGACTGGAATAATGGTGGAGCGTTTGAAGCAGCAGGGAACTTCACACTTCTCCAATGATCTATTGAAGATATGTGTGAAGATGGGGGCCAGTTGGTCAGCGCAGACTTTCAGACAGGCAGGTGAGACACTGTCTGGGCCTGAAGCTTTCCTAGTCTTTTGTTTCTGGAAGACCCGGCACACATCCTCCTCACAGAACATAAATGCAGGTTGAGTAGCAGGAGGGGGGTCCAAGGAGGTGTTGGTGGGTGTGAAGTGAAGATCAGAGTGGGGAGGGGTGTGAGATGGGGCTTTTCAATCCTGCAGTAAAACACATACAGTTCATCAGCTTTGTTTATTCTCTACAGAGCAAGGGGGAGGTGTCTTATACTTGATAATGCTTTTCAGACCTTTCTACATAGATGCAGCATCGCTGGCTGAAAACTGGCTTTTCAGCTTTTCAGAGTAGCTTCTTTTAGCCACTCTGATTTCCTTAGTCAGTGTGTTTCTGGCCTGGTACAATATTATATCTCCACTTCTGTCAAGATTTCCTGACAGATTTTACTAAACCATGGTTCATCCTTATTGAAAAGTGTCCTAGTGTGATGCATATATTCTCAAAGAAACTGATACATGATGTTACAGTATCTGTGAGCTCATCCAGATCTGTGGCTGCAGCTCAAAAACACTCCAATCAGTGCAATCAAAGCAGGCTTGTAGTTCCAGCTCTGCTTCATTAGTCCACCTCTTTACAGTGCTTACTACAAGCTTAGCTGATTTTAATTTCTGCTTGTAGGTCAGGAGAAGACGAACCAGACATGATCAGAGAGTCCTAAAGCTGCATGTGGTACAGAGTGATATGCATCCTTTATAGTGGTGTAGCAGTGGTCCAGTATATTTCTTTCTCTGGTGGGGCATGTGATGTGTTGTTTGTATTTTGGCAGTTCACAGGTGAGGTTAGCTTTATTAAAATCTCCCAGAATAATGATAAGAGTCCAGTTGTTGTTGCTCCTTGTCTGTGATGTGATCAGCCAGCTGTTGCAATGCTGCGTTCACGCATGCTTGCGGCAGGATGTACACACTCACCGGAACAAACAAGGAAAACTCCTTGCGGCGAGTAGAAAGGCTTACAATTTATGAAGAGCACTTCTAAATTAGGTCAGCTCATTTTCTTTAATGCTGTTACATTTGTACACCAACTTTCGTTGTTGTAAAAGCATGTTCCACTGCCTCTCGTCTTCCCCGATTACACCACGTTATCCACTCTGAACAGTTGGAAGCCTGGCAGATTTAGCGCGCTGTCAGGGATGGCTTCATTCCGCCAGGTTTCCGTGAAACACAGAGCAGTAGAGTTAGAAATGTCCTTATTTGTTTGAGTGAGCAGAAGCAGTTTGTCCGTTTTGTTGGCGAGGGAGTGGACATTCACCAGATTAATACTTGGCAGTAGATACTGGCACAAGTGTGCCGGTGCACATCCTTTGCTTGCATCTCTTGGAGCACTTTTAGAACATCGCTGCGCCTCCAATGAAGATGTCTAATAAAACATTAAAATAATCAAACATCGGCAAAAAATGCTCAG
Source organism: Xyrauchen texanus (assembly GCF_025860055.1). NCBI lineage: Eukaryota > Metazoa > Chordata > Actinopteri > Cypriniformes > Catostomidae > Xyrauchen > Xyrauchen texanus. The sequence goes on from NC_068311.1 coordinate 8,147,922, forward strand.
CCGAATATTCAGCAGTTCATCCCTGGTGAAACTGATTGGAAAATAGTGACAAAAAACATGACAAACAAACAAAAGTAACAAAAGCTCTAGCGAGCTCCACACTGAAGCAGCATCCACTGTGCCATTTTGTAAAAACCATAAAAATGTCATTGTCTTTGTAGTTGGTTTTGTTTGTTAAGGGTTAAAGGTCATGAGAATAGTGGTTAGTGGGTCACAGCTTGGATTTCCTCTGCTAATGGATTTAATGGACACAGTTAGCAGTGACTAGTGTGTGTGAATGTGTCTGGGTACTAGATACACAGAGGATACATTGTTTTGCATGCTATTTTGGACACAATTTCTAACACACAGATCCAATGCAATTGCCATATTGACAGTTTTGTACTGACATTTTTTACTGAAATATTTTTATGTGAATTCCAGGTGTGACTGTTACAGGTGTGTGTGTGTGTGTGTGTGTGTGTACATAGCTGTAGTTTGCAGACAAATTTGTCTGACAATACCTGACATTTCAGGACATTTGATGACAGACTAATTTTCAAAAATGATTAATAAATAAAGAAATAATATGAAATATCCAGAAAATGCAAAAAGCATTAGGGTTTGGGTTAGTGTTAGTGTGTAATGTTTATAATGAGCATCTGCTATATTGTGGGTGATATAGCCTGAAAACTGCTAAAAAAAACATACTAAATACTGTCTTAATTAAAAATAAATAAAAAAAAAGGTTTGTTTGAGAGTTTTAAGTGTTAGCAGACAGAAAATATTATGATCTCAGAATAAAAACAATTGAAGTAAATGGAAAGTCCCCACCATAATAGAAAATGTGTTTGTGCAGTGTTGATGTGTTATATTTGTCTGTATCGATCAAAGCTCAGTAAATAAACTTGTGTCTCTGCCCATCCAGCCCTTCTCTAATATATCAACCTCTCATCCCTTCATATATCTCTCATGTTTATCCTGCAGTCTTTTTTTCTGTGCTTTTCCAGTTTTTGTAATTCTTGTCAGCCTATCTGTCTTTTTGTCCTTTTCATGTCCTTTGTCTTGTCTTGTGCTTTCTTCCAGATATAGCTCTCTGGGGTAATATGATTTCCTCCCTGTCATTAACTCAGCCTCATGTTATTCCAAACTCTTATGACTTTGTTTCTACTTTTGAACACAAATGATATTAGACGGAATGACAGCCTCATTCACTATTCACTGTTATTGTATGGAAAAAAAGATGCAATGAAAGTGAATGTGACTGAGGCTGTTATTCTGCCTAAAATCTCCTTATATGTTTAATGGAATAAAGAAAGCCATATGGGTTTGGAACGATATAGCAGTGAGTAAATGATTCCTTAAAAGGGATAGTTCACCCAAAAATGAAAATTATCTCATCATTTACTCACCCTCATGCCATTCCAGATGTATATGACAAAAAATAAATAAAAGATTTGTAGAGAATATTTAGACTCTAAAATATTTAATACAATGCAAGTGAATGACGACAAAAACTTTGAAGCTCTAAAAAGCACAAAAAGGCAGCATGAAAGTAACCCATACAACTCCAATGGTGAAATCCATATATTCAGAAGTGATATGATAGGTGTGAATGAGAAACAGATCAATATTTAAGTGCTTTTTTTACTCTAAATTCTCCCTGCCTAATAGGTGATGATATGCACGAAGAACGAAAAGCAATAGAAGAAGAAAGTAAAAGTGGAGATTTACAGTAAAGAAAGAGTGAACAAATTATGAGAAATGTTAATTTTTGGGTGAACTATTCCTTTAAGAAAATATCTTCTCTATATTATTTGCCATTCCTTTTTGCAGTTGTTGTTTACATTAGGTCATATTGACACTGTTTATGTTAGCATACACAATACTATTGAATGCAGTTTGCATTGGAGATTAAATTGCCTTTGGGTCTCTGGCTGCTGCTATGGCAACCATGTCAAATCTAATATCCAATCTATTTAACCTGAATTATAATTCAAATCAGAAAGCTGTGCCAGACAGTTCACCCCCTCTCTGTGTAACACAGTAATGATATATACTTGTCCAAGTATGCACACTAACTAACCCTAACCCACACACATACTGTACTCGCTACCTGCAAAAACACCACAATAATGAAAGGTTGCTTGTTTTCTGCCTTATTTGCTGTGTGTGACACAATATGATTGACGTGTGTGTATCCTCATGTAGATTTTAGATGTAATGATGAACTTAAATAACCTGAAGATCTGCATGCATTGAGCACATTATTAGGAACACTATGGTCCTAATAAAGTGATTGATGTGGTCTTCTGCTGTTGTATGCCCATCTGCCTCAATGTTCGATGTGTTGTGCATTCTGTGATGCTGTTCTGCTCACACCAATTGTACAGAGTGGTTATCTGAGTTACCATAGCCTTTCTGTCAGCTTGAACCAGTCTTGCCATTCTCTGTTGACCTCTCTCCTCAACCAGGCGTTTTTGTCCACGGAACTGCCACTCACTGGATGTTTTTGGATAGCAGTTTTACTGATAATAGACAGTCTATTATTGTGGAAACACGATGGCACATAACTACAAAACTAACTGGGTTTGGCATTTACATATCTTAGACGGCTGGAAGTGAATGCTGGCACCATCCCGGCTTAAGAAACAAATCAGCCAAACGGGAAAACCAAATATCGGCCAATTTACCAGCCTTGCTGATATATCAATTGACCACTAGTCACAATAGATGAACATTTGTACCTATAAATTCAGATTAAATCCCAATCTGATCATATTCACGTTAGTTTTAAGCCTCATGAACGCACACACACACCAAACACACACAAGTGTAAGGTTAGATTTGTGTGTTGGAATAGGATTTGTGGCACTAATTAGGTCCTTAACGGTCATCAAATCCAGATTTAAAATTTGTTCTATTGGTTGTGTGGTCTTGCATGGCTTTTCCAATATGTGTGTGTGCGTGTCTGTGTTTGTCTACCAGATAACAGTTGAATGACACATGCAAACCTGTCTTTTGTTTTGTGTTTTGAGGAAGTGAGTGTACATGTGTCCTCAGGGGGGAGCAGTCTAAATTTAGTGACGAGAGGGAGAGGAGGACCAAGCCCACTGTTGCCATAGAAACTCACCCCTCTGTCTCCATGGTGACAGACCTCTGGTTTTTTCTCTCTCTGGGCTGAGGAGGTGTGACTTAGCTCCTCCCATTGCAAATGTTTATGTTTGAGTGTGTGTGTGTGTGTGTGTGTGTGTGTGTGTGTGTGTGTGTGTGTGTGTGTGTGTGTGTGTGTGTGGGCTTGTTTATGTGGTTTATGAGAACATTTTTTTAGGTTACAAATTAGTAATTACAAGGGTATTATGCTATAAATGTGGTTTATGAGGACATTTCTATTGTCCCCATAATTCAAATCGCTTAAAAATCATACTAAACAATGTTTTATTGAAAATGTAAAAATGCAGAAAGTTTTTTGTGAGGGTTAGGTTTAGGGGTTGTGTTAGGTTTAGGGGATAGAATCTATAGTTTGTACAGAATAAAAATCATTATGTCTATGGAAAGTCCTCATAAGGATAGCTGCACCAACATGAGTGTGTGGGTTTGTTTATGTGGTTTATGAGAACATTTTTTTAGGTTACAAATTAGTAATTACAAGGGTATTATGCTATAAATGTGGTTTATGAGGACATTTCTATTGTCCCCATAATTCAAATCGCTTAAAAATCATACTAAACAATGTTTTATTGAAAATGTAAAAATGCAGAAAGTTTTCTGTGAGGGTTAGGTTTAGGGGTTATGTTAGGTTTAGGGGATAGAATCTATAGTTTGTACAGAATAAAAATCATTATGTCTATGGAGAGTCCTCATAAGGATAGCTGCACCAACATGTGTGTGTGTGTGTGTGTGTGTGTGTGTGTGTGAGCATGTATTTTTCACTATGTGGGGACCAAATGTCCCCATAAGGATAGTAAAACCCTACATTTTTGACCTTGTGTGTGTGTGTGTGCTGTAGTTGCCCTTCTGTCCACATGAAGAAGACCCCACTCACACCCATTACAGCGGTAAGAGTTTGTCAAGCTGTATGAAAAGAATGCCAACACTCAAAAAGAGACAGAGACAGAGACAGAGAGAAATGCTTAGCATGAAAGATCTGCTAAGGTTCAATTACATGGTGAAATGGGGAGGACATGTGGGGTTAATGGGGCAGAGGGAGAGGAAAGATGAGGGGATTGGGAGGACGGATGATACAGAAGAATGTTAAAAAGACGAAGACAATTACAATTAATTATGGAAAGGAGAAGAAATAAGACTTGCTCTGCCTCTAAAATGCCTTTTGCCTTTCAGTTGATGTAACCAGGAATGTGTGGGAGGGAAAACATATTAACAATAATATCATTGCTAACTTTTCACAGTCCAATCAATAGAGCGCAATGGTCTAATTTATTAAATAATTCCACTAATTTTTTTCCATAGGGGAATTGAAAATCTTTAAAGACAGAACGTAAGCTCTGAGGTTGTTAATCGATGGTGTATGCTTTTGTTGAAGCATTCTTCACTTTTTTTTTTTAAGTTTTGTTTAATGTCAGAATTTGTGGCGAAGAAGTATACTATCCATGATCCTGAGGGTTAAAATCCACCAGTCAAAGAATCAAGGCAAACAAACCAAAATCAAAAAGCCCAGAAGCAACTGAGAACCGGGAGTCGGTCTCCCTACACTCTCAAACTACTCATTTACATTTACATTTATCCAAAGCGACTTACAAAAGAGGAATACATTATAAGCTAATCATCTTAAGGAGACAGCGGTACAGAAAGTGCTGTATTACAACATTTCACTAGCATCAGAAAAGTTTTATTTGTATTTTTTTTATTTAGTGACTGGTTAAATGCTCATTTGTGTTTTTGTTTTTGTTTTGTTTTTTAAGACAGTGAGTGAGTCTGCTTCACGGATGGAGTTGGGAATGTCATTCCACCAATGTGGTATGATGAAACCGAAAGACTGGGAAAGTGTTTTGGTGCCTCTTTGTGTTGGTACAACAAGGCGCCATTCCTTAGCGGGCTTCAGGTGGGAACGTAGCTCTGCAGAAATTATTTTAGGTTTGCTGGAGCAGACCCAGTGACTGTTCTGTATGCCAGCATCAGGGCCTTGAATTTGATACGTGCATCAACCGGCAGCCAGTGAAGAGAGACAAGGAGAAGTGTAACATTCGCTCTCTTTGGTTCATTAAAGACCAGACGTACTGCTGCGTTCTGGATCATTTGCAGGGTCTAATTGCACATGCAAGGAGGCCTGCAATGAGAACATTACCATAGTCCAGTCTAGTTATGACAAGTGACTGAACAAGAAGTTGTGTGGCATGTTCAGAGAGGAAGGGTCTTATCTTCCTGATATTGTAGAGTGTAAATCTACATGATTGTGCACTCTTTGAGATGTGGTCTGTGAAATTTAGTTGGTTATCGATGGCTACCCCTAGATTTCTGAACGTTTTGAAGTAGAGGCTACACATATTTATTTGTATAAATCTATATATTTTGCAATATACTTTAATGGTGCACTCAGTAATTGTTTCCTCATTAAAAAAGCTGTACTCTTTAAGTAATGAATTTTACTTAATTTGACAGGCTGGATTCTACTCGCTTAATATCCATAACCACTATGTTATTGGATACTTTCACTCATGGATTAAATGAATAATGGCTGACTGTGAATTGTGAATTTTTACATTGTCATCTGTAACTAAAAACTATTGCATTTGAATGATTCTGCATCCAGGCGACAAGGTGTCAGTGTAAGTCTAAAATGACATGATCAAAAACTTTTTTAAAAGGAGCATTTTTAAATATATTGTTACTTATAATCAACAATTTAATGTTATTATTTAATTCATAGGGATTGCTTCATGGGATTGTATTTCAATCCCCTTAATAAAGACGATAAGTACACGGTCTTGTATTTTGTCTTTGTGGTGGTGGGGGCGTGGTTAAGTGCCAGTTTGTGAATAGAGAGCGAGATCAGGAGATGAGAACGATAAGGATTATCACCTGGAAATGATTGTCTCTAAGAGCTGTTTGTCATTGCAGTGAGAGTGGAGATGGTTTCAAGAGCGAGCCAGATGCCAGTCCAGACAGAGAGTGACAAGATACGAGCTGGAGAAAGACTCTATTGTTTTATGTCCGCTAAATAGCAGAGTTCAGAGTGTGACTGCTGAAAAGCGGAAATATTGAGTTTAAAAGAAATAAAATGTACCGTTTGAGTTGGATTTGCCATCTCCCACTTTGTCATTTTCCCTAACTGTGAACATTGTTACAGTCATCTTGTTCAATTCAAACACTATTTTGCTTCAAATAAAGTTTGTAATATGATTCACCTCGGAGATGGTTGTTTTTGTTAATGGCTTGGAACTCTTTTATGAATGATTTTAGGAAATCACTGCGAAAAAAATTAATGGGAGAAATATTTCCACAAGCAAGATGGCTGAAAAAGTGGGTGAGCACTGTTGTGCTCAATTACATAAGGATAAAATCAAGTCTCGCCCTACATCATTTCCCAATTAATATTCTTTTTCAGTCTGAAAGATGTCACATTACTGATGTTAGATGTGTTGTGAATGTCATTTCATGTTGTCTTTTAAGTGATTTTGCTCTGTATTTTAATGCATTCGACATAGAAATCAAATAAGCAGTAAAGCAGAATGCAAATGCACCATGTAGATCATTACACACAGACACACAAATTCACACACTTCAGGTCACATACTGCCAGATGCTGTTAAATAAATCAGAGCATCATTTTGTGTCTCAAAATTAAATCATTTTGTGGCTCTGAATTACTTCCTCTCACACTTTATCTCCATCTCTCTCTCTCTCTATCTATCTCTCTCTCTCTCTCTCACACACACACACACACACACATGCCATTATGGCCTAAGGTTTTCATTCACTCTGTGTTTGTCTCTCTAATATCCAGCTATTTCCTCGTTGACTTTTAGAGCTCAGTACCAGTGACCTTTATCTCTCTCTCTCTTTCTCTCTCTCTCTCTCTCTCTCTCTCGCTCTAGCTCTGCACACAACTAACCCCTCAAATGTTAAAGAGCACAACAGGCAGAAAGAAAGCTAGTGACAAGTGACAGGGTGTTGCTAAGCAGTTTCTAATTTGTCCTGAGTAGTTTTGAGTGCATTGCAAGAGTGATCAGGGTGGTTGCTAGGGTGTTCTGGGTGTGGGCGGCTGCTTACTCTCCCACCCACAAGACGCTATGATATTCTGGTCCCTAGATATGGCTTAAGGGCCCTTCTTCAATGTAAGTCTATGGGATTTTTCCACCGTTCAATCATCCACCCGGTGAAAATCTTAACAAAAGTGCTAAGAAAGCCTCATGTTCTAGCATAAACGTGTGGGATGAGTTATGCATCAAATTTTATACTTCGGATCAGAGGTTTGTTCAAATCCATAACTCTGAAATGAGCAATAGTAATAATGCAGCCTTAGTGTAATTATGCGCAATGTTCACATTTGCATAATCCTGTCTTAAGCTGTCTTTGTGTGTATCTGTACCTCTTGATAGCCTCCTCTTGCCTTCTCTTCTTCTGGTTTTTCTCCTGTTGGTATGTCCAGTGTGCGTGGTTGCGGACGCGGTCGCTCTCTCGGGCGATGTCAGAGGCGTTCTGGATGACCAACTCATCATAAGCCCTCAGACCGTTGTCCTCCACGTACTGTAGGAAATGCGTGCACTCGTCTTCCCCTGGATCCATTCTTCAGCAGAGCAGAGAGACTGCCTTAGAGAGAGAAATACAGAGAAATAGAAAGCGAGAGCTGAGTACTCACACACAATGTCATAATGTCCTCTTGAGAGCTTGTGCTTTAAAAAAACAATGCACTATGGAGGGACAGGTGGGAATTATACACACACACTCAAGCATGCACGCACACACACACACACACACACACACACACACACACATGCACAAATTTACACACGCATATATTCCTCACACACAAACAGGCAAAGACCAGTAAGAGCAGTCAGTAGCATTACATGAAAATGGCTTTAGCATCTGGATAAAACTCAGTATGTTTTGATATTATGTGTTTGTGTGTTGTGGTCAGGTTTTGCTATCTTTCTGGGGAACAGATGTTCCCACAAGTATAATGAAACCTGTAATCACCTATATTGTGATGTCCCATGCAGAAACCTGCTTAATAAATAAGTGCATATTTTGTTTGATCTTAAAATACTTTCTCCAATCCTATCAAATTAAAATGCAGATACAACTATAAGTAGTTTATTGGTAGGGCCACTTTAGCTCTGTAGCGAGATTAAACATTGTTTTGAGAGTTTAGGGCGGGACTATATGTCTGTCTGACAAATACCAGGCTGGTACACCTATTATGTTTAGGTCAAATCTGACCGTGGGGCAAATACTGCTGGTTTTCAATGCAAGATCTCTCTCTCTCTCTCTCTCTCTCTCTCTCTCTCTCTCTCTCTCTCTCTATAATAATAATAAGCATTATTGTTACTTTTAAATTACATAAACATTTCACTGGGAGACATTAGACATTTAATACATTGCATACAACAGGGTTTCAGCAAAATATTTATCATGTTGAGGATGTAGAGTTATTAGAAAATTGTTTATGAAATATGATCCGAAATGCTTTATTTGGTTAATATTTGCAGATATTATACACAGACCTGCACATACTGCCAACTGTGTACACACACACACACATGTTGTTCTACCTATCATTATGAGGACTTTCCATAGACATAATGACTTTTATACTGTACAAACTATAGATTCTATCCTCTAAACCTAACACAACCCCTAAACCTAACCCTCACAGAAAACTTTCTGCATTTTTACATTTTCAATAAAACATAGTTTAATATGTTTTTTAAGCTATTTAAATTATAGGACACTAGACATGTCCTCATAAACCACATTTATAGCATAATCCCCTTGTAATTATCAGTTTGTAACCTAAAAAATTGTCCTTGTAAACCACATAAACATGCCCCCCACACACACACACACACACACTTAGTTATATATAGATGTTCAACTGCACAATATTGATTTGACAATGATGACAATGTATTTGTTGTAATCATTGTACTTTTTTTTTTTGCAATATTCCTATGGTTGTAATGTTGCATAATATAAACCATTATTTTTTTTCTTTCATACTAATACATTTGTAAGTAATATGAGTATCAGCTTATTTTAAACACAGTAAATCCTTACAGTAAAGCTAAATATTTACTGTATATCTATTGTACATGTACAGTACCACAGCTCACAAATAGGTGGTGCTCTTTCCCGTTAAATTGCTACTATAGAAGCCTTTTCTCATGCTTCTTACTACAAAATGTAGATAAGCCTATGCCAATTTTCAAGTTCATAATTTATTGATAAGTGTTCTGTAAATTTATTGAAAATCTATTAAACTCAATACGGGTCATTTTTTACCCGAATATCACAGGTGTCATTATTTTTTAAACATAACAGGCAGGTTAAATCATATTACTGCTCATGCGGAAAATTGCCTTTCCATGTATGGTCTGAAACGCACTTGTCCTCATGTTCCGTTGCTGGACTGCAATTCTGGGTAAACTTCATGTCGCCTTTGAAGGAATGCAATGTGATAGTACAAAGTAACATTTAACTTTAACAACAAAGTGAATAGCAGGCACAACAATGCCGCTACAACACGGGCAGCCATCTTGATTGTTTTGGGTTGAATGGATCACATAGCTGCGTCCTATGACAACAAATACACCATCGTTTTCAGATATCTCCATTTCCTGGGTCCATACCTCAATGCAAAGACAGCATTTTCAAATGTATCCACTTGGGAGAGCAATTTCAAAAAGCTCAGTTTTCGCTGTCAAAATGACGTCTCGGTGTGGACAGAAAGGCCAAAACGCAGAGAAAAAGATGCGTTTTCAAACGAAAACACATTTGTGTGGATGTGGCCTGAGAGTGTAGGGAGAACGACACAATTTAACATCGTTTATCAACCTCAGAACTTACGTGAGGTCTGTCTTTAAAGGTTTTTAAGATATCGTAAAAAAATATTAATGGGATTTTACTTCAGGAAACAGATTGTTGCGCACTATTCACTTCAAATGTGCTTAGTGGGCAGAATAAAAGGTACAATGTTTTGCCAAAGGTTCTGCAGGAACTACAAAAAATGCTGACAACTTGAACTGAGGTGAAGAAATACTCAATGAATAAGCGATTTTTTTTAAAATAATTGTTTTGTGCTTACTCACAAACATGGGAAATGATATAGAGATGCATGCACATTAGTTTCTACCAGCATGTGTGTGAGAGAGAAAGTATTCTATATGTTTTTTTAGCTACTTTGTGAAGATGTCAGTAAGACTGTTGTTCATGTTGTATTATTCAGCATTTCTGAAAATAGAATCTGATTTTACATCTCTGTCGCAATCCCTTCCTCTGTTATAATCCCTCACCTACTCATTTATCTTTTCTACACCAAAACCTGCACACACACATTTAGATACATGGCCACAGACATTCTCATACACACACTCACATCTGCACATGCCCAAAGACACTCACACACACGTGCGTGCACGTGCATACACACAAACACACATTGTATTCTATAAATGGAATGTGAAGAGAGAGAGCTGTTGGTTTCCAGGCAACAGAACCCTAGCACGCTGACATAACGCAGGAAACTGGGAACTTAATTCTGTACTGAAGATGCATTAGTTATGCTTTACACTGGCAGGCATGATATCCCAACCATGTGTGTGTGTGTGTGTGTGTGTGTGTGTGTGTACGTGTCTGTGTCTGACGTAATGCTAAAGCATGAAACATGATATTCCTTCAATCTTCTCAGTGTATATTTGCTGCAAATGGATAATATTACAATTTTAGCATCCTTTGTGTGTTTGAGCATATGTGATTGTGGCTGTTGTAATATCACATTAAATACTAAGTGTTGTATCTCTCTTTGAAGTGATGAGGTGGCAAGATGCCATATTCCACGTGCTGTGCACACACATATAAATTAGGTCAGAGAGAGACCACAGAACCATCAGTGGTTCCCTGTGAGTGGAGTATAGCTTCCTTATTCATTCCATTACCCTGTAATTCATTGTTTCCTCTGCACCACATTAATAGCTCCAATTCATCACAGCTGCATAGAAATAGCCTTTAAACCATTTAAAGACATGCATCAAATAATCCAACGTCAGTGTAACAGTATAAGGATGGGCAAGGAGGAGGCGGGAACTGGCTGAAAAGTCATCATAAAGGTTCAATAATAAAAATGAACTTAAAACATCATAAAACATAAATGAACACAGGCACGGCCGCATGCGTCTCTCTCTCTCTCTCTTGAATTGGCACCTCTGGCTCCCCTTTTTCTCGCTCTCCCGCCAATCAGCTGATTCAACGCAGGCCGTGCACCATAACAGCCAGGCCATGCCCTCCTCCTCATTACAATGAGCAAATCAAGAACCATGGATCCACGTATAGAATAATTCAAACAATGCAGTGATTAGAACCGTTCAACTTCACCACCACCAAACAATAAGATAAAGTGTTTTTTATACACTTACACAGAGAAACAACACATGCTCAATTTCATCTAAACTCTTTGAAAAAATAAAAGATGGAAAGATGGATCTCATATTTGAGCCATGATAATCAAGAGCTTGAATCTTATATTATTCTGATGGTATAGGTGGTTAATTTCTGAAATGTGCAGATTTGGATCTCAAACCCTTGAACCCTTCACTCGAGATGATGCTTAGTGTGAAAATTGCCGTAATATGGAAGACGAGGAACTGATGAAAATGACCATTGAAGAGGAAAGAAGCGACAGAAACAAGACAAAACAAATGTATATATCTGGAGTCAAGAACATTGATGTTAGATGGATACACACACAAGGTTACGATCAAAAGAACAGATTCCTACTCACAGTATCCCAACTCATTTCATCTAAAGATGGATCTTGTATCTATACAATGAAATCAACAGCTTGAATCTTCTATAAATTTGAAGTTGTAGGTGGGTAATTTCCTAAATGTGCTGAATTGGATCCAAAACCCTTGATCTTCAATTTGACACTTTCCTTTATATGGAAGATGAATAACTGATGAAGATTACTATAGTAGGGAGACAAAGGGATGGAAACGAGACCAAATTTTTTTTATCTGGAGTCAATAGCATTGATGTTAGATGGACAGACACACATGCTTACGATGAAAAGAACAGATTCCTACTCACTGTATCCCAACTCATTCTATCTAAACACTTTTACAAAAAATATAAAGATGGAAAGATGGATGTTGTATCTATACTATGAAAATCAAGAGCTTAAATTATGAGTGAATCTGAAGGTGTAGGTGGGTAATTTTCTAAATGTGATGATTTGGATCCCAAACCCTTGAACCTTTGACTTGAAATGATCCTCAGTTTGACACTTTCCTTCATATGGAAGAAGAGGAACTGATGAAGATGACTGTAGTAGGGGAAAAAGGGATGGAAACTTGACAAAAAATGTATTTATGTGGAGACAAGAACATTGAAAGAACAGGTTCCTACTCACAATATCAGTGAATCTCCCAGAACAGCTGATCTCCAGGTGTGTTGTGTGTTTCTCAACACCATGCGTTGTCGATTCCCCCCTCAGACACACTTGAGCTCACATACACAGCTGACAGACAAGCCCGGCGACAGCAACGCAGCTCGGCGGAAGCACTCACTGGTGTGAGGAAGAGAAGGATGAAGGTTAAGTGGAAGATGTCCATCTTTGGCATTCCAAAGGCTTGATGAAGTCGAATATCTTCAGCATCTGGAGGTGGTCGGTGCTCCAGCACTTCCCCACCTACGACCACTCCTGCTGGGCTACTGCCACCAAGGCTGTCCACTCCCTTAGCACACACTTCTGGTAAGATCCACACCTCTTCATCTGCGCTGTCCCCACACATATGTAGTGTGTGTGTGTGGGGTGGGCTGCGTGTGGATGTACTTAGTATGAGTGTGTTCTCGTTTAAGCAGCTGCAGTGTGCGCACAGCAATGTTAGGCTGCTAAAAGCATCATGCACTACAATCGCTCTGATCCTTCCTCCCCTGCTGCTTCCACCATGGCTGCCGTCATACACACACCCCCGTGCATATTACCCACACGCAGCGCTGAATTCCAGCTCAGTCATCACAAGAAGTAGGCTAAGTGAGCAGCTACAGCATCTGTCTTGTCTTCTATTTCCTCTCCTCCTTCTCTTCCTATCTCTCTGGTCTCTTCACATTCTCTCTCTCATTTTCTGATCTCCTTCCCTCAAGCTTTTCCCAACCCTCGCTTACTCACTCTGTCTCCATGGGGATCTGTCATGCTCTCTCTATCTCTCTTTCTCTCCTATCTCTCGCTCAACCCCAATGTCTCTCACCCAAGCATGCTACTCACTTAGAGCTGTCCATGGTTCTGAAAGAGAGAGATAGATTATTAACCATCCTATTGCCTTTAGAAAATGTACCGCATAAATTCTTGATTAGTGAACAACAGCACTAAAGAACCCCCTTAATGAAAATCTGTTTCCAAAGTGTATAATTATGTGTGTGGGGGCATAATATGCCATATACAGTATGATAAAATATATTTTTACATATCACTTGACAATAAGGTTAAATTTGTTAACATTAGTAAATGCATTAGGTATCATGAACTAACAATGATAAATATATTTTACTTTGTTAATGTTGGTTAATAAAAATACAGTTGTTCTAAGTTAGTTCATGTTAGTTCATGGTGCATTAACTCATATTCACTTATACAACTTTTGATTTGAAAAATGTATTAGTATGTTGAAATTAGCTATAACCAAGATAATAATAGATGCTGTAAATGTATTGTTCAATGTTAGTTAATGTTAATTCGTGTTAACAAATGGAACCTTATTCTAAAGTGTTACCAAATTAAAAATTAAAACTTTCCAAACATTGTCAAAGGATGTCTTGTGTTATGTTTATTTCAATCACTTTTGGCATTTTATAATATTACAACAATTTCTGATTTATTCTGCTTGCAGAAAATGAGCAGAGTAAATTTTAGAGTTATATTTTTGTACATGCGTACTTCCCAAATTAATCTCTACTGCATTTGCACTTTGTACATCCATTGCAACAAATGGTAAATGGTAAATGGTTTGCACTTATATAGTGCCTTTTTAACCTTAACGGTATTCAAAGCGCTTTACACTGTGACACAATCACCCATTCATACACACATTCATACACCAATCGCGGCAGACAAATCCATTGCTTCTCACTAATGTCAAACAATTTGTTTTTTTAGTTACAGGCATTTAGGAAGGTACTGTAATAGCTCTTTCTGCAATCTAATTGTCTCACATTTTTAACTTTTGAGAGAATTTTAGTTTGAAGTTTGTGGAAACTCTTAGTTTGAAGTTTTTTATTCTTCATCTGTTATGTCTGCCTTCATGTCTATTGCCCTAATTTGTATCCCAGGTGTTCCTCATTTTCTTGTCAGCCCTTGTGTATATATACTCTCTTCTTCTTTGTTCCCGTGTTGGTTCCTAGTTTGTATGTAGAGCATGGTAAGCCAGCATACAGCTGTAGAGTTTGTGGTTTCTTCTTTTTTTTTTTTTTTTTTTTTGGAGTGCGGACCTGCTTTATCAAGTTATTACCTTCATTGTTGTATCCCCTTCATAATTCAAGTTTTGATTTTGGATCCTGACTCTCTCTCTCCTCTTCCCTTCACAAACCCTGACAGTAGGAACTTACCAGCATTATGGATCCAACAGAACAGATCGAGCAACTTTCTCACGGGTCCACTTCTATGGTGGAGTACTCTTTAAAATTTTGGAATCTGGCCACTGAATTGAGCTGTAATGAGAGATCCCTCAGAGCTATGTTCTGGTTTGGTCTTAATGGCTCTGTGATGAAGTTGGTTCCTTTAGACTGATCAACTGTCTCTTCAGAATTTTATCATTAAAATCATAAGGGCTGACCTTCTGCTCTCTACTCCGGTGGTTCCAGAAACCCCTCCCTTGACGGAGTCTGCTCCAGCTCCGGTGGTTCCGGAGACCCCCTCGACAGCGTCCCCTTTGCTCCTAGCTCCGGTGGTTCTGGAGACCCCCTTGACGGACGTCCTTCCGCTTCCCGCTCCTACTGCGGCGACTCCTGCGGCTCTGCCCTCTTAGTGCCCTAATGACCTTCTCTCTCAGTTCCCTGTGGCCTTGACCTCTGAGCCTCCTGTGGCTCTGCCTCCTGTGACTCCAGCCCTGAGCCTTCTCCAGTTCCATCTCCTATGACTCCATTCCTTGAGGTGCCGGTGTCTCTGCCTGCTGCAGCTCTGCCCCATGGGCCCTTGCTTCCTGCAACTCCACCCTCTGAGCCATGGCCTCCATCTCCACTGTGGCCTCCTAACTGTCCGTCGCCTCCACCTGGGCTTTCTGAATATCAGCCAGCTTTGCCCTGGTCTCCTGGTTGTCTGCTGACTCAAAAAAGGTCTTAAAGTGTAAAATATCCCACATTGCTATCACCCTGTTTGTTCAAATAATGAAATCCGTTATTTTCAACGTGAATATTTTCATAGAAGTCAGGTGATGCATGGCCCATAGAACGCTTTTAAAGCCATGCTTCAATAGGACTCTGTGGCAGATGCCTGTGCCATTTAAATCAATTTAGCAAAAGATCGATGTTCATTGGACAAGAGGCTCTAAACACATCATTTAGGTTCTGCCCGGACGCCGTGCTCTTCTGAGAAGTCTGAGAGTTGTGTATGTTTAATGATGACAGTTCCCCCGTCTGCTGTGAAAACATTCAACAGACAGTCATATTTGTGTGTGTATATTCATGTGTCTTGGAGTGTGTGTGTATGTGTTTGAGTGTGTAGTAAACTAGCTGAACTGCAGCTGTACTGCTTTTTGGGTTTTTTCTTCACCTCATTAACTCCTTTGCTGACTCGCACAGATGGACACATACACACTTCCAGTGAAAACAAATTTGCAATAGAATATGTAGGGGATAATGAACAGTTAGCCGGTCATTATCTCAAAAGAAACACTGACATGGTGATCAGAAAGTAGTTTTGCAATAACTGGCTGACTGTACATTATCCTGCTTCTTACACAGTTACATGATGAATAAATATACCAAAAATACAGAATAATCGACATCAAATAATAACAAGTGATACAGGATACATGAAACTGGCATAGCTATGCAGGAAAACATTGCCTGGGACAACAGTCAGATACAGTTTAGTGGTTATTGTACAAAAATATTATACTGTAGATATGTAGTAGACTGCAGATTGTCGCAATTGACAAATGAGAATCAAGTATTGCACACTGGGAAAAAATCCTATAGAAGTGTTTCTTGTTTCAAAGGGGGCTTGACCAAGTAAAATTGAGGGCTACTGATATATATCACTAAATTATATAATGTTTATATATCAACCTACTGGATCTACAAAAATCTGCATTGCAGTTTTAAATGTACTGAAAACCACCATATTAATACAAAAGGCCACAAGGTCAAAAGAGTGACCAGTCCAAGAGCAAAACAAAATACAAAACACCATAAGGGTAACACAGGTGACACTAAAATTATGCAATTAAACTTGATTAAAAAAACATAAAACTCCCCATTGAACATTTCTTATATAAAATATAAGAAAGAACTAACATCAATAAATTATCAAATGTGATGGGTCTCACAGAGACTTGTTTACCGTAATAGTGCACGTATTGTCTTGTTAAACAAATGATAAATTGCATGTGATTTTATGTTTTTATTGTTATTAATGTATGTTTTAAGCATGTTTTTATTGTCTTATGTTGTCTTGGGTTATTCAGTCTTATGCTGCACCCAATTTGCCCACTGGGATTTTAATAAAGTCTGCTAATATTTACGGCGTTAACTATAAGGTACACCATACTTTTTGTTTCTTTTTCCAATAAAATTCCATGTATTGTCTTGTTAAATAAATGTAAAAACAAAATTTTTTTTTTAATTCACCATACATGGTATATGGTAACCAGAAGTGAATCAGTTACGTTTTTTTTTTTTACTGTAGCATTCTTAAATTAATTTTCCATTGAAATTAACACAGGAACAAGTGCAGAGATGTGTAATAAGTCCGTATAAGCACTGTATTATATAAAAACTGTTTGCATATGTTTTGTTTGATCTATTTTCTTTTCCTTGACTCTTTTTTCCCTCTCATTTTTTAGCCTCCGTTATTCTCCTCTATAGTCTGTCATGTACTTTCTGTATGTGTTTCTGTGTATGGGTTGAATGTCCGTCAGAGGGATTTCGTCCATCAATCACTCCTAGCCCCCAATGACATCATAAGCCCCCTTAACTTGAACTGCATGAACTGTAAACACACACACACAGGCACAACATAAAAACTAAGAATTAAACAGATGCCAGAATATGTCGAAGCTTGAGTAATAAACATACACACATAGACATTCACCTTCTACTGAAGATACGTTTATGTTTTGTGTTCAGTATTCGTTGACATTAGGAACTGAATAGAGATAATAGATCACATTCTGCTGCTGGGGTACAGACTAAGACCGCACATGAATAAATGGAAGAGAGAGACACCCACGTCGACTATTCACATTCACTCACACACACTCTTTTGCTCATGTATTCTTGAATAGAACTGTTCAAAGGAGCAAATTCCACACTTCTAAACTTCACTTCAGTTCTTTAGAATAAGTGCACTTCCTGTACATGTCACACAAGAATATTTCATAGAGACTTACTGAAGAGGCATAGGCGTAAACACATTAAAAAGAATTACATGAAAAAGCAATGACGCCATACATGAGCCTTGGCTTGTTATGGAGTTGTGTTAACAAACAAACAAACATACTAATTAACTCAACAAATTCAAATCCAGTTATACTTCCACTTCCTTAAAATCCACCACCCTCCATGTTTCCTTGCACCACTCTTAAAATTTGGGTGCTCCAGCCGACGTCCATCCCCTTAAAACAATTTGTCTGCCGATCATAACACTGGTTAGGACACAATGTTTGGTGTTTATCCCCTATATTGTTGACCGCCCCATCGCCTAAATACTGTCTGGGGCAAAATGAAATTTGAGGGTTTTTTTCCAATGTGTGAATGGCTTGTAACGCAACTTAAAAAATGAGCCCTTCCCGGACTTCCTAGGTTGCCTTTAGACTGATTGTCATGCGAAGGGAGCAGGTCGCTTTTGCCTCAGACAGTAATATCTTCTCTTCCGCTATTCAAAAGCATCAACAAACTGCAACATTAGGTAACGTTATCTTAGAGATGGATTCCAGCAAACGTCCGGCTCCCAGCACATTATCGATTCCTACACAAGCTCAGAGTAAGCCAAAAAAACACAAACAAAGAAATGTATCTACTGAATACCGTATGCCTAAGCGGGAATGTGATCGTGGTTGAGCAAAAACTATAGTGAACATTGGAAGTGCATTTGATTCCTGGAGGGAAATTCGTTCAGTTTTGGGGATCAAATCTGACCATGAATTGGCATTCTTCAGGGAAGCTTACATAACTGCAAAGCATGTGAAATACACTCACCTAAAGGATTATTTGGAACACCATACTAATACTGTGTTTGGCCCTTTTTCGCCTTCAGAACTGCCTTAATTCTACGTGGCATTGATTCAACAAGGTGCTGAAAGCATTCTTTAGAAATGTTGGCCCATATTGATAGGATAGCATCTTGCAGTTGATGGAGATTTGTGGGATGCACATCCAGGGCACGAAGCTCCCGTTCCACCACATCCCAAAGATGCTCTATTGGGTTGAGATCTGGTGACTGTGGGGGCCATTTTAGTACAGTGAACTCATTGTCATGTTCAAGAAACCAATTTGAAGTGATTCAAGCTTTGTGACATGGTGTATTATCCTGCTGGAAGTAGCCATCAGAGGATGGGTACATGGTGGCCATAAAGGGATGGACATGGTCAGAAACAATGCTCAGGTAGGCCGTGGCATTTAAACGATGCCCAATTGGCACTAAGGGGGCCTAAAGTGTGGCAAGAAAACATCCCCCACACCATTACACCACCACCACCAGCCTGCACAGTGGTAACAAGGCATGATGGATCCATGTTCTCATTCTGTTTACGCCAAATTCTGACTCTACCATCTGAATGTCTCAACAGAAATCGAGACTCATCAGACCAGGCAACATTTTTCCAGTCTTCAACTGTCCAATTTTGGTGAGCTCTTGCAAATTGTAGCCTCTTTTTCCTATTTGTAGTGGAGATGTGTGGTACCCGGTGGGGTCTTCTGCTGTTGTGGCCCATCCGCCTCAAGGTTGTGCGTGTTGTGGCTTCACAAATGCTTTGCTGCTTACCTCGGTTGTAACGAGTGGTTATTTCAGGCAAAGTTGCTCTTCTATCAGCTTGAATCAGTCGGCCCATTCTCCACTGACCTCTAGCATCAACAAGGCATTTTCGCCCACAGGACTGCCGCATACTGGATGTTTTTCCCTTTTCACACCATTCTTTGTAAACCCTAGAAATGGTTGTGCGTGAAAATCCCAGTAACTGAGCAGATTGTGAAATACTCAGACCGGCCCGTCTGGCACCAACAACCATGCCACGCTCAAAATTGCTTAAATCACCTTTCTTTCCCATTCTGACATTCAGTTTGGAGTTCAGGAGATTGTCTTGACCAGGACCACACCCCTAAATGCATTGAAGCAACTGCCATGTGATTGGTTGATTAGATAATTGCATTAATGAGAAATTGAACAGGTGTTCCTAATAATCCTTTAGGTGAGTGTATAGTGCCATAAGGATTGATCTGTGTAATTTTAGCTAACTTTATCTTGCCTGCTAACGCTAAAGAATTACAAGCTACCTTGCTTCGTAACTTTCAAATAATTTAAACGATCTTCTCTTTACTAATAATGAAAGTCAGGTAAACAGGATAAATTTAAGCAAATATGCTGGGGATCTTTCGTAGTACAGCATATGACATGCAAAACATACAATAGTGCAACATAACAGTGCGAGAGTAAACTGTCTGGTATAGTTCGATAATATGTATCTGTATGCAGTGTTGGGGAGTGATGAAATACATATTTAATACACAAAATACAAGTAACTGTATTCCACTACATTTACAATTTAAATAATTGGTATTTAGAATACAGTTACATTCCAAACTTATTTTGATTACTGAAGAGATTACTTTGCATTTAGTTGTCATTTGTTTAATTTAATATTTAGACCATTCAGATGGAAAACATTTATACATGTAAATGATGTGATCCAAAGTGCACTTTCCTATGATGTGTTTCATTCATACGAGCAGACAGAGAAGTACGTTTTAAATATGTTTATAGCACAAGAAATAGAAATAAACCTTGTGTAAATTGTCAGCTTTACGCTAAGCTAAAATGCTATTTCTATCCATTTTACATGCAGATGTTACCAGTCACGATCACATTTATTTATCAAAACATTCACCTTTCATCTTTAATATAAGGGCAAAAATCTTATTCTTGATAGTAATTTCTGTGTTGTTTTCCTGTAAAAATATCAAAAAATCCTTAAAACAAGATCAATTTGATTTAACTTGTTTTAGAAACAACACTGAATAAGATATTTAGATTTTTCAGAGAATGTATTTTTAACATGTGTATTTTGTTTTACTGTACTGGCAGTAAGTTTTTATAGTCAAAACAAGTGGAAAAAATTTACCAGTGCTGAAGAAGTAATCCAAAGTATTTAGAATACGTTATTGACCTTGAGTATTCTAACGGAATATGTTAGAAATGACATTTTAAAGCATGTATTCTGTAATCTGTCGTGGAATACATTTCAAAAGTAAATAATAATTCAGTGGAGTCAAGGCATAGATCTAGTATGGTCGTAATAAAACGTAATCTGCGTAAAGCAAAAGTTTATGCACCACACCTCCCGAAATCACCCCTGGAAAATCAACCTCCTTTCTTATCGTGGCTGCTAATGGTTCCAGGGCAAGACAGATTGCCTATAAAGTAATTTAATACAACCAATAAAAGTATTCCTGAACCCGTACATTTCCTAACTCTTAAAAATATTATCCCATTCTACCATATCAAATGCCTTTTCTGTGTCAAGTGAGATGTCAGCGACCAGAGTCTCATCATTTGCCACTGACCAATGTTATCAAAAGAGCTACGGCCCCATATAATTGATATTGATCGGGGCATGTCTCCCTCAGCGGATTGCCAAGCCGGAACACTGTCCAGAAATTTCACCATATCCTGACCCTCTTCGGCATCAGAAATTCCAATGATTCGGATGTTCTTCCACCGGCAACAGTTCTCCATGTCCTCCAACTTCTCCTAGACTCACTCGAAATCCACCTTGGTTGTTAGCAGATTAGCAGCTAATTCCCTCTCCGATGACTCCAGATAAATGACCTTTCGTTTCATGACATCCCCACTCTTGTAACCACCTCAGACAATTGAATCGCCATGACAGTGATTGATCAACGTATTACAGCAAGATCCTCCAAGTTAGCAACAACCTTCGCTAGCATTGCCGACATGTTCAACATTTCTCACCGAATTTCCCGAATTTCTCCGACCAAATCGACTCCCGGGCTCGGGGCCTGCTCAGGGGTGACAGCTTGAGCACGTAAGTGTCTTTTAAAGTCTCCAGAACATGAGGATTTTGAATTCTTTGACATATTGTCCTCCTAGAACAGTTACGGAACACAGTGTATTGAATCTTACCGGTTTATGTCATTAATAGTGTGAAAACAAGCAAAGTGCACAGAGCCCACCATTTGTCTGAACCTCGCATGACATCACGTGACTCCTCCTATGGAGGGTATTTTTTAAACTTCTTCTAACAACTCTAATTTTTAAAAGATTGTTGTTCTTATATGGTCATTATGGAGATTTAAAGAGAAAATAAGGCTTTGGCTTTTAAACTTTGCTCGTCTTCTAACGACTTGAAATACTTAAGAAGACATAATGACTTTTCCAGTAAGGGAAAATAGGAAGCAGTGATGCTCCCTAGTTTTTACAGTGTATTCTTTAAATTCTTAGGGAGCAAACTTTCAGTGCACTAGAATGATTTTGCGATTGAGACAGCCTTAGAAATTACTGACTCACTGATCAGTGCCCTGACTACTGAACTAGGGAGCTGATTGAGACACACCCTTTGCCACCGGACGTCCATTGCACGAAATTGACAGTCGTGCAGATTACTATTGAAATGGCTGTACACCAAAAAACCTTGAAAAATATAAGTTGTGTAAATTATATGTGATATAGATGTATACAGTGCTTGACACTGAAGAGAGACTGTAAGTTTATTCCTAACAGCCTTATTTTAATTTCCGTAAAGAAAATGTAAATAGCACTGCTCTGAATATGGTCTTTTGGTTGTTATTTTCCCTACTGTGTATGCATGAGACTACATGAAGTCTTATGAGAACATAGTAAGTGTCTGAAAAAGAGCTGCTGCGTGTGTAATCATGTGTACTGAGTATAAACTGACACATGGGGTATGAACATGGCATGACAGATGACTCTACATGCTAAACGTCTTTTCGAGGGAAGATAGGGAAACTCAGTAGGCTGTATAGCCATATTCCCATTACGCCTACAATGGGCACGTGAGTGTCGGAACTTTACCTTGGAGCAGTGGAAGAAGGTTGCCTGGTCCAATGAGCCCTGTTTTCTTTTACATTTTGTGGACGGCCTTGTATATGTGTGCAGTTTATCTGGAGAAGTGATTACACCAGGATGCACTGTGGGAAGATGACAAGCCATTAGAGGGAGTGTGATACTCTGGGTAATGTTCTGCTGGGAAACCCTGGGTCTGGCCATTCATGTGGATGTCAATTTGATACATGCTGTATCATGCTGTATACATGCTGTATTTAAACATCACTGCAGACTAGGTACACCCCTTCCTGACAATGGCATTCCCTGATGGCAGTGGCCTCTTTCAGCTGGATTATGCACACTGCCACACATTTTTCAGGAATGGTTTAAGGAACATGATGAAGTGTTCAAGGTGTCCAAATCCAATTGAGTATCTGTGGGATGTGGTGGACCAACAGGTCTGATCCTTCTTGCAACTTACAGGTACAGCTCTGCCGCCATTTGTGTGTGAACGTGAGTGTGGATGGGTGATTGGGACACAATGTAAAGCACTTTGGTAACCTCTAAGGTTAATAAAAAAGCGCTATATAAGTGCAGACCATTTACCATTCATTCATTTCTTTAATTTTTTTTACCACAAATCCCTTTTTTATGCCAGATTTAGTGAACACATCTCCCATGTTCCTCAGCTCATGTGGTGGTGAGTGTTTACAATACAGGAGGAATGTGGATGGATCCCTCACAAATTATTCAGCTCCTGAAATAGATTATTCAGCTCCTGTGAGCGTTAATCCCTTTTAAAGGGAGGATGTGTTGGTTTGTCCTCTGGCTGGTACAGCAGGAGGAGTGGAGCACCAGGACAGAGAGGGATTAGGCTATTTTAGGCCCTTATCAACACACTTTAAATCTTTCTGCTCTCAATGACTGATTGAGCAGAAAAAAACCCTAAATGAATGGTTTTATATGAAACAGCGGCTACACAAATTCAAACTATTCTTTAACAAGGTAATTTCCTTCTGAAAACCATTTTGTGCAGGCCAAATAAACAAACAAACTATTTGCAGTTGCTGCACACTTAATATTGTCTTTCACTGGAGGGTTTGTTAAGGTCAAAGACTGATCACAGACTTTTAATTCTGAAATGCATTACACAAACACACACAGAGGTCTATTTCAAAGTCAATCCATCCTCCCACATAGATGATCTCATTGTTTGTCGTCCATCATTTCTAATGTAGAGAGAGAAAGGGAGGGATGGAGAGAGATATTTCTTTAATCCATTGGAACCTTCCACTTGCTCACAGTTGAACTGTGTTGGTGTGATTGTTGCTAATGTCTTGGTCTGGCCAGATATCTGTTACTTAGCCATTCTGCCCCCGTAATGAATTGTTTATGGTCAGAGCACTCCCACTGCTTCGGAATGGTTCATCCTAACACACATTTTCTCTCTCACTTTCTCTATGTGTATGAGAGAGAGAGAGAGAGAGAGAGAGAGAGAGAGAGAGAGAGAGAGAGAGAGACTTCACCCATGGGTTTAAATCTCTACTTTCAGGACAGCACCTCAATCTGGTTTAATACTGTAACGACACACTGTAATCACACTGCTCATATATTAAGATGATGAAATCATAGACTAGGGACCTTAACTCACCCTTTGGCACTGAGGGATATAAACTGTGAGTAGACTGAGCGCTGATCATATTGATCAATCCCAATTTACTCCCATGGCA
This sequence comes from Xyrauchen texanus, assembly GCF_025860055.1. NCBI lineage: Eukaryota > Metazoa > Chordata > Actinopteri > Cypriniformes > Catostomidae > Xyrauchen > Xyrauchen texanus. Next base: position 8,172,264 of record NC_068311.1, read on the forward strand.
CCAGACCACGCATGCTTTTCTCTTTCTGTTCTTTCTTCTTTTTTTTTTTTTCATTTTATTCACACTGTTTATTGATGTGGCCACATTAGTAGTTACATTTCTGTCTGATTTTGAATGGAAAATTAGATTGTTGCAACATACTAGTCGCATGAGAGCTCGTAATAATTTGTACAAGATGACGAAATCGTAAGATAGAGATCAATTAACCAACAGAATTTCAAATCGAAACAATACAGACAAAACATTTTCGCTTGCCTCCCATCCAACACTATATTTTAAATAGTAAATGTATGTGAACAAATTTGGTTTCTCATTTTATATTTCTTTATGCAATACAAATGGCTGATGTATAATAATAACCTGTAAAACCCTTTCCGAACCCCAAAGTTTATTTTTATTTGGTGGTACACAGTCATTTTCCTATTACAATCATTGATAGGTTTTGGGTTTGGGTAAAGGGTTAACCTTAGGAACTATCTAAATAACATTTGTTGTTAATTTGTTTATTTTGGGGGTAAACGTCATATGTTTTTGTACAAACCAACTCATCTGTAAGTTAACTCAAGAACACGTATGTGCATTACCTGGACCAGCCTGAAAAAAATAGCATTTTTATTCCTTTTATTTGATCTAAAGAAACAATTTATGAAATCAATTTTGTTAGAGTTTAACTCTGATTTAAAATATGTGATTTGATTGTAATCTTGACCAGCCATTTTGGAGATTTCGTTCTTCCCACATTCAGGTAGATTGGAGCTGTTCTTGTATGCTGCTTAAAGCCATAGAAAATAACTGCTTGGAAATATACTCCCAAAGTGGTCTGACTTGCATTGAAAGGGACTTTGCAACAGCACAGTGACCACCTAGTTACTATACAAAACCCCTTGTGTGCAGACCAATTGTGGAGGTGAGGGCGTGGTCGAGCGCCAATCTGGAGAGGGAGAAAGCGGTAAGGATGCATCCACCTGAGATGAATTGCTACTAATTACCATTTCTATTTTCACAGTGAGAGATGGCGGAGATAAAAGTCTACCCAGTCCACAGCGAAGGGAAAGAGAGTTGCACATCAGAGACTGTGTTTCTGTATTATAGAGTATTGTGCTGAAAAGCTGCTCTGTCTTACCTTTTATGATACAAAGCCGACTTTTGTGTTGAGTGTGAAGCTGAAAAGCAATTTCTGTTATTTTGTCAATAAACTCTGATTCACGTGGACTGTTGAAACCGGCTCCTGCTTCCTCCTTATCCGTCACATACCGAACCTTGTCACAACAATATACTTAAAGTGATAGTTCACCCAAAAATGAAAGTTCTCTCATCATTTACTCACCCTCATGCCATCCCAGATGTGTTTGACTTTATTCTGCTGAACACAAATTAAGATTTTTAGAAGAATATCTCCAGCTCTGTAGGTGCATATCTCCGCTCAATGCAAGTGAATGGGTAACAACATTTTCAAGCTCCAAAAGGACATAAAGGCATAAAGGAGATACAAGTAATCCTTAAAGACTCCTGTGGTTTTATCCATGTCTTCAGAAGTGATACAAAAGGTAAATATGTTGCCTTGATGTCCTTTTGGAACTTAAAAATGTTGGTACACGTATACTTGAATTGTGAGGAATGAATGAAAGAACGTCAGGTGGAGCTCAGTGGTAAAGATGCTGGCTACCACCCCTGGAGTTCACTAGCTCGAATCCCAGAGCTATACCTCCACACGCGTGTCTCCATGGCTATGCGCTCAACAAGCCACATGATAAGATGCGTGGGATGACGGTCTCAGAAGCAGAGGTGGAGGAGATTCGTCCTCCGCCACCCGGATTGAGGCGAATCACTACGCGAACATGAGGACTTAAAAGCACATTGGGAATTGGGCATGCCAAATTCGGGAGAAAAAGTGGTGGGGGTAAGAAATAAAGTCTTACACATCTGGGATGGCAGAGAGAGAGAATGTTCATTTTTTCCCTTTCAAATCTCTGCTTGTTTTTCCGATCATTCCCTGTGACCTACCTCATAAAACTTTCCAAAATCCATTACGTTTGAAACATTGCCTTAAAATTGCAGTTTTGTGACAGTTCTAACAACATGTTTTTTGATCTGTGATAGCAGATTTCAGCAATGGAGGCAATGCTTTGTTAATTAATTACTGTGAAAATTGTTCTCTGATATTGCTTACATTACTGTTAAATCTCGGGGTATAGCAGCTGTTCTGCAATAGAAAACGTTGGAACTTGGAATTTTGCACTGGCTAAATCAAAGAGCAGAACACAAGAGACAAATAGCTATGGAATCAAGAGGAGACTGAAGAGAAGTTGCTTGAAAAATTACTTATGTGTGCATCAGATCCCCATTAGTGGAATATGCGTCTATGGACAGACTTTATCTAAAGACAGTGAGTGAAAGAAATAGAGACAGAGAGAGGGAAGAGATGGCTCTAATCCATTCAAACACTTCTCTTGCTTACAGTTGCCCTTTTAGCTTTTCAATCTCTCCAGTGAACCCTTATCACACTCTTATCTTTGAATGGACAGTCCATCAGAAGACTGGTCGTCCTCTTGAGTAAATAGCTATTCATTTAAAGAGTACAAATATGCCTTGCATAATTATTGATGTGGGTAATGCGATAAGAGTAAATAGCAGTAATCTGTTCCGACAAACGATCAGAGTGTAAGTGGATCCCGTGAGGGATGTCCATCAGGATCTGTGTCTCCTAGTCTAATTCTGTTTGTTCAGTATTGTTGTCCTCAGTCTGCCGGATGCATTAAACCAGAGTATGTTAATTTGTTTAACACAGTCTGGGGCTCCAGTCCTCTGAATCAGACCACAAGAGATGCTTGAGCAAAATGAGACATTATACTGTTGCTGTTGTGAAATATTATGCAATATTAGCACTGTACACACACATTTACCATATTAGTTTGTGGTAGTCTGTAATTGTAGGCTGTAGAGCATAAAGGAATAGAATTGGCCTTGGTTATGTGTACTTGATACAGAGGACATGAATCACCCTTGACCCCCATATGCCTCTAGAGTCAAAGCCTCACTTGGTTTTGTCGCCATCTTGTGATACAAGTCAGTACTGCTTTTATAGATAGAAACTTTAACAAAAAGCGTTTGAATGTAGAGTTAGCAATATTGCATATTTAGTTTGAATATGTCTGTTGTGTGGGGTTAATCTTTCCTAGGCATTGACGTCCACCAAAATAGCTCATTTTCACAACCAACCCGTTTTTGGTTTAATTAACATATGCATTTTAATTACAGTCACTGCGTTGTACAGATGCAGAAATGATATATTGGACTTATAACCATTTTGTATAATATAAAGTTAAATGAAACACTAAAAAGGCAAGTTTGTTCCCGCCCGGTTTCGAACCGGGGACCTTTCGCGCGTTAGGCGAACGTGATAACCACTACACTACGGGAACTGAGCTGATTCTAAGCAGGTGTTGATCATATTTGTGTAGTAGTGCTATGAATTGGCTCATTGATTAAACTTAACTTCCCTTAACTTTTCTCATTCATTCTCAATGGTAGTGCTTAACACTACGAATGCAATATATTTTTGGCCACATGTAGATTTCATGGCGCTGTTCCGAGTTATCTGGGGCAAGTATCAAAGATAAGGAGCGGTATAAGCTCGCGTTTATTTTTAGCCAAATTGCTCTCAAGACTATTTATTTCGCGTTATAAAACAAAAAGATACTGTGAATTGTTTAAGCCAATTAAACATATTTTTAACTGAATTGCCTTTTTTCGGGGGGTTCTTTTGGCAAGACGTCTTTTCAACCCAGTTGACCTACGCTCCGAGACCAGAGCTCCAAGAAAACAACTATAAATCTTCATAGAGACGTGGGTTCGAATCCAGCTCTGGATTATAAACGTTTATATTATTTTATCAGTTGAAAATTTTTTGTGACGTTTCGTGCCTGACGATACACACTTAATAAATATTTGTACAGTTCTTATTGTTTGTGTCACTATTATGATATAATGATTGTTACAAATAATGATACATGGACTGGTATAAATGGTGCAACAATTCTTATGAAGGGTGATGGATCTGCTGTGTCCATTTGGATCCCTGTCAGAGGCTCACAGCAGGAGGGTTTCATTTCCACCAGACTCAATGGGTAACAGGCAATCATGTCTCTCCTGAGCTGTTCCAGGCACAGGGTATGACTGGGATGGCACGCTGGAATTATCAGCGGCTGGTGGAACTGATGCAGCCATGGGTAATCCTAGCTGTAGCGTTCAACCGTTTATTAATGATGCAGTTAAACAGGGCCTGTGTGAGGGTGACAGTGCAGCCCAAATATCCAGCCTTGCATACCTCCAGCAGGGACACAGGTGAGAGGTTTGGCCTACAGTATGCACACCACCACTGCCCATAGCTGCTTCTCAACCGGTTTCATCAAAACGGGTGGTCAAGTCTTTGTGTTGGACCACTATAGATGGACAGATCCAATGAGAGATGCCATTGATCATCTCTTGGCAAAGTACCATGGAAGCAAGACCTTCTTAAAAGGATGGATGCTGATTATGCTTCTATGGTACGGAGTGCCTGCACTGATCCCAACAGCCTTTTGCACTCAACTACAAAACAGCACATAAGCAGGTAGATAAAACACCTTGCTAAAAAAAAAGAACACTAACGCTTCTCTCAACACCAGCCCAGAAAAACTCTTAGAGACACAACAGTTATGGCTGTGTCTTAATGCGGGAAGTGAAACCATCAGTGTTCCAGTAAAAACATTACCTCCTTGCACCTTTCAATCCACCAGTAAAGAATGTTCCTGAGGATGTCCCTCTGACCCAGGCGGCACACGAGATGATGGTGAAGGACATCATAGAGAAGCAGCAGGCAGCCCAGCAGCAACAACAACAGCAGATTCAAAAAAGGCAAATTAGATCCTGTTTAGCTTGTGGTCAACCAAAGTTTCGATACCTGGGTGATGGTTCCTCAATACCTTTATTTTATCAGGCTAGTTACGTAAAGTACTATTACTGCTCCAAGAAAGTCTTTGAGACATACTCAGCAGAGGGCCTGACCAATCCCAGAATGGCTTTTGAAGATTTTATAAACACTCCCTTTTTCAAGCAGGAGCTGGAGGCCTCTAAGCAGAGGGGGGCAGAAAGCAGGTGGGTGATTGTGGAACAAGGAAAAAGGAAGTCATTAGTAGAGCATCCTTCTGGTCATCTATGCAGGTTCTGCCACCAGCTGCTGAAACAAGGAACCAATTATAGCCCACATATCCACACTGGTTTCCCTGGTGTGGCAAGCAAATATGTTTACTGTCCTGCTAAAGTGTTTTCCCTATATCAGACACAGGGAATTAATACAGAAATGTAATGGACAGACTTTCAGCAGTCTCCATTTTATAAAGCTGAGAGGCAGAGGAGGATGGAGGAAAATAAAAAAATGACTTTGTTGCACTAGAAAACACTGCATTTAAGGCTTAGCAGTACATTATATTATTCTAACAAAAAAGTTAAGCACAATGTTGTTGATTTTAATGTAATTTTTTACATAAAATTACACACCCACTAACACATACATAACAAATATATAACACATATTGTGTTATACGTCCATGTTACACAAATCTCTACTAATTTCTCTTTACCATTGTGCAATTCTGTATAAACATCCTTCTTGTTTGTATATTTTTAAGATATTTACATAATTTGGGAAGTCCTGTTCACATTTGTGTAGTAGTGCTATGAATTTGCTCATTGAGTCAAAATGGTTAAGCTTAACTTTTCCCATTCATTTTCAATGGTATTGCTTAACACAACGGATGCAATATATTTTTGGCCACATGTAGATTTCACGGCGCTGTTCCGAGTTTTCTGGGGCAAGTATCAAAGATGAGCAGTAAGCCGGTTGTCAATCATTCGCTGCGCTTACAAAGAGGACACGCGTGAATTGTATAAGCAATATTACCAATTAAATATATTTTTTAACTGAATTGCCCTTTTCGGGGTGTTCTCTTGGCAAGACGTTTTTTCACCCCAGATGACCTACGCTCAGAGACCATTTTGCGCAGTGAGGCCAGCGCGTGTCCGTGGTGGTAGAGCTCCAATAAAATAACCTCAAATCTTCATAGAGACATGGGTTCGAATCCAGCTCTGGAGTATAAAATATGATTTTATCAGTTGAATTTTTTTTATGTGATTTTAATCTTGTGACGTTTCGTGCCAGACGATACTATTTGTAAGATATTTGTCTTGTGTATTTGTATGTTTTATCTTGCTTGTATTTATAAATGTTTTAAAACACTTAGTAATAGATATATGCTACACTTTTTCAATAAGTTGAATTTACATATTCTGTTAATTGCCATTTAAAAATGTGACGTCGTCAACATCACCAGCATCAGATCCACCAAATGAGACAAGGCCGCACGCTCCTTCAGAGGGCCGGAGCTCATCTCGCACATAGCGTATGGGGAAAATGCGCTTCGTGGAGATTGAGGGGCACATGGGGCGTGTGCTGGCAATAAATCCACCTCAAGTTCGTCCTGCTCGACCTTGCGGCCCCGCCGTGCCCCCTTGTGTGAACCCTCGGGTTTCACAGAAGAGGCGGGTGGGAGGGTGCTAGAGGCTGAATCATCCCTCAGAACAATGTGTCTCTTGCACAAGGAACACTTACGGAATGACATCTTGAAAAAGACGCAAACACGTAAGTGGCTCTTCTAGATATATAAATATAGATTTATATTTATATAAATTATATAACTTATATTTATAACACACAAGTACAATTTTGCTTTAAAAGGATACTCTACACCTGCCAATGCGCTGCGGAGTATCAGGATGCTGTGGTCAGTTCATCAGCGAAGTGTCAAGCGGCAAGGCGGAGTGATGTTTACCGAAGCACTGCAGGGCAGCGGAGAGTCTTCTCGCTGCCGTGAAGATTCCGTTCACTGACTGGTGTGTATCAACAACGAAGGTAGAGGGCTTTGAGATAAGAGGTAATCGCTGTCTTGAAGGAAGAAATTCTGAGGAAATGGTGTCTGTGCACCTGTTTTATAGCGGTCAGTTCACGCTGAAACGCGGTCAGTTTCACACCAAAACAGGCAGGGCTTAAACACCATAGCCAATTTTAGAATATTGGTATTATTGTAGAGAGGTTTCAAATAGGTCGTGTATGAAGGCACTCCCCATATGCGTTAGTAAACGCAATGTCAAGTGGACTGAAGTCGTAAGTGAACTCTTGTTATTGATAGACTTATTGTAGACAACCTGTCCCTGAATGTCGACAAAACAAAAGAGATGGTTGTTGACTTTAGGAGAGCACAAGGTGAACACACTCCGCTGAACATCGACGGCTCCTCTGTGGAGATCGTCAAAAGCCTGTCCCTGAATGTCGACAAAACAAAAGAGATGGTTGATGACTTTAGGAGAGCACAAGGTGAACACACTCCGCTGAACATCGACGGCTCCTCTGTGGAGATCGTCAAAAGCACCAAATTCCTTGGTGTTCACTTGGCGGAGAACCTCACCTGGTCCCTCAACACCAGCTCTATCACCAAGAAAGCCCAGCAGCGTCTCTACTTTCTTCGAAGTCTGAGGAAAGCACATCTCTCACCCCCCATCCTCACTACATTCTATAGAGGGACTATTGAGAGCATCTTGAGCAGCTGCATCACTGCCTGGTTTGGGACTTGCACCGTTTCGGACCGCAAAGCCCTGCAGAGGATAGTGAGGACAGCTGAGAAGATCATTGGGGTCTCTCTTCCCTCCATCAAAGACATTTACAAAAAACACTGTATCCACAAAGCAACCAGCATTGTGGATGACCCCACACACCCCTCACACAAACTCTTTACCCTCCTCCCGTCTGGCAAGAGGTACCGAAGCATTCGGGCCCTCACGGCCAGACTGTGTAACAGCTTCTTCCCCCAAGCCATCAGACTCCTCAATACTCAGGTTTGACACACACGTGTCCTGAGTTGCACTTTAATTACTGTCACTTTATAACTGTCTGCTACCTCAATAACTGCTATGTGCATAGAACACTATCTCATAGTATGTTATGTTTAAATTTTTAGAAACTGTCATCTTTTTGCACTACTGAGTACTGGTCGGCGCTGCACTGTCTATTGTCCTGTTCATTGTCAGTAATTTGTTGTACTGTCCCGTACTTTTTGCACGTTTGCACGTGCACTTTATATAGGTATATATAGGTTGTTTTATATAGGTATTTTATTTTGTTGTGTTGTCTCATGTGTTCCTGTGTTGGTCCTTTGTTGTTTTTATGTAGCACCATGGTCCTGGAGGAACGTTGTCTCGTTTTGCTGTGTACTGTACTAACTGTATATGGTTGAAACGACAATAAAAACCACTTGACTTGACTTGACTTGTATTTATGTTTCTTAAGCTTGACATTTACAATAATTATTAATCCTATTTTATATAAAAAGTTCTAGTGGGCAAGGTGGGATTCGAAACTAGATTTGCGTGTAATCTTTTTTGTTTTTTAACAATCCCGCTCTGTGTATCTTTTTCTCTTCCTATTGGCTAGCAGGCCCTCTACACCTACGTGCGACTGACCGGGTGCTCTTAGGTGAATGTTATAACCACTACACTACGGTAACTGAGCTAAACATAAGTAGGGATATGCGGTTCACATTTGCGTAGTACTGCTGCAGTCAGGTAGCGAAGGAGTAAAGTAAATGAGATCAAGTCGGACAGTTCTCACTTTTCGAAGTGGATCAGCCACCTGAGATCAAATATATCACATGCAATCACATATCCCATACAATCCTGTAAAATATGGGATCGTCCCGTATTTAAAGATAAAATGATGCGTCCTGTATTCAATCAATACGGGATGCGATTTGTTCCGTAATTGGTCAGATGGCGTCATGGCGAAATCGTTCCAGATCGCCAATTTAACATTGATATCAGTTTGAAAATGTATACAGTGGATAAGGTACCGTCTGAAAAGTCCACAAATGTTGATAAAACTGGGTTTTTCTATATACATGTTTTTTCTATATAAATGTTCAATTAAAACAATGTGTGAATATAATCATAAAGTAGGCCTATAGGTGAAGGAAAAAATAAACAAATAAAATAAATAAAAAAATGACAAAATATGTATACACCATCCAAAACGTGTACATAAATAAGATAAAGAAGACAAATAATATATGTTTTTTTAATAAATATATTTTTAACATAAGTATTTTTTTTAATAAGTCATGGGTCAGGAAATGTTTTCATATAAGAAAGGATATGATATCATAACAAAAGGCAAATTCTCTCTTTCTACAGACTCCTGCTTTCCACACTCATCACACACAATGGACAGGCATACCTGTTCCTACCACCACAAGATGCACCACAACGACCACCAGGTACACCACAATGAGCACCATTCTTTCTTTCTTTCTATCTATCTATCTATCTATCTATCTATCTATCTATCTATCTATCTATCTATCTATCTATCTATCTATCTATCTATCTATCTATCTATCTATCTATCTAGCTAGCTAGCTAGCTAGCTATCTAGCTAGCTATCTATCTCAGTTGAATCTATCTATCTATCTCAGTTGAATCTATCTATCTATCTATCTATCTATCTATCTATCTATCTATCTATCTAGCTCAGTTGAATCTATCTATCTATCTATCTATCTATCTATCTATCTATCTGTCTGTCTATCTATCTATCTATCTATCTAGCTAGCTAGCTGTCTGTCTGTCTGTCTGTCTGTCTGTCTGTCTGTCTGTCTGTCTATCTATCTATCTATCTATCTCAGTTGAATCTATCTATCTATCTATCTATCTATCTATCTGTCTGTCTGTCTGTCTGTCTGTCTGTCTGTCTGTCTATCTATCTATCTATCTCAGTTGAATCTATCTATCTATCTATCTATCTATCTATCTATCTATCTATCTATCTAGCTCAGTTGAATCTATCTATCTATCTATCTATCTATCTATCTATCTATCTATCTATCTATCTATCTATCTATCTATCTATCTATCTATCTGTCTGTCTGTCTGTCTGTCTGTCTGTCTGTCTGTCTATCTATCTATCTCAGTTGAATCTATCTATCTATCTATCTATCTATCTATCTATCTATCTATCTATCTGTCTGTCTGTCTGTCTGTCTGTCTGTCTGTCTGTCTATCTATCTCAGTTGAATCTATCTATCTATCTATCTATCTATCTATCTATCTATCTATCTATCTATCTATCTATCTATCTATCTAGCTCAGTTGAATCTATCTATCTATCTATCTATCTATCTATCTATCTATCTATCTATCTATCTATCTATCTTACAATTTCAACACTTACAGCAATTTTCCCCACAAATTTACAACATGATTCCCCAGTCAATTAAACAAATCAAATAATTAAATCAACAATTTAATTATCACAATTTCACAATCGTTTAAATTTGTTTTAACTCAAAAGTTCAAAATACAATAGATCATACGTTGGTAGCCACTTCAATAAAAAGGTCTTAAATCATTATTTTACAAATTCACATGTTCAGGGTTCAAATCATTTCTATAAATGCACTATTTAAACATTTAATTATTATTATTAATCCAACACGGCTTCTGAGGGAGTGACAGAATTTGGCCTGTTTCTCTCTTCTTACTGCTGTTATCCAGCATTGTATCTTTTGCAAAGCTGTGAAAGCATCATCATGATTTTTTTTTTCTTTTGCTGTTGCAGGAAATGTGTAAGCAAAAATGTTATTTGCTGTGGTCCCACATTCAATTGTAGCCAACTATGACAACTTCCGCTTTGCGAACTCGGACGCGTGAAACAGGTTAATTGTGACGTCGTCAACTCATGTGAATGAGTTGTGGGTTTCATGTTTACATTGGGCTCTCCTCTTGAGATGTTTGCTTATGGCCACACTACCCTGAATACATCCGATCTTGGAAGCGAATCAGAATTGAGCCTGGTTAGTATTTGGATGGGACACTGCCTGGGAATACCAGCTGTTATTATTTTTTACTTTTTGTTACCCAAGATAAAAAACTTTTATAAGCGGCCTAAGTTGTTAATAAATGAGATGATTGAAGTAATACTGGTCTATTTCAAACACAAAACAGAGAGTGATCTGAAAAGTCTCACTGGCACTGTATTGGTAATCTTTAAATCATGGAAACTGAATGTGCTTAGAGCACAAAATAAGTGCCATAAAAAAACTATATTGTAAGGACATTAAAGTATAAAAACAAGCAGAACAGTACAATACAACCAAAGAATGGAGTCACAGGTGTCGGATCATAGAAGCAAATATATTCTGCTACAACACCGGTGCAAAATGAACATGTGAAATGCAGTTGGGCTGATTCATTATTAATAATCTGTGTTGTCTAGCTACCAGGAGTAAAAGGCACTTTTGACTTTGTTTTCTACCAAAACACTAAATATTAGCAAAAATTGCACTTCATTAAACAGTCAGTATAAACTGTAAAATTTCCCCGCTACAATGTGTAAAATTGATTTAAGGTAATTTGATAACTTTTAGAACATACAAATAGCTACTGAGAATCTTTGAAGTATCACATTTATTTTTAGATAAATTAGCCTACTTAGCCTATTTTACATTTTGTGATTAAATCAAAGGTTTTTAAATAACTGCAATAAGTGAAATGATAAAAGTGTTTGGGGTACAAGCCCCCCTGTGGCAGGGGCTAAAAACTCCCCATAAAACACATTGTGGGTGTTTTATTGGAGGAATAGATTTATTATGAAAAAATTTCAATGTGGGCTCACATTGACTACAATTACAATAGCTATTAATTTGCTTGTAGAACACTTGAGATGTTATGAAATGTTAACAGGAAATAGTGCATCCTTCTATGAATCAACTATTTTGAATACTCATAATTTGTTACTAAATAAATATATATTATACAGTTGTGGCCAAATATATTGGCACCCTTGGTAAATAACATATCTGCATTGTTAATTGAAGAAAAACAATTGAAAGAGGGGAAATATCTCATAATTAAATCAATATTTTTCTCAAAAACACGTTATCCACAATTACTGGCACCCCTTATATTATAGTAAAATATATCTGAAGTATACTCTCATTCATATTTGACATTTTTTAGTGCAACTGGGTGACTAGGAACATGAAATTGTTCAGCCATGACTTCCTGTTTCAAAGGGGTATAAATATGAAGTAACACACAGGCCAAATTCCCTTAATCATCAATCACAGTGGGTTAGAATAAAGAATATAGTTCTGATGTGAGGCAACAGGTTGTTGAGCTTCACAAAATGGGAAGTGGCTAAAAGAAATGTGCCAAAGTATTGAAAATACCCATTTCCACCATCAGGGCAATAATTAATATGTTCCAATCAACTGATGTTAAGAATTGGCCTGGAAAAGGATGTGTGTCTATATTGTCTCCATGCACAGTGAGGAGGATGGTTCAAGTGGCCAAAAATTCTCCAAGGATCACAGTTGGAGAATTGCAGAAATTTGTTGGGTCTTGGGGTCAGAGAGTCTCATAAAAAATATCAGACATCACCTACATCACAAGTTGTTTGGGATGGTTTCATGAAAAAAAAAAAGCCTCTGCTCTCATCTAAAAACAAACTCAAGCATCTTCAGTTTGCCAGACAATACTGGAACTTCAAATGCGACTGGGTTCTATGGTCAGATGAAACAAAAACAAGAAATTATTTTTGGCAGCAAACAACAGAGATGGGTTTGGCGCACACAGAGATTACGAATTACCCAATGTCCACGGTTAAATGTGGTGCTGGATCTTTAATGTTGTGGGGCTGTATTTCTGCCAGAGGTCCTGGGCATCTTGTTCGGATGCATGGCACAGACTCTATCAAATACCAACAGATAGAAAATCTAAACCGGTCTGCTTCTGCCAGAAAGCTTAAAATGGGCCGTGGTTGGATCTTCCAGCAGGACAATGATCCAAAACAAACATCAAAATCAACACAAAAATGGTTCACTGACCACAAAATCAAGGTTCTGCCATGGCCATCCCAGTTCCCTGACCATAACCCCATAGAACACCTGTGGGATGAACTAAAGAGAAGAGTCCACCAACATGGACTTCTGAATTTGAAGGATCTGGAGAGATTCTGTATGGAGGAATGGTCTCAGATCCCTTGCCAGGTGTTCTCCAACCTCATTAGGCATTATAGTAGAAGACTCGGAGCTGAAATCTTGTCAAAGGGAGGTTGCAAAAAGTATTGAATAAAATGGTGCCAATAATTATGGCCAACGACTTTTGGAGAAAAATATATATTTAATTATTAGATATTTCCTTATATCTAGATATATTTAGATATTTATAATAATATTTAGTAATTAGATATTTTCCACAACTTGTGGCTAAACATATTGGCACTCTTGGTAAATATGAGCAAAGAAGTCTGTGAAAAACAAATCTGCATTGTTTATCTTGCCACAAATAATCACTCAAATAATATAGTTCCATCAGTATTCAATACAAATATTTGTTTCAGTCATGTAACCTTTGCAACTAGAAAAAAAATTCTAATTTCCCTTATGGGGTGCCTCAAGCTCCATTGTACCCTTCATTCAAACTCTACTGTTAATTTTTACACTATATATTTGAGCCTGTTTTTTTAAGGTTTACGAATTTCAGTTTCATAACAACAATTTAAATCTTTAAAACACGTGTGTGTGTGTGTGTGTGTGTGTGTGTGTGTGTGTGTGTGTGTGTGTGTGTGTGTGTGTGTGTGTGTTCGGTTATTTCTTCAGCACTGGTTGATTTTTTTCACTTGCTTTGACTATAAAATCTCCTCCAGTACAGTAAGAAAAAAAAAAAAACACATGTTAAAAATACATTCTCTGAAAAACCTAAATATCTTATACAGTGTTGTTTCTAAAACAAGAAAATCTAATCCTTTAAGGTTTTTTAATATTTTAACAGGAAAACAATACAGAAATTATCATCAAGAATATAATTTTTACCCTAATATCAAAGGTCTTATAAGAAAAAAGAAATTATGATCCAACGTGAATTTTCTTGATAAGAAAACATGATCATGTCTGGTAAAATCTGCATGTAAAATGGATAGAAATAGCATTTTAGCTTAGCATAAAGCTGACAATTTACACAAGGTTTATTTCTATTTCTTCTGCTCCAAACTTCAAACGTACTTCTCTGTCTGCTCGTATGAATGTTACACATAATAATTAAGTGTTTCACTGCTGTTCAAATGCACTTTGGATCACATGATTTATGATTCATGATTATGACAATAAAATGAAAAGTAATCTCTTCAGTAATCAAAATACTTTTTGAATGCAACTGTATTCTAATTACCAATTATTTAAATTGTAACTGTAAGGTAATACAGTTACTTATATTTTGTATTTTAAACACATTATCCCAATACATGTAAGATCTTTTTATTTTATAGAAAAGGACATGCCAAGTGTTTCTAGTCACTATTCGCATTTTATGTTAATGCAAAAAAAGTTTGACCCGGTGTTTATATGCCTTAGGCCTATTAAATAGACAACGACACAACCGGGAACTGACATCGCAACTGTCCGTTTTTACTGGAATCGAGGATAAATAATTATTCGATGTCCTCATCAATTACTCGTAACTTTAGACTCTTCGCGCTGGAATCCGTGCGGAATGGATGAACATCGTGTGTGAGACAGCTTTAGGATTAATGACTGCCTGTAAACCTGGCGAGGCCGTCCATAAGACGTTCACTGATTATCTCGAGAGCCCATCGTGATCTTAATTGATAGCTAGTGACACCTGTCAGTGCAGATGCAAACAGACGATTCTCCTCCAAAAGCTGTCAATCAGTAAGGACGGGACAGACTTACAGAGGTGCAACAGTTGGCATGACTCATGCATGTCCAATTATTTCTCTTTTAACGCTGATTAAGAGCTTACCGATGGCCACAGCTCTTAGAACATCATGACAAATAAAGAAAATCATGAAACATGATCTTAAAAATTCCGTGTAACATTTATGTGACACTAGATGGCAGTAAAACTCCAATATTTAGTAAGTTCACGCAAGCTATCAGACAGATATACTGCTACTTGTGACAGTTGATCGGTTGTGTAGTCCAACTCACCCGTTGCACAGCGCAACAATGCAACTCATTTATTTTGTGGTGGGCTGTTTGTTTGGTAGGCTACATGAACACCTTAATTCTAGTTTTAAGAAATTGATTCATGCATGGAAATATAACCGTTTGGTTTTATTAGAAAAAAATCGATAATTGCCGTAAAACTTAAGTAGCCTTCGTATATTTGTATTATTTTCCGCTGATCTTTACTTTTTGTTGCTTTTTAATCGTACACTGTATGTTGAATATTTGACAGAATCATTATTATACGAGCCTACACGCACTTCTACAAATTCCAATTTCAGTTCTTTCAGTGTTGATAAGTTTTGTTTTGGCTTTGCCCTTTAACCTTTCACTCAAAAGAAACGATACACAACATATGAATGAATCAGATTTATTATGGGATAGTGATGGGACTTTATACCAACGAGCAGACATGCTCAGCACAATATATTTCCAGAGTAGTTTAATGATTTTTTTCTTTCACCCTACAATCAGTGTCTTCGATGCCTGTTTATCGTCCACTTGCACGTCATATCCAACGTGTAAAAAAAAATTGTTGCATGTATTATCAAGTTTTCATTTACTATGGATGTAATCAAAACTGCGTACATCTCAGGAAATGACATAATAGAATGGTTTGATATAGAACTTTATAGGCTATCAACTTTTATACCCCCACCACCCCCCATTATATCCTTTTCATAAATTATTATACTTAACTCAGAGACTTTTTAAACCATTTGAACTTGATGTGACGTTATTACCGTTGTTTGATTAAAGTCATTTTTGATCGTTAGTGATTTAACTGTAATCATACATTGTTGCTGTTGGACATAGAGCCTAACCACAGATGTAAATACTGCTCGCCAAGCAAAACCCCAGCCTATATTTTCTGATATTTGAAACATTTTCGATGGAATTTGGATTGTGCTTACCTCTTTAAGATAGATAGATAAGGCAGGCATGTATATGTATAATACATGTTGCTTGCTGGGTGTTTGCTGTAGACAGTTTTGCCATCTCTCAACCTTTAAGCCTGTGGTTACGGAATGTTTCCGCTTGTTTAAAGCGAAGAAGCTGGGCAGAGCCGTTGGCAGAGTCTCCGCGGATGTGAAGAATGCCATGTTCTCCCGTTATGCGCTTCTCCTCAGAGGGGCAGCGCTCATGGGGCACCGCTGGTTCCCTTCATCGTGTCTACAATTGCCCCCCGTAATATTTTCTGCCAAACCAACCATCATTATAACTTTGCAGAGTAATGTAGATAAATGGTGCCAATGCAATTATATTAATTAAATGCCCGGGATCAGACGTTTTTATTACGATTGTAAAAACTAGATTAATATAATTATCTTCTGACAGTGCTCAGAATTTTTGCATGCTTTTTCTTTCATTCTTTCTTTCTTTCTTTCTGAAAATGTTTGAAAAAATATTAACTTCTTTAGCAAGTTATATTTTTATTTAAAATGTATTTAATTTTACTTTTCATGCCCCATTGCAATCATAACTGTAGTTCCGTATTTTTAGTAACTACAATTGACTCTATTTATAATCACATAAACTCGCTATATTTTTTAGCCAGTTCTTTCACTGGCTCCCATATCTGCCGTGTTCTGATTTCGTGTTTGAGGGGCAGCCGACAGGATGTAGCATTGATAAATATCCCTGTTGATCACTTGATTGATTACCTCGCGCAAAGGTCACGCGGGCGCGCGGTAATTTCCTTGTGCCCGCGGCTCCCATTTCACTTTCAATCTTGCGCGAGAGCCCCCGACTTCACAAATCATGTTTTTATTTTAACCCTTCCCTTCCCACTTTAACATCACACTGAATCTTGCCATCGACCTATGCGTGCTTTCCATCTAACGACAGAAGAGGGCAAACCTTTAATTAGGTTGGCGTTGTAATTACAGAAAGTAAACTGTATCGTCTCCTTTTGATGGAGTTTAATTTAAACCCTGCGACAAGCTAAAAATTTGGCCACATTTCCAAAACGGCTATGGCCTCAATTAATTTTCAATAAATACAGCCCACGGGGTCTTGACTGATCCTCGCTCCAGAGCGCCAGCTTTACGCAATCTTTGGCCGACGAGGTCAGAGAATCATAATAAAATATGTTCTGTCTACTGCATCCGAATGTCAATTTAGAGTAATGGGAACGCAAGGCAAAACAAAGCAGAACTGCAGACAGATTGCAAGCCAATGCGTTCTCTCCATCTATCCGTTTATCTCTCTTTCTCATTTTTCATCAAGAGCATTGGTTTAACAGGGTTACTCATTGCTGTTCTTACACGCTCTCATTTTATCATTGCTTTCTTGTAACAATTGGAGAATCAATTTTATTCCATTATCTTTGTGAACTTGAAAGAAAGAAACATTATTCATTTTTTATGGTACATTTCTACTTAATTTATAAGAGAAGTTTTGGTCTTTCGTGTACTTTTTAGTTGAGCTTAAATTATTCCCTGTGCCCAATAAATAAACAATTAAAGAAATCCATATCATAACGACCATTTTAAATTGATAATTCGGCAAAGATTTTAATGTTTCGGGCGACTTAAGTATTTTTGTAATTTGAATAACCTATTTTCAACGTTGAAGAATCTGTTATGGGTTTTAATTTAAGGAGATGCAATTTTGCTCACAGCTCAGAAAGGACTCATTTTTATGCAGAGTGATGCCAGATTAATTAGATCCGTTTTAGAAATACTTAGTAATCAATACTGAGAGCGAGGGGAAAGCGACCCTTTAAAAGGTTAATGGGCAAGGTCAACATGATGTCACGCGCCTCTAATTAATGAGCAGTTAACGTAATGACCCAAAAGTTTCCCAAATTTCCACCCATCTTGAAAACTAAAAACAAAACTAAATACATTCGATGTGCTAGAAATGCTTAGACTATGTGATGCAGGATATATCAACACGACAATAATGCGTCCCAAAGGCATCAGAGTAAGAACTAATCTGTAATAAACGTAGCCTATTATTATATAAACCTAAACTATGGAATGGGGCTACTTCCCAAAAATAAATATTCTTTTTGCACCGAAAATAATTGATTAGGTTTTCCAGGCTTCCAGAGAGGATGAATGTGCATCCAATGAGTGTGCGGGAAGTAACGACAACGAGTTTATGTAGAGCAAGCTCAGATCTACAGATTAATAATTGTTAGTGCCGCAGGAAAATAAAATATTCAACGGGCTGGCCTCGGTACCGACTGCCCACGCGCCCGGTTGAGGGAGGGGGAAGATGTGCGTTTTTTCATCTATTACATAAATTCATAACTATGGTCAAATCTCAATTAAACAGCATAAAACGTTTAATGAAAACGTTTTACAATAGTCATTTACCCGTACAATGATTAATGCGTCTTCATTTAAAGCACAAAAGACCGGGCGCCTCGGACGCTCGAGACTGCTTCATTATAATTAATGTCTCCAGTTCCTCGTGCACCCGGAGGTCGCAAATGGCTCCGTCCCGCGCTCACTGAACTCTGAAGATCTGACACGAGAGGGATCTCGTTGGCTTTTGCAATCTGACAAGATCTGTAATACTTGGGTGATGAATCGTTCCAAACTTTTTTTGGGCGATGCTGGCAGCTCTGGGGTGTGCGCATGTGCGAAGGTGTCCAAACTGACAATGCTGGAGAGATAGTGCGTCTGGGATTGAGAATCACAGAGAAAAAGGACAGAGGAAAAAGGAGGAAAAGATTTGAGAAAAATCCGACAAACACACGCCGAAAGACGGGCATCATGAGGTCCAAAGGCAGGGCAAGGAAATTGGCCACTGGTAGGTGCAACATCTCCTTTTTTAGCTCTTTTCAAACTGCCATCTTGTACATGGGTATGCTGCATGTAAACGTTTTCGTTACCAAACATTTACAGCCAGCACTTTGCCCACCCGTGTCAGCAGACCCAGCAGTTTCTGTCGGTGTTGGTTGTTTAAGAGAGTTAAATACAAGCTTAACGCGAACCGTAGCGCGCAGTTAGTCATTGTAAACTGAGATTCGAAAGTGACAAAAAGTTGCGCGTGCCGCTTAAACTTAAAGTATTTAATGCTGTAATTGCGTCCTCTATTAAAGTACGGGGCGTCCCGCGTGTTATAAGCACGTTCACAAGACTTCGTGTATGTTTCTGAGGCTCCGGTCACATCAATTTGCAGCCGCGACTTTGAAAAGACAGCTTCTCATACAGTCGACAACAGAAAGCCAACTGCGGAGGCACGCATTTAAATGCAAACAGGTAGCTTACAACTGGTGATACGGCAGACACAGGCTGGGCAATTCAATGAATTGAATGGAGTGACAAAATGCTTTTAAATATTTTGATTAGTAGGACATTAATATTCTACCCCTTTTCTGTAGGCTATAATTGTTGAAAGTGGTTGCGCAACAAGTGATCAAATCCCGTTACGATTTTTGTTCCGGTATGAACAGCCCGGAGAAATGCTTTTGTTTGTAATGGCATTCTTAACGGTCCACTGCAATCTTAACTTTTGATTACGGGCTGCCTAGGGCGCATGTTTCAGTTGACGTTCAATGCGTGTGTGTTTTGCCACAACACAAAGTCAAACGCAGAAACTGAACAGTTAGTGGGAAGTTGTTCCCCTCCTCACTGGAATTATTCGAAACAAATTTATTGCGCTAAGGTCTGTGAATAATTCGCCCCCTTTCTAGCACATTTGCTTGCTGACTTTTTGATTTGAGCAATTTTCCATTTTGCTGTTTTATCAATAAACTAATTGTTGTCCACGGAAATCCATGCAAATATTCCATGCAAGTGTTTGAGTTCATTTTCTGTGAGCAAAGCTAAAAGTCTTGTTTTTAGTGCATACACACAGTGGTAAACAAAACCTTATTTTGTATAGCCTAAGCCTATACTTCAGGGCCACTAGTTTCAAGAATGTTTATTTATTTATGTATTTTAACAAATCTAAATTTGCTGTAATGTACTATTTATAACATTATTGATGTAAATAATATGTATGTGCATTTCTTTCATTTATTGGTGAAAGACAGTGACAGCTGGTCAAAACTTTCATAAGAGGGAAGGTAAGAAAATAGGCACTGAAAACAAAGTGAAGGATCATTTTGCTTTTGAATTATTGTTTCCTGTCGACAGCACCGTGATGGGCTCGACACTGCGCGCGCATCGTCTGGACAGATACGGGGGTCGCACAGGTCTTATCCGTTCAATAAACTACCTCACGAGTCCTATGCCCTGCCATTGTACAGTGAGAGGGATTTTTCTGCGCACAGCAGCAACCTGTCATACACACACTCCATCTCATCCACACAAATACACACATGCACATGGACAAATGCAATTGAACTATTGCATTTTCCTGAGTCAGAAGGTACTCATCGCTTTCTTTAAGATTGCCTGAAGTGTAAGACATGATATTCTTAGAAAAAAATCTCAGAACAAACTCAGGTGCATAATGAACTCCATGGATACTGATTGTATTTTTTATGTTAATAATCGTCATCATGACAGCACTCTTTAGGCGTTTGCCTTTGAATAAGCTTTTTATCATCTTCACACTTCATCTTAACTTGTTTGACTTTAAAATTCAGCTATGCACTGCAAAGACAGCAAAGTGGATTGTCTAAGAAACAAAGAAACTGACCTGACACAAGCTACAATAATTCTAATTGAATTAATGGGTAATAAAAATTGGTCACTGCCAAACACAATAGATTCATTAAGTAGCTAAACACCTAAAATCGCACGAGGGAGTTAACGGACCTCTGTTTTAAGCCGACTTGCGGTGGTGTACGTTTGTTTGCGATTACTTTGGCCTAATATTCATAGCAGCAGGACTCTCTCAGACCACATGAAGAAACACATCTCACAGCAGCACACCACTGCTTCAAAACACGCACGATGACAGAAATAAATGTGCACGTGCATTTGCTGTAATTCATTGGATTGATAAAAGCAATTAAGGGGAGAGAGTGACGTTATGCGCTGTCACTTTTCTGTTTTGCGCAAGTTTACAGTGTGTACGATTATGGTCAAGCTAAACATTCAAGTCAAAAGTCTGATAAATATGCTAGCCAAGGTTGATACAGACTTTCCCACCCTCCCCCAGAGTGCTCGACATCATTATTTGGTATCTGAGAATAGCGGGATAATTGGCAGGGTGTATTTTAAGATTGTTAGTTACACAAGATGTAAGAAGAAGGTTTCTACTTATTATGTCAAAAGGAGTAAATGTTCTGGCTTTCGAGGACCACGCGGGTCCCGCGAGACACTGACCGCTCTGGCCTCCCGCCAGCCCCCGCACTATGTCAACATTGAACATTTAAAATCCCAGACTCCTCATAACGGAGCCTGTACCGGTAAAACGCATTCAACGTGAGTCTGAGTAGCTACGGACTAAGAAAAAGAAAAGAAAAGGAGGGGGGGAGGGGGGGTCTCCTCTCAGTGTGGCCTCTACCGCTCGAAGTGAAGTGTGTGAGGGCTGGAAAGGTAATAAAAATCAGTCGTTTAGCTGGTGTGTGTGGACGACATGTTTTGTGGATTTGGCCAGCAGTGCCGGACATTTCACCTGCAGGTCCAGCAGTCTTAAATTGTCTATAATGTTTAACACGCCGTGCCAACTGTCCCATAACCCTCCGCATGATGCTGCAGGTTTTGTACAAGTGGGGTAAAATTACACCATATGAGCAAGAACAATGACGCTGACCTGCAAGAAATCAGACCATGCTGTTAGAAACTGTCTCCATTATTTTGACGGACACTCAACAGGCGCCACATGAATTGCCTTTGCACAAGCAATTCTTTAAAATCACATTTTTGGAGCATCATGCATTCTCATTTTGTCATTTATACATCTTTATAAACGTTTATCACTTTTATCCTTTTGTAACTTAGCAAATGGTTCCATTGCTCATCCGAGTTATTATTGCTTGCACATAACGCCATACTTGTGTAACATATGATTTAATTTGTCTGTTCAAGACCTTATATATTTGTCTTATATAATCTTTCATCACATTCCCTTTTGTATTAAAACTCCTATATCTTCCAGTTTTACATTTAGATATGTAATAATATACGTTATATAGGCCTACTACATTATTACTCTTTTGATGATAACTAAATTTGATAAGCTGTACATGTTCAGCAAGGCTTTTTATTGTGCATTTTGTCTTTGAGCTACATCGGTTTCACGCCTGTCCTTAGTTGTGACTTTGATGTGACTCGATTCACCGTCAAAGTGTTCAAACAACGGGAAATCAACTCGACTTGGTGCAAGAAGAAAAAAGACAGGGCTCCAAAGTTAACAATGTGACGTTCCGATTGAATGAAGCGCGTAAGAATAAGCCCTGCGCGCGAGAATTCTCTCCGCCTGTCAGAGCGCGTCGACGGTGCGACCGTGCGCGCGTTATATTCTGCATTATGCAATGGACCACGCTGCTGAGTTTCGCGTTCGCTGCCCCTCGCGCTCATTATCGAACCTATTCAAAACGGGGTGAACGGAGCGGGCCATTTAAAAGGTGAGTGCGCGAGCAGATGGGGAACACTATTAAACGCGCGACCCATTCGAGAGTTCCATGTTTCTGAGGACGGTGAACCGTGACTGGCCAAAACATGTTTGCAGGCTCACTTGGGACAAAAGCAAAAAGAAAAGAAAAAAAAAAGTTACTGTCTCAATTTTAGAGTAAATATTAACTTTTTTCCACTCTGCTGGCTCGATATACAACAAAGATTTGAGTTGAGTTCCTGGGATTGTGTTGTTTTCCCGAGAGACTCAATGTAGAAATTCCTGTGCATCTCTCGGACTGTATGCATATCCACTATAAAGATCAGTTTGATTGGGCTTTGCTCATTTCTAAAACAGACTTTTATTTTTGTTTTGGAGACAGCTAAAGTGACCGCTTAATTAATTATGTGTAAAACAGTGGTCTGGTCAGTTTTAAACAAGGGTGGTGTTCCCAGGCATTGAGGGTGTGCATCTCTGTGTGTGAGAGTGTAAAATGGAGAGAGTTGTAGGCCACTGTGGGTTTTGATCATGATTGATCACATGTTCTCAAAGGATTGATTGATTATCCAGAAGCCACTGGGTTTAGCCAAGAGGTCTGCTTATGTCCTGGGAAATTATCCTCTTGTCTGTTTGTCCGAGATTTCATCTGCGAGAACAGAGAGAGAGAGATGAGGTAAGAGATACATGTGCTGATGTATATATGATTCTTTTGAATTGTATGTCTGAGTGTTCCATAGACTCCAACATAAGTTAGTTTCCGTGATATTTGTATATGGGAGAGAGAAAGGACTGTTATGTAGGTGACAATAACATAGTTACCCTAATTCTTTAACACCTCTATAATATCACGGCTCTCTCTCCCTCTCTGTGTGTTAATGACTCAACAAATGTCTGTGTCTACTCAAGAGCAAAATGAAATGGCCAGGTCAACTGTTTATTTACCTTGTGCTCTGATTGGTTAGGGGTCAGGTTATATGGATGTTTATTTGGAGATTTGATTGGTGTGACTGATGGCTATGTCATTTGTGACCCACAGGGAATTATGGGGGTTGTTGTTCACTGCATCCAGTCACTTTTTATCCCCAAGCGAATCAGTTTATTCACCCTCAGTCTTGACTGAAGTTGGTGTGAACCAAACAGAGCTAAGAACATCAGGCCAGTCAAGTAATAAGTCACTGTCAAGCCAACAACCCCGAAACCATCAGATGTCACTGTTTGACTGGTCTTGACTAATCTCTACTTGGTGAGGATGCAAGTTTATTACCCCTTTCACAAGCAGATGAAAACTGACCCAAGCTAAAAGTGCCCAGCCTCCGCAAGGAATCATGTTAACACACATATTGTTTGTGTTGTGTGGCTATACTTATGAAATGGTGTGTATTTTAACATTTACAGGTTGGCCCCATTCACTTCCATTGTAAGTACCTCACTGGAACCTACATTTTTTTATACAATTTCACTGTATATATGCAAAAAATGATGTATAATGTGTGACAATAGATCAATTCAAAAAAACATTTTTCTTTATGAGAATTGTAATGTAAAATGTATTTGAGTGTCCCGGAAATAATGCCACAATGCAAGAAAAATCTTAATGGTCCTAAATGTAGGCTACATTTTCTTTATGCAATTACTATAATTTAATATATTTTGTACTGATTTGGGGTTAAATAAGACCAGGACATTTTCATGACAGCCAATAGTCTGATAACCAAAGTAAGTTTGTCATAACCCTTGACCCCAAGTATGCAGAGCTGTTGCCAAAATTGACGAAGCTGGAGGCACAATTTTTATGGGTGGGCCCCCTCTTCCCTGGCAAAAGATAAAGGCTTGTAGAGAACTTTTTATAGCCCCCTACTCTCCCCCAATACAGAACCTGAGACAAAGTTCCTGGCACACCCCTCCACAACGACGGGCCTTTAAGTATGTGCAGTAGTCACCTTACAGTTTCATCTTGACCATGGCCTTGTTTCCCAATAACAATTGATCTTAGCGATTTAAGGGTGTTTTCTACAAGATAATTCTTGTTGTGCATTTCCCAAAAATGCATAAGTATGCACTTTAAGTGCTAATTAAGAGATCCGCTGTCTGTGCTTGAAGTGCTGAAATGTAACCGTATATTGTGTCGCTCGTCATTTTAACTTCATTATATTTGTGCTTAAATATTTATATTTTAATAATAATAATAATATTTAACCTAATTAACTACATAATTATATTGTTTTGCCATCGTTTTGTGCAGAAAAATCTACTGTATTTCTTTTACAAAATCACTGCTTCATGCATTAGGTGTGCTTTTGTAGTATTTCGTTTTTACCAAATCTTCTTTAAATCTGTGCATGATCCTGCCAATGCAAGCAATTATTTTATATAACGAGTTTCCCATGTTACCTGTATGGCAGAGAGCAAAATAAGGAGAGTTGTGGAAGCTGTGCTTTAGTGACATTCACCAAACAAGTGGAGGTCTGCTCTTTACTCCCAAAAGTAAATGATGACAGCAATGCTACTACACGTGTGGAGCTAAACAATATGTGGTGCGAGTGAGAACACCCTTGGGTGTCAGAGAAAGAGAAGACGAGGATGATGAGCCAATATATTTACGATTTCAATGTATGGCATGTCATTGAATTTGAAAGTTGTATGCTACAATCATGCCACAATGTTTTTGCTATATAGACTATAATTATTATTATTATTAGACTTGACAGTTAAAATAAAAATAAATGAACAGGTATCTTGATACTAAAGTCTCAGCATAAAATACAATTGGTATTTAAATTGTATTATGTGTAATTTCAGGATTGTCCTGCAGGTGACTGCATAAGTATGTCACCTTACAATGCTCTTAGCACTTTACGATTACTCCAGAGCACTTGTATATCTACAATTATTTTCAAGTACTACTTAAGTTAAGATGGCTTTGGGAATGGGCCTCAAAGTTAAGATGAATTGTAAGGTGGATAAAGGAAACAAGGCCCTGATCGGAATAGTATAGAACTGTACATCACCTGCCTTCTCATTTAAAATGAAGGGGACCCTACATAACAAGTGGGAGCTCATTCTGTAGTTTATTAACGTAAATTCTATTGATTGTCTGTCCCAACAAGTCTGAACTAGTCTGCTCTATAGTGCTGTGTTTCTGCAGTGAGAAGCAGGTAAGTCATAATCCAAGTCTGTTTGTGGTGCCAGGCGGCCCTCAGGGGTAAGCTTCTATACTGTAAGTATGAGTGAAATGTTTACACAGAATTAATATGTGTACAGGTGTGTGATAGAGAGTCCAAATGAGAGCAAGTGTCTAATGTGCAGCCTGGGTGCTATATGGACATTGTGTGAATGGTGTGTGTGTTTTTGGGTGTGCATTGGGGAGGCCTGGGAACCTTTCAGTTGTGTTTACCGCAGGGAAATCAGTACCAGCATAGAACAATGAGTAAAACTCTCCCTGCCCTCAGTCCTAAGGTCAAACTGTCTCTGATAAAGATATGAACACATACACACATGCTCACACAAAGGCTCACCAGTGCATTGCCGACAGTCTGCCCAGGGTGTGTGCCAAGATTGAGGTCATTAACTACATACAGTCTCAAAAACGAAGCATATTTTTTTACTGTGAATATTTGTGTGGAAATCACACTTTATTAATGGGCGTGCATGCTGTTGACTTTATTTGTCTGCTTGTTGGTTGAACGGGCACCTCCCTTGTGTCATCATCTGTGTGTGTGTGTGTGTGTGTGTGTATGTGTGTTTAGATAGAATTCGATTTCTTAAAGCGTTACCTGCATTGTGTTTGTATGTGTGCAAGTGTGTAGGGGTGCTTTAGAGCTGGATTGTGTATATGTTTTTGTTGTTGCCACAGATGGAAATTTGCCAATTTTTTTCCATTAAAACAGATGAGCTCTACTTCTACTAACATTTTATATTGACTCATATATTAATAAAAGCAAGAACATTTACAAACAGAATCAATACTTAACCCCCTTGATTACAAGGGATGCACCGATACCACATTTTCTCTTCCGTTCCGATTCCGATATCGGAAATCTCAGTATCGGCCAATACTGATCTCGATCCGATTCAAGTGTTATTTTTTTGCATAATCAGTTTAGACTATTTTACATTATTGTGTGGAAATAATTGGGTGTGCTCTTTAATATGTGAAGAAACAAAAACATCTAACTACACATTATTTCAATATAAATGTATAGCTTATTAAGAACAACTTTATTGTTAACTAGTATAATTCTAGGTGTAAGAAATCAGCTCACTTTTTATTCACAGTTATTTTTGGGAACCCATTCAACATAAACATTATTATAATTTGTAAACAAATGATAATAACAATAATGGTATATTATAATAGTAATATAACTCAATCGTGCACCTTTAACTTTTAAATCCTGACGCTTATATTTTGACATTCTAAACTCTCCAGAAAGTCCTGTGTGTGTTTTTGTAGGCAAGTTCACATTAGTTTAATTAGCTTCTTATTCAAATTCTGGTAAAAAAAAAAAAAGGACCTCCAGTGCCATTCTAAATGCACATTATAAGTGAACCGAACTTTTCAGCATCTACATCTGAGATGTTGTTCATGAGTAGTGCTCAAATATTGCACACTGCGTGAAGGCTAAAAATAGCCACGAGTGTGTGTGTAAACAGAACAGTGCCATTCACTGCATTTGATATATTTACTTATTAAACACAGCCTTTTGTGATTCACAGTGCTATTGCACATCTTCAAGTGGCTTTGAATAAAATGCACGAGTCATATGAACTACTTTAATTGTGTTTTTATTGAGCTTGACAGTAACAAACATGACTAACACACTGTATCGGATTTGGCTCATCGGACCGATACCCGATCCGTGTAAAAGCTTCAGTTTTGGAGCCAATACCGATCCAGGTATCGGACCGGTGCATACCTATATATTACCCCCCCCCCAATAAAATAATTAATTAAATAAAATATAATATTCACTTACATAACATCTACACCTGTCTCTCCGATGTCCCTCCCCGAGAGCCCTCCAAAAATGCCAGATATTTGCCCCGCTTTCCCACAAACAAATCCAAATTACCCAGTTCTCTAGATACCCTTTCTTCAAAAGCGGCCGCCCTTCCCATCTATGCACACCACTTTGGAAATGATGGTGCTCCATCTGACTTCCAACACCTTAAAATTACTTGTCTGTCAATCAGAACACTTGTCAGAACCCAATTTTTTATAAATTTGTCCCCCAAATGTATGACTGCCCCATCGCCCCAAAAAACTAAGTCTGGGGCAAAGTAAAACCTGAGTGCCCAAAACGTCACATAAATAAATCTGAACCCTCAACCAAAAATCTTGAATCTTAGCACACCCCCAAAAGACATGAGTTGTGTCTCCAACTTCTGATTGGCAACACCAGCAGGTGGGTGTGTCTTTTCAGGTCCAGTAAAATCTATGTAAAATCTTAAATCGCCTATGAACCCTTGCATCTCTAGATGCAGACTTGACCTTTTCTAGAATCCTGGTCCACACTCCTTCCTCCAGATGAGCTACTTTCATTTGCCAGTGTTTTATAGGTGCAATGCTCTGGGAGCAGGGAAACATTCGGAAAACACTTTTTGACTTAAAGGAAATAATGTGCGTTAGCACACCCGCAGATGTCAGCCAACAATCCTGCAGCAGGTTCTAAGGAGATTTGCATTTCCTGGAGGAAATACCAGTAGTGTTAAGGGATTTACCCAAAGTTCACCCAAAAAAGAATATTCTGTAATAATTTCAAATTATATATTTGAGATGTTAACCGTAGTCACCATTTTTTCATTCATTGCTTATTGTTCCAATTTAATTTCATTTTTCCAAACCTACATGATTGACTTTCTTCCAAGAAACACAGAAAGAGATGTTATGCAGAATGTTAGCTTCAGTCACCATTCACTTTACATTGCATCTTTTTAACATACATTAAATGTGAATGGTGACTGAGGCTATTTTGCCAAACATCTGCTTTTGTGTTCCACGAAGAAAGAAAGTCATATGGTTTTGGAAACACATGAGGGTAATATGATGAAGATTGTAAATTATGACAGAATTTTTATTTTTGGGTAAACTAACCATTTGAATTTTAGGTAAAATGGTAGTTAAAATTAGAAAACAGAAATAGATATAAGGAGGAAAGGGACAGAGAATAACTGCAGTTGATTTATAACTGATCGATGGCAAATTCAAAGTGGCCAATATGCAATATAATCACAATTCAGTATGCAGATATTACAATGAAGTCTCTGTTCTTAGTTCAGTTATATTTTGAATGCTAAATATTCTAAAAGCTTAAGTTAACAGGAGAACTTCAAACTTTAATCGTATTTATTATTTTGCAATATTGTTTATAAAAACCTAAAATAGAAGTTTGTATCAAGTCTGAATGTTAAGCGATTCGAGCTGAAATAATTGCAGAAATTTGTCGCAAAGAAGAAATTGGACGCAAAAAAAGAAAAAAGCATGCAAAACATGATCACACAGGAAATTGACATGTTACATTTTTGCATCATATCAACCATGATACCTTTTCCCTCTAGCACTTTCGATAGTGTGTTTCAAGCACCAAGTAATCACGTTCACAGGGCTCAACTCTAAGGATTTTTTCTACTGGCCCGATTGGGCCAGTGCTGCAGATGTTTACTGGCCCTGGCAAAATGTTCACTGGCCCCAACACAAAAATGACAAATAGCTGTTTTTACCATCGTGGCTTTAAAAATATATATGTCTGAAGATATATATTTTTTTACATATCTTATGTTTTTAATACAATGTCGCCCAGGGGCCTGGGTAGCTCAGCGAGTAAAGATGCTGACTACCACCCCTGGAGTCACGAGTTCGAATTCAGGGCATGCTGAGTGACTCCAGCCAGGTCTCCTAAGCAACCAAATTGTCCCAGTTGCAAGGGAGGGGAGAGTCACATGAGGTAACCTCCTTGTGGTCACTATAATATGGTTTGCTCTCAGTGTGGCATGTGGTGAGTTGTGCATGGATGCCACGGAAGAATAGCATGAAGCTTCCACACACGCTATGTCTCTGCGGTAACACGCTCAACAAATCATGTGATAAGATGCACAGATTGATTTTCTCAAATGCGGTGGCAACTGAGATCCACCATCCAGATTGAGGCGAGTCACTACACCACCACGAGGACTTAGAGCGCATTTGGGTATTCCAAATTGGGGAGAAAAATAAATAAAAAAATACAATGTTCCCCAAAACTGAATCACATTTATAATTTGCAAGATATGATTTATGCCTTATGCAATCAAATATATGCACTTTACAGATATAAAATCATAAATACATCATAATTTCATCCTATATCCATAGCAGCCGTCCTGCCATTTACACATGTGCTTTTAAGCAAAGAGTTCTGTGGAGGAGATAATGGGTTTTCGGTCTCCAATTTAGTCATTCTGTCATGCAAATTTTGCCCATGTGTAGTGTTTTCAAAAGAAGGATCACCGATTTAGTCACTGAGTTAAAGATTTGATAATTGGCTGAGAGAACAGACTTGCTACTAAATTGGTTGTGATGTGTAATATACAGTAGGTAGATATTAGGCCTAATCTGTGAATTAACAATGTGTATATAACTTGAAATCTGACAACCCAAACAAGACAAACACTGACTGATATACTAAGAAAAAAAACAAAAATACCTGTATGGTCCAGAATTGAGACATGTAACAGGTGTTTTATGAGGATGATATGAAGTAGACTGTTTCAGATATTCATCTTCACCCTGCAGCTGAACAGCTCTGATGATAATAACCTAAAAGCCATATTGATCTTGCTTCTTTTCATATAAAACACAATTATCATGTCGAATTAATGTTTACATTTTGAAACATTATCTAATGAAATGTATACTTGCATTTTGGATATTGAGCAGCTCATAATTTCCAGACACATGTATAACTGAGGTTTAACAATGTTTATTACGTCTCATTCTTCGCTTCATCTGTAAAGGCGAATTAATGAGAGAAAACTGGCCCGAATCTTTCTCACACTGGCCCCGGGTCCTCGGGCACTCAAGCCCTGCGTTCACATAAACGATAGTGAGCGAGCACGATTTTAGAGGTTGCATTTTCTCTCTAAAATTAAATGTTTTACTTTACTGATAGATAGGTTTAGGGTTATGCGCTTATAGATTAGAAAAAATGCATTTCTGTTTACTGTCTTACATCTTTTACAACTAAAAACACTGTAACAAGCAAGCCACTAACAAGTTGATGCAAGAAAATATCATGTTTTCTAGAAGGGTTGGTGCCTTTCTGGCCTGTTTATGTGATTTCGTGGGTATATCTTGTGCATATATGTGTTGCCTCTCACTTAGCTTGCCTGGATTTAGTCAACTAGTCAACAATTGCTTTGTGAGCGGGCCGATAACAACACTCACTTTTTCAGAAAGTCCCCATCTTAATGTTCCAGCACAGTGTGGTATCCAGTGGGTGTGGGTATCTCTCCATCCTCTTTTATTCTCTCTCTCTCTCTCTGCATCTGTTTGTATTTGTGATGAACTCAAGTGAGAGAAGTTTAAGCCTATATTGTGTTTGAGAAGGTCATGGAACAGGAAAGTCAAAGGTAAATTTCAACACACATTTTGATCTCATTGAATTACACACATAAACACTTTATCTCTCTCTCTTTCTGATACTGTACTCTCTCTTTTCACAAATGAACTCTCCCCTTGATTTCAAGACATGAAAGCAAATAGGAACCAAATATAAAATAATTTAATAAACAACACAAATGACTTGGACGTTTTGAGCACAGAGAAAATATTGACTCTTCTGATAGACCTTAGCTAATCCTTTGTATCCTATAGTTGCTTCCTTGTTTGATCATCATCATCATCATCCTATCTCTAGACATGAGCCAGTCTCAACCAGGCTGAACCTGTTTTTGTATACATTTTAACCTTTGCACTCTCTGGACTCTGCTGTGTTAGTAGAATATTGTGTGCTGGGTCTGAACTGGATCCTCTCCAACTGTATGCCAGGTCATGCAGGGTCATATTGAGATGTGTGTGTGTTAGAGAAAAAGAGCAAAGGAAGCTAGCTCTGATTAGTGAGAGTCATGTTACCTATGAAGGGGAATTTGGATGTGGAGCAAGGCCGGTCCATTGCAATCAGATCTTTTCCATTTCGACCTGGAGATGAGATGCATACACACTCACACAGACTGAGGAAGAGGCAGAACAATAGAGACAGTAGAGATTCCCTTCCTCTTCCAGCGGCATTCCAAAGATTCCCAGTGTACGGAATCTGGTCCCAGCCCAGGAATCTGGCTCTTGCTCCAGGCTTTGATGAGCCCTGTTCCCAACACTTCCTGAGAATGTGACTAATCTACAATCAAACTGAAGAAGAAAAAAAAAAAAACCTGACAGAGAGGGAGTGAAGAAGGTGTGATGGAAAGGATAGAGAGACTGAGACTGGACCACAGGATGTCCTGTTTTGATTAGTGTTAGCATCTCCGCTCGCCCTGAAGAAATATTATTATAACAGTTTCAGGAGTTCCATCTTCACACTACTTGTCTTCCACACATACACACACACACTTTCCTTTTAAAGTGTCCAGATATATCCTTCTGTTATTTGTTAATCACGTGTTATCTGGATAGGAGCCATTGAAAGCATACAGAAACATGCTAAAGATAAGATTACCACTGCATAGACCCTGATTCAAAGATTTAGATGGTTATTGATTGTTTGGTTTTGGTCTAGCTGAAGAACCATCATAGCCAACCTGGTCTCACAGAATCACGTTACCATACCTACGGTTTTTACAAAGTGATTTTATGTGGCTTGTTGTACATATTGTTCCAATTTCTTGGTGAAATGTATACTAGAGGCGCTACAACAACAATGACTTTTATTCACTTTCTAAAAGTAAAAGGGTAGATTAATGAAACATAAAACTCTTACATTTTGCCCTGTTCTTTACACAATGCCGTCTAATGACATCAAGACACTTTTACTACAGTGCATCACTTGGAGCAATACATTTTAACATTTGCATTACGTATCCAAATACATTTACAAGCTTATTCAAGTGCGATCAAGTTGCACAATATCTTAACTGATAGAGCGTTGCACTTGCTATGCAAAGGACCTGGGTACGAAGAGCATGTGAGTCGACATGTGAGCCAAAAGTGTCAGAAGCACCACAAACGATTAAGCTTCAGCAAGTGTGTTTTTCACCTCACATTCATAGATGTTAAATACTGTTTAATCGCCTTTTGTATTCCACGGTTGCTGGTCTAACATGATCTACTAGCTCTAACCAGCTTGACCAAAAACAGGTCCACCAAATTATTGTCCAGATGATCAACATTCTAGGCCAGATTGGCCAGATAATGACCAGCATGTACATTTAATAAAAGCTACCACCTTAAGCAAATTTTAGCTGTTCTTTCCAGTGGTGTGATGAAGACATTTGTGTTTGTGTGCATGTGTATGTGTGTTACACACAGTCATTGTTTACTGTAGCTCACAGTTCCAAGTAGGCTAGGCCCCATGGAGCAGATGTTTGACTCCTTAGGGCCCCAGCCTAGTTTCTCTGTCAGGCAGACATCAAGTCAGTGGACCCTAGTATTTGCTGGGTCACTAGCAAAGCTGTATAAACCTGTGTGTGTATTTGTGTGAGAGAGAGAGCATGTGCGTCTTTGGCCCTTTCTGTTAGCGGGTCATCAGAGAAGCTAATGAATTTCATCTTGTTGTTCATCTCTTTCTCATACAATCACACACACACACACATGCAGTTACTCCTCTAGAGATTCACATGTCCTTTCAACTCTTGGTCAAATCTCCCCTGCTCTGCTGGTATCCTGCCTGGGCTGCAATTTAAATTTAGCTCCCTGTCTGGTCTGGGCCCGGCCTCCTGGGAGACGGATGGAGGGAGTGAAGACTGAGGAGGAGTAGTGCAGATCGTAGTGAAGGACTGAGAGATTGAGAGAGTTGAGAGTTTGGGAAAATGAGGGGCGACGTCTCATCTCATTCGTCAGTGAAAAGAGATACTGTGCTGAAACAGAGAGAACTGTTAGCCAAGCACAACACATTACCCAGACACACAGTTTGGGGTTGTAGCCAAGAGACAAGTTGGCAGACTCTAGTTCTTCTTGTATCTTTACACAAAGACACACACAGGCCAATTGATATATTTTTAAATTGTTATTGTAGTAATATGTAGGCTATCAGTTAATTGCTAATACAATAATACATTACATTCTCTCATTTTAAGAATAAATGTGATGTTTACAGTCATATATATTGATTTTAATGCTTCTACTTACTTTAAGGTCCTAGGATGTCTTTTGAGAAATTAAATTAGTTCAATAACAGTGATCTCTGGTTGCTCGGAAAAAGAAAAAGGTACATTTTTATGAATAAAATTAATTGCAGATAGACGATGAGATGAAGAGATGATGCCGATACACTCCATAGAGCTCAATGTATTTGGTAACGCTAATGCAAGTCATGTGGTACCCACTTTAGGCCCCAAACATGCATTACGCAAGTGTATGAACGTGAATGCTTTTCAGTTACACAAGCTCAATTTCAGTTGTTGTTGTGTCTGGATGAAATTCAGAAGTACGTGTTTCATTCCCAGTGTTTCTGGTGGGCTATAGCAGGCTAGAGGGTAATTTGTCTGCTTTACAGTTTTCTCTTTCAAGTCACCTACTGTCATGTCAGAGCTTCAGTTTGAAGAGAATCTTGCTGAGCAAGTTAGTTAAATTGTCAACATGTTAATAGTTAACTACCTGAACAATAACACTTCCAGTTTAATATAAATGAAAAGGTAAATCTATCATCCCCTTAAAGGAATGGTTGACATCAAAATATTTATTCGGTCATAATTTACCCTCCCTCATGGCATTCCATACCCTTATGACTTAAAAGAAAAGCTCAAAGGAACATGCTAGTTACTGTAAACAAGCTTTTCTCATGGTACTCATGAACACGCAATGGATGTCAAGATGTTTGCTAAAATTGACTTAAATTCCAGGCTGTTTATCAACAAACCTATCCTATGGTTTCAGAAGACTTGGAATATCACAAATAAGTCACATGGACTACTTTTATGATTCTGCTAGGTCCTTTTTTAAGCTTTAAATGCACTATACACTGCCATTGTATTGAAAAGACTGACAAACTTATTCATTAAACTTATTTTTTGTTCTGTGTGTGAAAGTAAGTAAATAATGACAGAATTAATGTCCTTTCATTCCTTTCAAGTGCTGAGGAGTTTCCTATTTTTTTCTTTAAATTACTGTGGTTTGTTATCACCATAATAATGCAAGAAGGCATGTTATGAATGATGAGATTGCAGGGATGCAATGCATGGCCAAGGGTTTGCATAATTGAGTAGAGTATGTTTCTAGCCTTACTTTGCAGAAACTTGCTGATACTGTGATATTCTCTTTTGGTGTTGGGCTGGCAGTACACTAGATTTCGGCGACTTCACTCACAAACATGTTTTCGTCACACATGTCTGGTCCCATCCAGCAGCTGCAGGTGTTTTGTATGTGTGTATTGATGTATGTGGGTACCATAGTTTGCCCATCAATCGCTGACAGCTGACAGTTTAATCTGAGCATTCAGCAAGACATTACTGAGCATCGAGAGCAGCCAATCACATCAGTGATCAATGACAAAGTCGAGAGAGAGAGAGAGAGAGAGAGACCAGTACAGGCAGCAGGATCAACTAGCTCAGTTTGTGTGTGTGTGATATTTTTGTAGTTATGGATGTGAAGGTCAGCATTGGCCAGTTGACAAACAGGCTGTCAGGTGCACAGAGATAGAAAGCAAGCACCTACACACAAACTCACACACACAAACTTTCTTCAGCCAATAAAACAAGATCCTGAGGCATACATACACACGTAAAATCTGTCAATCAGATTTAATTGAGAAAGCTTGGGGAGAATTTAATGTGGACATCAACATATAAATTCCTTATACAAGACTCGCATTGTATGTATGTATGTGTGCCAGTGTGTATTTGCAATCCACTTTGTGTAAAATGTACAATGTTTCATAAAGTTTAAAAAATGCCATCTTTCAAAATGTACCTGAAAACCGGTTCACTGTGGCACCCACTTGGCCCTCCCCCTTCAAAATGTCCAGGCTGCTTTTGAAACGACCCATGGTATTTAGAAACCTCCCCATGTTTACATGACTCCCAAAAGACAGACAGAATCCCATTAACTGAAGACATTCCTCACACTTTATGGAAGATATCATGTTTCATATGCCAATGAATGTCACTCTGCCAGCGTTCTCTCAACATATATAATGTAACCAGGCTTGTTGATGGGCCTGACAACAGTTTTGGCTGCTGGTCGGCTTAAGCATTCCATCCAGTGTCACATAGAGGGGAAAGAGAGGGATTTGGATGGAGAGAGACAGAAAAGTGAAGCATAAATGTGTTTACATGCAAAGCGAAATCAGAGTAATGGGCAAAAAGCTACCTGTGCCAGTTGGTTTTTACTTTTTACGTTTTGTGAATTTACCCCAATAAAGGAAAAATTAAGTTTACATGACATTACTCAAGGGCTGGGCATTGATACAGATTTCCCGATACGATTCCGATTCACAAGCACTCGATTCTATTTTGATTCAATATCGATTCATAGGGGGTACATTTCTGTTACATAGTCCAATTTGCTTACAAAAGAAATACTCTCAGCTAATGCTTTTAATGGAAATTTCTAGGCAACCCTTCTAGGTAAAATTTGAAAATATACATTTTACAATACATATTTTATCATTAGTTTTGCATCAAATTGGTCACATTTAGCTTTGGAAAAATTTACAAATTCAGTCTATTCCATCAATTAATGTCAATATTATGTTTTGTAAAAACATAATTTTTGTAATTAAACTTTTGTAAAAAGTTTTGTTTATTTTCATAATTTGTACTATTTACAAGTATTTACATTGATATGTAGATCACATGCTTAATTGGTACTGTCTCTTTAAGACTAGCGGCATAAGCGCATATAACGAGAGCAGACATGCATAATCTGACGAGAGCAGACATGCATAAATAATGTCACAGTGCATTTTAGAGGTTTGCCACATAGTGTGAAAGATTGTTCTTGCAATTTAAGATTTGATATCGTTATTCGTTCAAACAAAGATCGCGATGCATCAGAAAATCTATATTTTTACACAGCCCCACATTATACGTTTATGTCTTACAAAGCATAATCAGTGTAGGGTTACCCATGTAAACATGCCAACAAGGATAAACAGTTTGCAAAAGAAGTTCCAGGAAAGGGTTGAATTTCTCAAAACTTGTTGAGGATGTGCACGGGTCATATTTTGCCCCAAAAAAATCTAAATAAATAAATGATAAATTCTGTTTTGCTTAAAGAAAATTAAGCCGATTTTTGGACCACTATTCTTGTTAATTTAATGTGCAAAAAATTTACATTTTAAATTATAATGTATTTATACATCATCTTTCATTTATGCTGACTGTATTGTAAAAAGCATTGGTAATGCTTTACAATAAGATGTTTTAACATTATTTAATAAATTAGGTATAATGAACTAACAATGAACAATATTTTGATGTGGATGTGCTTAATTGTAATTAAAATAATGTCACAATGCAAACAATAATGTCTTAAAAATAAGACTTGATTTTCTTTTTGCAAAATATAATTTCCATTAAATATGATGTTAATTGGACATGTTTTCATGAGATTCAACCAACCAAAATTAGAGTCTATTAAAGAGATAACTGATTTTTCATCCTTGATGAAGACAACATTTCCTGAGACTTCATCTTCACGGCCTTTTGACCTTTTCAGTGTGATGAACTGACCATGAACATCAGAGCTCTCACTGGCTCAATCTCTCTTTCTCTCAAGCCCTTCCCATCACTTTATCTCTTCATCTCACACTCCCTAATGTTTTTCTGGTTTCACGTTAATAAATCTGTTCTTTTAGCCATAACTCACTCTCTTTTTTTAGGACTGATGATGACTGATTAACTTAAAACAATATATAAACATTCCTCACCAAAGTTTCAGTTCGAAAACAAACAGAGAGCTTTCGTCTCAGAGGTGCGTAACTCAATTCTTAATATCATCCATTACGTTTTCTAGTTGCACAAGAACAAATTTTATCAAACTTGCCAGACAGAAGAAAAGGGGGGAAAGCAAAAGAGAGGGGAAGACAATGAGAATTGAAAGGACGAATGATATTTTGCTCACGTTTTGCTATTTTATTTGATGTTGGTGGTTAATCGGATAACTGTTGAGCAGAATTCCACCCAGACCGAAGTATTAATCCAGTAAATAGGAGTGTTTGGATCGGTGCGGCGCTATGGAGAAATGTAATTTCTCTTCTCTTTGATTTGATCAGGAGCTAGGGAGTGGGTGGACAAGTGTAAATGTTTAAAGAGGGAGTGAGCGAGGCAGAGAAAGGAGAGAAAATTCTATTACAGGTATTCCTCGTGCAGGCAATGCATTGTGGGTGTTAATTCAATACTCATTTCAGCACCTTCTCTGATTGGTCAACATTTGGGCCGGATAACTGGGGGTGAGGTGAGGAGTGATCAAACTGAGGTGGGTTTGTGCATGTAAGTGCATGTGTCATGCATACAAGCGTGCATCCTGTTTGATTGCAGAATATGGTACCTTCGGTCAATATGTGCATGAATGTTTGAATGGGTGTTTTGTGGCTGTAATAGCTCAGTGATTAATGTGTGTGTATCTCTTAAGCTTCAGAGAACCCTGGGACGTATTGATTTGTCTGGTCTCTGCAACACATTCATTGATGTGTCTGTCTATGTGTGTGGGAGGAGGTCAGCTGTGGGTGAGAAAAAGGATTAATATATTTAATCGGTCTGTTTTTTGAGGGGAAAAAAAGACAAAGTGAGAGAGAGAGAGAGAGAGAGAGACGTCTGCCACTCTTTCTTAGGGTCTGACAGGTCTCATCTTGCTGTGGGGTTCACAAGGTCAAGAGGTCATGGATCCGTGACCTCTGGTGTTCATGGGTGCTGCTCCTGGTCTTAACCTTGGCCCAGAACGGCTCTCCGATTGGTTTTGTGAGGATTTCAAGTTCTAAACCCTTAATGAAACTGCATGCACCTCACCATGAAGTTTTACTTGTCTGAGGACTAGTACTTCTTGTTTAAAGTTTATGATTTTTCAGGGCTCAGTGATTAACATTTACCACTCTTTGATTGGTCAGCTGAATTTACTCACTGTTATGTAATTTCATGCATTAATGTTACAAACAGAGATGTTTTGAAAAAAATTTGTACTTCTTTTTTTCAAACATGCAATGCGAGCCAGTTACCAGTATAACGGGGAGACCGGGGCTAGTTGTCACACCTTTTACTCCAGTGAATATTTCTTGGGGTGGGTTTATTTTTTAAATTCAGTTCCTCCATAGCCACATACCATGAAGTCTTTGCTACAAAAATGCCAATGCAAAACCTATGCCTCTCTTTAAATCTACGCCTGAATTAAACCAAGCCAAATGGTTTCAGCCAAATTTAAAGGCTAAACAATTATGAAGCACAAAACTATTCATTAAACAACAAAAATGGAAAAGGTAATATACAAATGTATATCAAAAAAACATACAATATCTCTGCTAAAGAAAACACATTTGCACAATTGTACTTTTGGTTCTAAACCTCAACGCCCACCCCCTGCACTCCAAAGATACCAAATGAGCTTTATTGAGACCTACATGAGCAGAAACGTTTGTCAAAAACAACAACAGCAAAATAGCGCCCTCAACAGACAACTGTTATGGAGAATGTGGCATAAAAATGGCAGTAAGCCTCAATAATTCGATGGAACTACAATACTATGAGAGCGGGCCAAATGATTGACAGGCAGAAAGTGTAATTGTCCGTGGTCCGCAGATACATTTTTGTTTGCTGTTTACAGAGTCCAGAGCTGTCAAAGAGACCGTGAGATATCTCGGTACACTTATTTTATTAATATCTTTCAGGGAGTAATATTTTTTATTTTTTATATACATTACCATGAGAAAATTGCTTAGAGCACCTTTAAGGCCAAAGTATACTTCAGTTGTCCGCGATGCTGATTGCTCTATGTACAGTATGCTTGACGCAAATTTCGTCATCAGAGCAGCTGCACGGCCTGACCGCACGGCACCCAGATGTTCTTTTCCTGACAACATGGTTCTCATCTGTGTGCATCGTCTACGCACACGGCAGCCATTGACTGTACTAAAAGAGTATCCCAAACCATAGTAGTGTGCAAGCTTCGAACGTGTTCGTATTCGCTTGTGGTCAGAAAAATATTCTTTAGAAGGCAACACAGTAAGTCAGGCGCGGGCCTTTATAGTTACTGACCTTGTGACCTAACCCAAACTTCTCCTCTATACTATCAAGCACCAAAAAGGATAAAAACCTAATTAGTGATTGTGTATTTAGACTTGGCAGTCGGTTATGAGACATAAGAGAACCAACAGTATTTGGAGTTATTGACCTTTGAATATGAGAATGTACTTTTTTTTGGTGTTCTCTTCCTTTTGATGGACATTTTTTTTTAACAATTTCTCCTTCATTCTACACATTTTATGATTTCTTGGTATTGGCAGTGACTACACACTGGCAATGATAAACATTTGACTCAGCATTGATCAAAACCAATTTTCTTTCTGCCCTGAGGCTTGCTGAGTGTTTCATACGTCTAGCTCTTAAAGAGCTCTTAAAGGAGCAGAGTCTCAAATGCTGGCATGAACATATGTGAGAGTGTGGTTGTGTAAGTAAAAGAGTGATAAAGAATGAATTTGGTTGATTTGGTGTGATCAGGGGGCCATTCACTCAGAGCATTTGTTTTGTCCGTTTGTGCATTTTTTTCGATTGTTTTTCTGTGTTCACATGTGCTAGGTGAATGTTTTCGACTGTTGTGCAGCCCTTTGTCTCATGTGGTAATGTTACATTTTTTCAGCGAACATTAACTAAAAATGCTTTTTGAGACACCTGTGTTCTGTTCAATTCTTTGCACCAGTAGCGGTTCTAATGTGATTCGAGGAAAACCCCAAAGTTGCAGACGCCGCATTGTGCTGCCCCTTGCAAGATGCCGCCCTGGGTGCCTGCCCATGTCGCCCTGCACTGCACTTAGCTTTTTTTATCACGAGAATGCGTTCATCTGAACGGCTCTTTATAATATTCATTGATTATCACAAAGAACATGTCTAGGTCATATTTCATAACAAATTTAAAATGGTATTTTGCATAAAAATTCTGTCTGTTTTGAAATGCTTTCTGGGTGGATAGCTGGTGTTTGCTTTTGAGTTTATTCTTATTCGTTTTTATTATTTATATCAGCATAAATTAAACGCAGTACAACAATTTACTGTATAGGACCCAGACATGTTTTTGACTGGCCAGTTTATGATTTGCCCAATGATGTCAATTTACATTAAACATTATAAAAATAAAATACCTAAATTACCACAAACAATTACCACAAACACATCTACAGAGTGTTTGTGTTGGTTTTCTTTTCAATGTCACATTAATCTTTGCAAACTTCCTTTTGGAGTAATTTGTCACTTGGAAATAGAAATAGAGTTTTAATACACTACAGTGTGTGGCCCATTATCTTTTAGATATTTCTGTTGAAACAAACAGCACATTACAACAGAGTATGTTTAGGTTCGGAAATATTGCAATATTTTCAGGAACCACAAAGCATTCCAAGAGGACCTACCCCACCATTTCATAGCATTTCTTATTTTAATTCGCCACAGTCTCATTTTATTCAGCACTAACTCCTGTTATTCCAAATAGCTTTTCCTGCCAAGTTTTACATTTGACTTTTTTCTCTTTTATTGTTCACTCCTTCACTCGTCTTTTTGTAATCTCAGCCCAATTATTTCCGTCCGTAGACTTCATTACTCATGTCCATGCCAGATACCCATACACACTCATACACACATACACTCACAAAAATCTGATTGAGTACACATGTCGACAAACATTGGCACATGTAATCATAAGCACAAAAGCTCATGGATATAGCTGCATACACACACTCACATACAAACACACTTCCATAGGTATGGAAGTCATAAGCTGTATGTCAGAGGTCAGGCTCATTACCTAGCTCTAGTGAAAACTTTCAAACCTGCATTTAATATGGGGGACTTGATATAAGCTCCTCAGTCTACACACACACACAAACACACACACACACGCGTAATGCTCAGTCTCTTCATATATGTAGGTATAAATCATAGTGCCCCACATACCACTTAAAACCCTTCCAAAAACACACACACTCTTTATAAACTATATCCTATGTACCTAGTCTGTAAACTATACAATCTTTCTTTGCTCAGATAAATTTGTGAAATATCTGTTTACATATATTTTTTATTATTATTATTATTATAATTCCTGCAGATGTGAATGTGGCCTTTTGATGAATAACTTGTGTGTGTGTGTGAGTGTGTATTTATCACTTTGTGTGGACCAAATGTTCCCATAACATAAGGATAGTAAAACCCGAAATTTTTGACGTTGTGGGGACATTTTGTCGGTCCCCATGAGGAAAACATCTTATAAATCATATTAAATATTTTTTTTTGAAAATGTACAAATGCAGAATGTTTTCTGTGAGGGTTAGGTTTAGGGGTAGGGTTAGGTTTAGGGGATAGAATATAAAGTTTGTACAGTATAAAAACCATTATGTCTATGGAAAGTCCCCATAAAACATGGAAACCCAACGTGTGTGTGTGTGTGTGTGTGTGTGTGTGTGTGTGTGTGCATGTTTGGCATGTACATGATGGCTGTTTCCTGACATTAAACATCTCTACATAAAGCCATTAGAGAACAGGGGCTCTATTCATTCACGCTGGAGTGATTAACACACACACACACACACACACACACACCCTTATGCATATATTCTTCCACACACTTGTTGCACTCTCTTAAACACCTTTACACATGAAAAACGTACACAAAATCCACAAACATGCATTTGCATTAATTTTCATTCTGAAAATGCAAAAACTCACATACTGGTGCATGATTGTGACATTTTAAAATAAGACCTACTTTAAATACAATCAGATCTGTCAGATGCACTTGTAATTTAAAAATACACAGCTATACACACAGGCATTCGTATAAACCTTTAGGCCACCATTTTAGAACGCCACCATATGCTGACATGTGACATAAAGCAACTGTACCCATTCAAAGGCTGCCTTGGTGGTCGAGACCTGGCATGTGTGTATGTATGTATGTATGTGGAGTGGAAACAGTTAGAAAGAACAAACTGACACTGGACATAAACACATAAGACTCTATCTGTGATTGGCTATGTTCTTAATAGCATGCCTCCATACTACTCTTACTATTTCTGCAGTGTGTAGTATGTATATTGTGCATATTATTCACATTTTGCATGCATGGGATACCTGGATGACTTACAAAATTTGCCAAAATGTGCAGTATCCATCAGAGAGCACTGTACAGAATAATATATGTCACAAAGCGTTGCACTCAACTTTACCTTCCATTTCCAGTGTGTTGAATGAACACAAACTTCTTTTATTTAATCTTTGTCTTGACTCATTATTTGATTGGACTTCCCAAAATAAAGGCATTTTTACATCAAAATTTTATTAAAATGCAAAATAACACTTTTTATATCTAAGATGATATCTGAAAGCCACTTGCTGAATAAAAAAATGCAACATAGTGAGGCCATATGAAAACAATGTAGCTTGCAACTACCCTTGCAAAATGTGTTCTGTTTCCCTTGCTAATTCTGTTAATTCAGCGAGAGGCATTCAGATATCATCTTAGAAATAAAAAGTGATATTTTGCATTTGAATCAAATTTTATGTAAAAATGCCTTCATTTTCATATAATAATGAGTTGAGACAAAGATTTATTTGAAGGAGTTTACGTTTATTTGTCACATGAACTAACAATGAACAATACTTCTACGGCATTTATTAATCTTGGTCAATATCAACATGTACAACTTTCCTTTTACCGTTTAGCATTGGAAACAGAACACA
The DNA here is from genome assembly GCF_025860055.1 of Xyrauchen texanus. NCBI lineage: Eukaryota > Metazoa > Chordata > Actinopteri > Cypriniformes > Catostomidae > Xyrauchen > Xyrauchen texanus. The sequence continues at coordinate 8,215,906 of NC_068311.1, forward strand.
TTTTGCAAGAGTAGTTCCATGCTACATTGTTTTCATATGGCCTCACAATGTTGCATTTTTAATTCAGCGAGTGGTTTTCCATTTTATAAATGTGTCAACATTAGTTAATGCATTATGAACTAACATGACTGAACTAACTGACTAAACACTTGTATTTCATAAACTAATATTAACCAATATTAATAAATGCTGTAGAAACATTGTCCATTGTTAGTTCATGTTAACAAATGTTGTAAAGTATTGTTAACAAATGTTGTAAAGTAATGTTAACAAATGGAACCTTATCGTAAAGTGTTACCAGATATTTTTAATTCTTCTAGAGTTATAGTTTTTTCTTTCCCATTTTTGGACTCACACCATTATCATATAATCTAATGAAGTCAACTAATTTTATTAATAGACCTACCAATCTCTGTGTAATTTTTTTCCCCTGTAATTATTCAGACTTTATAAGGTCATTTTCTTTTTACCTGTAGTTTTGCTCTAAAATAATTTTGACTCTTTTACACAATAATGGATTACTCCGTAAATAGTGATCTTTTTCTTTTAACATATTGGCTTTCATCATCATTTATGTTTATCTTTCTCCAGAAAAAAATATCAAAAGCAAAATGTTGATTCGGCGACACAGAATGACCCAAATATCTGGGCCATTATACTGGATATTTTATTATTCAGATAACCAACTATAAACATATTGACATTTGATATAACTTTATTCTCTTCAAACTGTTGCTCCGCCATGACAGTAAATGACCTGAAAGCAGGGACGGATTAACCACCAGGCCAATTGTGACATTGCCCAGGGGCCTTTAAACCCAAAGTGCCCAAAGCTGTAAATCAATTAATTATTTATTTTTAGATATCTATTATAAATCCACGTAAATGCCAGCCTTGTATGAAATACCATTTCTTTGGCCGAATGCGTGTTTAACACAGCAGCGCGAGCACAGGCACTCAAGTGCGCACTCAGGGAATCTGGTCTCACAGGTGCAGCGTGTTTATTTGAAGGACTACAGAGAACAGTGTCTGATTTACAAAACGGTTCTAAACACATAGATAAGGTGCAGTTTACCCTGGTTGTGTACAAAGCTGATGGTTCAAATTCATATAAGCGACAGAGTTCGTGCAACAGTATGGAGGATTTTAAAATGGTTAAGTCCTGCATACATTTAATGTTTAACGATAAAGCGAAAGGTGCCTTAATACCCTAAATATGTGTGTTGTAACCGTTTGTAATATTTGGTTTACCGCGAGAGTTCATGAACGGTTTTGTGTTATTTTTCGGGTCTCTGGAATAAAGAACATTTATTGCCATGGATGCATCAATCACAATCTCAGATAGCAGGGAATAAAGTGCTCAGTGTGCTATGAGCCTAAATAGCACAATACATAGATCTTCAAATGATAAAATCACATTAAAGTCAAACAAAAATAATCTCTGTCACTGCCTGCAACACAGTAGACCTATTCTTAATAAATGGAAAATGTGTAATTCTGCCCCTGCAGGTTCATTTTCCATGAGGCAGCAAATGCTATGGTTTATAAACCTCTTCGAGATGATTTGATTTTTAAATTATTCAATATTTAACTTGAGTAATTATTGTTTGAACTCCAGAGCAAAAGGGGGAAAAATTGTCTCACAGTTTATCAAATGCTGAAACTTCTGAAATAATGTGTAACAGTCACATTAAATCCTCTATGCAGTGCAAGAGTGTACTGAGATGCGTTTAGAAATCTAGAAAACAGTGGCATCCACGCACAACTCGCCACCAGGAGCGAACCATATTATAGTGACCACAAGTAGGTTACCCCATGTGACTCTTACCTCCCTAGCAACCGGGACAATTTGGTTGCTTAGGAGACCTGGCTGGAGTCACTCAGCATGCCCTGGGTTCGAACTCAGCATGCCCAGGGGTGGTAGTCCGTGTCTTTACTCGCTGACCTACCCAGGCCCATGGGGGACATTGTATAAAAACATTAGATAAATAAAAAATATTCAAACATATTTTTTAAAGCCACGATGGTAAAACAGCTATTTGTCATTTTTGTGTTGGGGCCAGTGAAATGATGCATGATGCACTCTGAAGCACTGGACCAACCGGGCCAGTAGAAAAAAATCCTTGGCGTTACCCCATGTGACCGGGCCAATTTGGTTGCTTAGGAGACCTGGCTGGAGTCACTCAGCACGCCCTGGATTCAAAATCGCGACTCCAGGGGTGGTAGCGTTTATCTTTTAAACTTAACAGTCTCTTAAATAATGCAACGGTCCTCGCCAAAAAAAGTGTGTGCGTCTTTATATGGCCTTGACGCATGTGTGAACAACCCGTAACTCGCCCAATAGCCTGCTTGAAAACTGACCCGAACCTAGCCCAAAACCTGTAGGTTTGTCGGGTACTGTCGGACTCAGATCGGATTGAAGACCTCTAAACTTTTAGGATAACTGAATAGTGCTTTTGGCATTTGATTACCATGCACATCCCTATTAATAACGCATGATTTTGGATCAGGTCATAATTAAAAAGTACATATAATTGGCCGTGTAAGACATTGATCCAAACTTTTTTCTGTCAATTTGATAAATCCAACCAAATCTATCAAGTGTCCTGTAGCGCATAAAGGTGTCACGTAGACACGTAACACGTCATGGGGGGCTTCCATGGTGTACCGACCCATGGACCTCTCATTTCTTAATACTTGCCTGAAAGAGAAAACTGACTGTTAACTCTAGAAGTCAGTTAACTCTAATGCGCATGATAGGACCCCTTGTGGTTGAGAATCACACACCTGTTGAGTTATGAATTCTGACACATTTCAGAATACAAAGACACATGCTATTGAGCTTGCCCATCATTTTTGTGCACACAGTATGTTTCAGGCCTTAAAGTCATCATAAATAAAAGCTCTGCCTTTTTTGTTTTTGTAACCCATAAAACCTCCAAGAATACACAACACTCTTATCTCACTCGCTATGGATGTGCGACAGTAAAGGTGTCACCTCACATCAGTTATGGACTCTGAAGAGGAGATTATTATCTGTGGTTATGGTGATTTATGAATAGGACAGTTTTTTTATGCTAATTGGCTTATTGGTGCTTTATGAGTGATGTGATAGGCCATGGCAGTGCCATGATACCAAGTGATGAAGCGGGCATGTAAGCAGAACGCTCACCTGCTCCTCTATCAACCCTGAACCACTCAACCATCACACATGATTGTAGTGTATAAATGAAGAGAGATAAAAATGGATGTACTTGAAACAGACATAAATGTTGTTCCTGCATGAAACAACCTGTAGAGTGACTAAATGGCTGAAATAATTTTATAATGTGAGAAGAAATATTGCAGAGTGTTGAGAGATGTGAAACTGACACGGTTATGTATGAAATCGGTTGCAAGGGACAACGATCAATTATACTCTTTCTCAGTTTTACTTAGTCATTACACAAATATATTTGGCCACAAATGAGTTCTCAGAATCATAATCTTTCTTCTGTTTTTTCTTTCTCTCTTTTTTGTTCACTCTTTATTCATTGTCACTCTTTACTAATCTTTTTTTATTGTCCTTCCCTTTATTTTTGCTTTTTCCTTCTTGATAGCACATAATAAACAAAAGTAGATTGTCCAAAAGCTCAAACAAAATAGAGAAATTGAAAAGTAAGTGGATTTTCAGTGACTCTCAGTCCTTCTCATCCCTTTCAGTTTAGCGTCTTTCTGTCATCCTCCATCTCTCATTTCACCTGTTTCCATCCATCCATTCATCCATCCATCCATCCTCTCTGCCTCTTTAACACTTCTACTTTTTACACTTGTCACTCTCTCAATCATTCCACTCATTGGGCCCCTGCTGCCATCTCTCTCTCTCTCTCTCTCTCTCTCTCTCTCTCTCTCTCTCTCTCTCTATCTCTCTTTCTGTGGGAAAGGCAAGTAGATGAGAGAGTGAGTGGAGGTCATTCTACGCCTCTTAGATTAGCCCCTGCTAAAGCGCTATTGTGCGCTGAATGCCGGTCTCTTCCTGCTGTCACTCAAAGGCCGGCTCCGCCCGCTGCCTCTTCTCTAAGAAGCTTATCTCCGCTGAAAGGAAAGAGGGAACAGAGAGAGGGAATGTAATGAAGCGTGTTTTTCAGCAAACGACAAACCTGCGGCTCTGAGGACAGCTGCAGCACACCCTCCTACACCCCTTCCTTTTCTCTCTGTCCGTCTATCTGTATTTCTTTCGCTCGTTCTTTATTTCCTCTTAATCTCCCACTGTCAATCCGTCATTTACCCACACTGTCAATGTCCTAACCAAAACTTTGGTATCCATCTATCTATCTATCTATCTATCTATCTATCTATCTATCTATCTATCTATCTATCTATCTATCTATCTATCTATCTATCTATCTATCTATCTATCTATCTATCTATCTATCGTTCTTCCGTTCTATCTCTGTTTGATCTGTTATTCTATTTTTCTATCATTCGTTCAATCATTCTTTCTATCTACAGTATATCTTATCGTTCTAGCTATCATTCGATCTGTATTACTGTTGTTCGTTCTGTCTTTCTGTCACTCAATCTCTCCTTCTGTCATTCAGTCTGTCTGTTATTTATTTATTTGTGCTGTCATTCATATTCAAATTTTACCAATCCTTCTGTCTATCATTCTATCTGACATTGTAGTTCATTCTGAGCTTGTTTATTGTCTATCATTCTGTACACTGTTCTATCATTCAGTCTAGCATTGTATTTTTTGTCATTCTATCATTCAATCTGTTGTTACAGTTTTTCTCCATTGGTTTGGCTCATTTCTTGAAACAGAAATTATATTCTCAAACCTCTAAGATAATTTGGCAAAACAGTCTTACAGTTCAGCACAACACTATAGCTCACTTGCAAAAGCTCATATCTCTCCCAAAACTGTTCACTCATGCTTCAAAACTAAATTTCCTTCTCATTTAAACAGTCAGTGCCCCCAAAATGCTTCGTCCCTTTGGCATTGTGTAAGCACTGCAAGTCAAAATGTTTAGATGATTTGTCACTATGGCAGAGGACCATTGAAATATCCCTCATGTCCACCTTTCAGTCTTAGCCCAGTCCTTCATTGACAATGGTTACTGTACTGTTTTTTATTTTTTGTCTAGCTAACAGAATACAATTGTGTATAAAACTGAAAAAAAGAAATAGGATTTTAGGGTAAGAGTAGCCTTCAAGGTTTGACATCACACATTGCACTCATACTGCCAAGGAAATTGTAACCATTATCATTCACACACATAAAGTAACTTCCATACATCAGAGTAAAAAGAAAATGTATACAGCATAATATACTGTAATATAAACACTTACAAAAAACAATGAAAATTATATGCAGCCTACTGTGCTTGGTCATCTGAGATGTGTGAAACTCCTCCTTCGTTAGTCAAGTTCTAGTTTCACCTGACTGTCAATTGCTGTAATACATTTATCAAATGTTCCAAGGGTTTCATATATGGTATTCATGGTATTGTGTTGACTAATTTTGACAATTGAACCGACTATTGTTTATGTGATGACTCATACAATGAAATGACGCTGACACGTTTTGGAGCGAACAACCATTAGACTGAGAATCAACAATCAGTTTAGATCAACAAGATCTATTCACTTGGAAATTGTGCTAAATGTAAGCTACCTGTACTTAATCATTTGCAAAGATGTACTGAGACATTGAGACATGTACTTAGACATTTGCAATTTGTTGAAATGAATGAGAAATTCAATTCTGTTGTGAAAAATTGCCAAGTAGTTTGGAGGTTTGTCCATGTTGTTTTGAGAATGTAATTTCTGTTTCAAGAAATGAGCCAAACCAATGGAGAAAAACTGTAATTCATAACTTATACCCATCAATCAAACTATAATTCTGTCTAACATTCTACCTATCATTCTATTATTCTAATATTCAAGTTCATTCATTCTAGATGTTGTTCTTTCATTCTATCGTTCAGTCTACCTGTCCTTCTAGCGTTTGATCTGTCTTTCGTTCGATTGTTTGATCTCATTTATTCATTCTACCTATCATTCTACCTATCATTCTGTCTAGCATTCTGAACTCGTTTCTTCTGTCTATCGTTCATTCTGTTGTTTCATTCTGTGGTTTGTTCTAATGTTCGTTCTACCATTCGTTCTATCTATTAAACCTTGTTCTATCTTAAAATTACATTCTTTTCTTTTATAAAACTTTTCTCTCTTTCATTCTATTCCATTTTTTTGGAATACCCAAATATAAAGTGACGTGTCATGTATCAGGTCTTTCTGAGTGATCTGTGTGCAGTCAATCGGCAGAGTTCAAGAGTAGACTTTAATGGAGGGGAGGGGGGGGGCACATTGTGTATGGACATGCATTTATATGCGTGTGTGTGTGTGTGTGTGTTGGGAGTGTTTTTCTGTGGACGTGCCTCTTGTTCCTGTTCAGCCGTCTGTGTGTTCCCGGGCTGCCTGCTGGTGTCTCACTTTTCTGTCTTGGCCTGTTTGAAAAGGGGAAAGTTTAAGTGCTGCGCGTTCTTAGAGTGAGCCGACGAACAGAGAGCCAGGGTTAAGTAGTGGGACCCATTTGAGTGTGTGTGTGTTTGACTACTGTTCCTCGAGGCATCTAAGTGTGTTTACATGTACCACATTTGTACATACATTGGTACAAAAACTCTAACTGTTTTACCCAGTTTGTCTGTTTGATGCCCATCCTCTCAGTGTCTGTCAACTTTAACCCACTTGGCCTTTCTCTTTCGGGCCGTGTCAGAGTGTCGAGTGGTTTGGGGTAAGTGTGTGTGTTGAAAGTAGATCTTAAGTCATGTAATCATGCTGTGTTGGGGAACTCATCGGTCCATTTGGACTGTCCTGTGATGTCTGCGTGTTCCCTGCTGAGAGAACGAGAGAAATTATTTCTGAAAATGGAAGAAAGAGCGAGAACATAGAAAAGAAAAATGACAAATGAGATCTCTTCAGTATCTCAATTGTTTCTCCTAGTCAGTAGATTAAGTGGAGACCAAATAAAGGATTTGGCTGAAAACAACCCTGGTAATCTGACATCTTTCTCCTCTAGAGTTTCACAAGATATCTCAACGCTGTCTCAAACTGTTAATCTTTGGCGAGATGCAACATTAACTCAAACATTTTTCATCAAATTCTTCCAAGACCAATTTATCTGAGCGATTCTAACCACATTAGTTTCATAGCTCTATATTCATACTGTATGTAAATAATTGTCTTATTTGTGCCTATTTTTATTTCTCCTATTAAGGAGAAGCATCTGAGAAAAAGGTGATCCTTAAACTAAACCGCAAAATAAAGTCACCTGATCTATGAAAAAGCAAACTCTGAGCAATGTAGTTTTACTCTGTGAGAATACTAAACTAATGAATGAACATCTCCGTTTTGTAAGAGCTATTGTAAGATAAACTGTCTTCACTGTAAAAAGTGGAAATGTGCAGTTGTTGTACTTTACGGAGATTCTACTTGATCTAACCCCTAGATTACTTTCGTTGGTCTATCCTATAGAATTCAGCTTCATTGAGACCTATTCAATCTTTTTTGTCAGTTAATTTGGATGTTACCACATGAAGCACATCTTTTAAGATACCTGGTCACATTTTTTATTTATTTTTTACAGTGTAAGATTAAACAACCAAAATTCCAGCAAGCCTGATGGGAAAATATAAGAATCTTCTCCCCTCTTCATCTTCTTCGTTTCCCTCTCTTTTTCTCATCTCGTGTCCTCTCATCCGTGAGCAAGGGTTAGGTGGCACATTGTGTTGTGGACGCTGAGTGGATTTGAAGGTTCTTTTTCCATAAACATGTGAAGGCCTGTTGAGGGGAACAAAAGAGAGGAGAAGGGCCTGTTTGGCTGGGTCCTTTAACTCTAAACAGACATTCTGTCCGTGCACAGATCAGCCTTAAAAAAAAAAAAACATGCTCACCCGCAATTACCATTTCTATCGGCCGGATCCGAAGATTATGCTTTTGGGGTGTTCGTCTGAATTTCTTCCAGTGGATTCACTCTCTGAATGTGACACGTTTTGTGTCACTACACACACCCCTTGAGTGAATTGAAAAAGTTTTTCTCTGTTCTCCCTATCTCTCTTTTACTTTTGGAGGACAAGAGTCTTGGTGCTGAATAGATACCAAATCTCCTCAAGGTTAGGACTTAACCTTCCCGTCTGTCGTGACTCCGCCCCCCAACTCTGCTTTCAAACCAATCAAGATCAGATGATTAGTAAACAATGTCTGGGTGTGTGACGGACAGGTAGGAGCCTCTGCGGGATTGGCTGACTTTGCCTTTGTACCCGGTCGCTCTATAGCACTGTCAAGTGCACATATTCACGGGCGTACACACACACATACGCACAAACAAAAAGTTAAATTACCATTCAGTTGGAATGGTGCCATTCATCTTTGTCAAGAGCGGACGCAGTCCCGGCAGGCCTGCGTTAGGCCGCTCCCAAGTCCAAATTAATTCCTTACTTTGCATCGGCTGAATTTGGACAAATCCAGGAGGATAGCGTGATTTCTCTCGCCGTCTGCCTCGCGCTCTCGTCTGGTTTAATGTGGTAATTCCAAATGATTTGCTTGAGCAGACGTCACACGTCTGTGTCGATATTTACTGCCTAATTCACAAAGAGCAGGAGAGAGATATGAAAACAAAAGGAAAATAACCCAAATCTAGTGATGCAGCAGGGATATAGGGAACAAGAGAAAGGAAAGGAAACTAAAACAGATGGATGGATACAGAATTTGAAAGTGGGAATAAGAAAGTGAAAGATAAAAGAATAAAAGCACAAAGATGATGAGAAATAACAGAATTTGACGTGTGCAGAGAAAGATGGAGAGCGAGAGAGAAACAGGTTTAATACAAAGGGGAAAAAAGAGTTATCCAGCAATTGTTATTTTTTTGTTTTGTTCTTTCATTCGTTCTGTTGGACTGTGCTCTGTGTCTAGGGGTGATGCAGTCATATCCAACATGATAGATTTGATAAGACAACAGTTTTATCTTCTTTGAAGATCGATTTACTGAACGAAAAGAGCAAGATATTCAGACTTCCCCTGTCAATTCAGTGTCACATTTTCACCAGCTGCATTGATTGTACCAGTGAACTTGTGAAGTTGTATTGATATTCAATTACAGATCAACACTGATATTTATATGTTTAGATATTAATGCTGCCTTCAAGTTTATATATAAATATATAATAAATTGCCAAATGTCTTTTTTTTTCAGACCAAAAATCACTTGAACACACTTCACATCTTAATTACGACTTCTGATCTACCGATTGTGAAAGTTGACTTTAACATTTAAAAAAAAGTTATATATACTATGTGTGTGTGTGTGTATGTATATATATATATATATATACATACATATGTATTTCTTTTGAACTATATAATATATACAGATTGTGTATATACATGTAACATTAAAACCACCTGTCTAATATTGTTAGAATATTGTAGGCCATTCGCTGTTGACCTCTCTCATCAACAAGGCATTTCCGTCCACAGAACTGCCGCTCACTTGATGCTTTTTTTTGGCACTATTTGGAGTAAATTCTAGAGACTTTTGTGTGTGAAAATCCCAGGAGATCAGCAGTTGCAATACTCAAACCAGCCCATCTGGCACCAACAATCATGCCAATGTCGAATTCACTGAGATCAAATTTTTCCCTATTCTGAAGGTTGAGGTGAACATTAACTGAAGCTCCTGACCTGCATCTGCATGATTTAAGCACTGCACTCCTGCCACACGATTGGCTGATTAGATAATCGCATGGATGATTGTTGGTGCCAGATGGGCTGGTTTGAGTATTTCTGTAACTGCTGATCTTCTGGGATTTTCACACACAACAGTCTCTTTCTTTCTTTCTTTCTTTCTTTCTTTCTTTCTTTCTTTCTTTCTTTGCTTTTCTCTTTCTGTCTTTCTTCCTATCATTCCTTCCTTTCTTTGTTTTCCTTTTCCCTTTCTTCCCTCCCTCCGTTACTAATACCAAGCCATATATCCATTATTTACATTATGTAAAGAATTATATCTGTCCATGTCTATTCTTTCAGTCTGCTGCCAGTTGTCTGTCCTCATTTGGTAGAGGATGCTACTGGCCTCTGGAAACTTCAGGAGACACTGTGTGTGTGTGTGTGTGTGTGTGTGTGTGTGTGTGTGTGTGTGTGTGTGTGTGTGTGTGTGTGTGTGTGTGTGTGTGGGATGCATATTTCTGGCCGTTCTTACTGGCAGAGTTTGATGCTGTTTTAAAGAGAGGCTTTCTGGCTAAAAGGGGCTCCAGGGTTAAATTTACGGTTGTGTGTGCGCCCTGATCCCTGATTTGCGATCCTCCAGTGTTTGTCTTCTGCGGATTCTGCGATCTTATCCAACGGATGGATGGATGACACATGTCCACCGAGGTTTGTTTACATGGCTGCTTTTTTCCATGCCAGAAATATGATAGAGTGCAATTACTACAAATGTGGCCTGACCTCGGAGTTAAGGTCACAGGGCCAGAGGGCAAAAGCCATTTCCTGCCCCCCTTGTGTATTTGGGCAGAGGATGATTCTAGAAAATGATATCTTTATGCACTTATGTGTGTGTGGGCGTCAGAAGTGATAGTATCTATGTGTGCATGTCAAGTCTACAAGCATGAGGAATTAAAACTGACTGACATGCTGTTTCGGTTTCAAATCTCTGAGCCGAACGAAGACGTAACTATGATGCTGTAACTAAAAATTTTAGTATGAAACCAACTTGGATACAAAGATTACATTCTTCAAACTTGACATGTTTTTAAATATATATATATTTTTATTAGAAAATAAGTTTTGAGATCTTGGCATCCAAAGAAATGTCATTTAAAAACTTTAAGCTGTCACATGCTGGCTTTGATATAATAGTCGGAAGTCATAAAAAAATCATAGCAACTCACACCATGCACGAGACATACTGACACGCAGAAAAACAAAGTATGCCCTAGCTTGGTGGCAATCTAGTTTTGTGCAATCTAGTTTTGATTTGCATCAGTCTAGCCATGCTTGTTGTTTCTATTTTGAATACTTTATAAATTTTAATTAGTGGTTCTCCAACTTTAGCGGTCCATGGTTCTTAGTTCAAGATCATCGTTTTCTTGTCTCTGTGTGTGTGTGTGCATGTTTGGATCATTTTCCTCTTCATTTCAAGCCCCCCCAAAGGCTCAATGAATGAAATCTTGTGGCAAATTATGCATTTTTTTCACCCGTCACCCCTCTTTGAGAGAGAGGGTTTATTGGTAAACGAATAATGAGAATTTCAGCTCTTTGGTCCTTTCAATTCTTCACTTTAGACACCTGCACCTCTCCCTGTCCCTCCACTTTTGTCTTCCTCCATCTCTCTTTCTCTGTCCTCAAGTGCTCACTTTGTCCCGGGACGCACCATTGTGCTGCAGAGGGCCCTTGAGTGTAGTGGTCAATGACCCCCGCTCTTGGAAGAGTAGGCTTAACCGCTGGCCCACACAAAACCCCAGAGTTTTTGAGTATCTACCCAGCATTCCCCAGCTATTATGAGATGTGTACTGGGTATCTGTGAGTGAGCGATATACTCCAAATCTGAAAGGCTTCAAGCAGGCAGGACTTCACCTCATTTTTGTGTCTTTCTTTGGTGTGTAGTTGAGAAGGATATGCAGAAACACCTATACATACATACAAACATGCTCTTCTACATTCCCTTGATTTGGAGATGGAGATGGAGAGTGAGCCTCTTACTCTGAGTGGAGATGAGAAATAGAATGGTGTAAAACAGAATCTCTGGGTCAAAGAGCAATCAAAGGAGGTGAGCTCCTGTTTCCCAGTGTGTTTAAAGAGGTGAAACTGATGAAGGATTATTTGTGGAGTGGAAAAGCTAAAATAATTGAATATGTTGTCTTTCTTCCTTTAAAACAATACGAATCCTCTCTATTTAAGATTTGCTTATTTATAGATGCTCTTTAAGGAAAAGCTGGTTTTCTTAAAGGGACAGTATATATATTTTTTTTTCAACAAATCAATGTACATACTTGTAACTAGTACAGATTTAGCATTTTAACAATAAACACTTAACAAAATATAATATATATACAAAAATATATCATATTTATTGATAATTACATGGATTTATTCATTTAAAAAAAATCTCAAATGTGACCAAAATGATGAAAAACTAATAAAATACAATTAGTACAAAATAATAATAATAATAACAAAATAAAATAATCATTAAGTACCAAATAAGAAAGTCTCCTGTATAATTAAAATCATTAGCCGGGAGAGAATTTCTTTCATATGTTAGCAAAATGAACATCGATGGAAATTGAATCGAAATCGAATCAAAATGAATCGAGAGTTTGTGAATCGGTATCTAATTGAATGTGAAAATCTGTATCAATTCCCAGCTCTAGTAAGTAGGCTTGTGTGTTTGGGACTGTGTGTTGGTGATTAGACTGTGTCTCTGGTAATATCTGTAATGGGCAGCAGCACATGAAAGGCCTGCCTGTCACAATGATGTGAATCAAACTGGATTCATCTGGAAACTATAAGACTTTTCACTCATTATAACTTACACACACTCACACAATGACACACACACACACAGTGTTGAAGTGAGAGGTGAGTGTTGAGCAGTTTTAGGAGCTGTGTGTGTGCGTTTCTGTATGTGTGTGTTACCTGAATGCTGGCCTGTTTCCTGTATGTCTGCGTAAAGACATCTGTTCTCTCTTTGTGTATTTTTGCTACCTGTATATGTGTGTCTTTAAGTTTAAGAATGCACATCTGTTTCCTGTGAAGTGTGTGTGTTTTGTGTTCTACCTGTGTGTGTGTGTGTGTATGTGTGAATGAATGGACATCTGTTCCTTGTCTAATTGCTTCATTGTATTCAACAGTTATCGAGCATCGTAGATAAACATTCATAAAAACAAAGATTTACATACCACAGCTAACAAAATTTTAGATAAACAAAAAAGTCTTGTTGTTGTTGTTGTTTTGCAGATAAAAAAATCTAAACAACAGCATTAACTTAAATGTTTCACACTTCCACTGGTATCTAAATCAAACAGTTTTTTGCATCAAAGCTGAATTGTGTCATTTGTTTTTTTAAATATTCCAAAATAGTCTAATGAAAACTCGTAATACAGGATGGCAAAATCATAAGATATTGTCTGACTTGGCTCATTTGAGAGGGTACAACTTTTATTTCATTGAGACCAACAAATATCATTTCAAATCGATACAGTACAGACATCACATTTTTGCTAGCTTCTAGGGATGCACAGATGTAATGGCTGCTGATATTTAACGGCAAATTATTGATCAAGTTAAAGCCATCAGCATATTGGTAATGAAACATCAATGGTTTATTTATAATGAATTAGTAATACACTTTGTTAAAACTTTGTGAATTCAAATGCACAATCCAGAAATAGTAATAGCCACAATATGTAGAAGGGTTGCCACACCAAAGAACATGTAAAAAAAAATTATATTTTCTGTCTTGTTCTCACGTCTGGGCTAGAATAGATGATGAGGGAAACCATCCAAAATGTCTTGAAACCAGCAGACTTTGACTTCTGAGATATCGGTATGATATCCATTAATGCTGCACGATTGATTGCATTAAATTTGAAATTACAATATGAGTTTGTGTGATGTCTGAACCTTAAACGTCAAACAGATTACATTTTACATTGAGGTACAAAATAAAACAAATTCATATCATTCACCATTTTATCATATTTTGTCATTTAAAAATTTAAGATCCATATCAGCAAAAAAAATTTCATATCGAAGCATCCCTTCTAGCCTTCTATACTATACTTAATTTAAAGAAATGAAGCATCTCTTAACAAATTTAGTTACTCATTCCACACTTATTTATGCAACACAAATGACTGATGTTGGTCAATAACCTGTAATACGGTTCCCTCGTCTCGTTCCAACCCCGATGTTTTCTTTCTTCCCAGGTACACAAAAGTACATTTCCTATTCAAATCATGATTACGTTTAGGATTTAGGTAATGGGTCACATTTTATGGTTAAGTTTATTTTCGGGTTAGCGCTTAAAAGCAGTATAAATCATAACATCGTTTGTTGGTTTGTTTATTATTCTCTATTGGAGTAAAAGTTGTATGTTTTTGTTCAAGCCAACTCATATAATTTCTCTCAATCTCGTACTATTATTACGATTTGTCAGAACACCAGGTTGGATGTTTGTAGGTTGATTTCACCACAAAATGTATACACTTTTGCGCTATCAAAACATTGCTCTGTTTGTTTGAGCATGCCAACCGAACCAATGCAGCAACATTGGGTCAGCCAAGGGGCAGAACTATCTGTTAGTTCGACTAATGACAGATGTGGAAAATGTTCGTCGAAAACTTTTTCAATACAATCATTGTTTTGCAATTCCATTTGCTGACGCCAGTGGCGCAGAAACGACACACTTCAGCTTTAAATAATGTGAGATTTGTTTCTGTGAGGAAGCCATTACTTTGACAGACCGTGGGTTATTTATAGGTGGTGTGACATGATTGGTCGTAATGAGAGTGTCAGTGTGGTGTGGAATTTGTCTAGCTTGTTTTTCTTTGCTATTTTTCTTCGTTACTGCACAGATAATCATCTAGCGCTCAGCACCACCTCTCTCAGACAATGATGCAGCCATTCCATGAGTGTGCGTGTGTGTACTCTGCATGTGTATTATCTCTCCAAACACTCTATGGACAGTGCATTAAATGTGTTTGACTTGGCCAAAGGCCTCTTTCCGTATGATAACAGTCTGTGCTGTTAGCTTCTGACGAAGAAATGGACCTGTAACTGTTTGGGGTGCAGTCGAACTGCAGTCACCATGACGATACCGAAATCAACCTGTCAGCCATGTCAGGAGTTTTTGTGTGGAAGATGATTTTGTTATCCTGTATTTGTTGACAGACTTTCACACCCTGTTGATTAGCATCTATAAACTTTCATAGCGCAAGAGAACCAATTATAGGCTAATGTTCCAGCACATGAAGTAAGTGACTCCCAGATCCACCGGACAGGGATGAAATGACCTTAACACTCCATATCTACCTCAGACAGGGGGAGGCAGTCCTGGGGAGTGAGTGGCAGGGCTTCCTTACAAGTTTAGAAGCTAGAGATCTTCCAGTTTCATGTATGAAAACACACAATTAGTACTTTTTTTTTTTTTTTTAATGGAACCGGTTCTTAGTACTAACTGATTCTGGATTTAATTTTTAGCAAGTAGGCCTGTATGGATGTATCTAAACCGTTAACCGTTATTAAAATAATTAGGTCCGTATATGGAGTCTGTTTTAAAGCATTAAAACAGTATGAAAAGACAGTCAAGTCTTTTAATGGTTCATAAAGTGAGCGTCTGCATTCTTACTTTAGCATCTGTATGGATTCGTTTGAGTGTGTTTGTGTTTGTGTGTGCGTGTGTGTGTGTGTGTGTGTGTGTGTGTGTGTGTGTGTGTGTGTGTGTGTGTGTGTGTGTGTGTGTGTGTGTGTGTGAGCATGTATTTATCACTTTGTGGGGACCAAATGTCCCCATAAGGATAGTAAAACCCGAAATTTTTGACCTTGTGGGGACATTTTGTCGGTCCCCATGAGGAAAACAGCTTATAAATCATACTAAATTATGTTTTTTGAAAATGTAAAAATGCAGAATGTTTTCTGTGAGGGTTAGGTTTAGGGGTAGGGTTAGGTTTAGGGGATAGAATATAAAGTTTGTACAGTATAAAAACCATTATGTCTATGGAAAGTCCCCATAAAACATGGAAACACTACGTGTGTGTGTGTGTGTGTGTGTGTGTGTGTGTGTGTGTGTGTGTGTGTGTGTGTGTGTGTGTGATGGAGATGGTTCAACAGGCCCGCCAGCGGGCGGAGTCGGACTGTTTTGGGGCGCCACAATGTGGCTGTCAGTCTGCGGTACATCACACACATAATATAACACACGCACACTCAGTCTTCAGGACTTCCCACAGGAGAGGAGCGAGAGAGGTGCACGTTTTGCCCCTGTCTAACCCAAACCATCCATCATACTGACACGGACTGAGAGCAGTGCAGGCCTGGGAACGCCATCGGCCAGCAGGCAGCAACACACACACACACACACACACGCACACACACACACACACACACACACCCAAACACAAACATGCCAGACCAGAGCAGTCCATGCCAGCTGCACATGTTCACACTGGACTCCATCACACACACTCTGAAGTGTGTCACTTATATTTATTATTGCCTGAGACACCTCAATTTTACCCTCGTTTTTTATTTGACACTTAAACATGATGTGCATATGCGTTCTTTGCTCAAACATGCAACAAAATACACATTTACTCACTATTAATATTCCGCTATGTAACATATTAGAATTAGACACGTGAAAGTTTGTCTACAGTATATGTAGGTGCTACTTGGAAGCCTTGGGCAGACAAATTGTTGCTTATGTCTGACTTCTGCTACTTTAGACTTAGCCCTCTAGTTAGATTGTTCTCGATGAAAACAGTCTCTGTCTGGTATCCTTGCATGCATTTTACAGACATTACAGCATTTACCTTCTTTAGTCATGATAGGAGTTGGACATAACTTTGCACAGACAAGATATAAACTATTTATGATCATTAGCAGGGATGCTAATCATAAGATATGCATTGATTCCGGTTCAGAGTCCAATTCCTCTTTATGATTCTGGTTCCTTAACGGTTCCTTAACAATGTAAAAAGTTTAGTTCTTTTGATGAAGAAATATTTCAAAACAGTCAAAGAAATTTCTTAGTGGGTTTTCAGGCCTATGCAGCCTATTACTATATTTGAACACAATTGATTCTTGCAAAAGGTTGTTTACAGCAATTTTTAATTAAGTTATTTTATTCATTCATTTATTTGTATTTGATACTACTAATAACAACAAAACTCATAGGGCCCTATTTTAAGAGTGCAAGCATTACACGCAGCGCAATGCCTTAAGTCATAAGCGCAAAGTCAGTGGGCATGTCCAAAAAGTTTTTGTATTTTCGTATGCAAGTATGCACTAAGTTTAGGCGCAAGTGGGTTTGGTGAAATCGCCCATGCAACGTGTATGGGTTGAGTTAAGTGCAGTTTAATTCTGAGGTTCTTCTCCAGTTATTCCACCATCTGGGTCCTATTATAAAGTCCATTCCCTCAAGCGCCAATGATTTACACAAAACAGCACATTAATAAGAAGTTGGTAGTTTAAATGGACTGTATGCAATGAATTAGAAGAATTTAAAATTGCGTTCTTTTGTACATTAACTGCATCCTTGATGTATGTCAGGCATATTTTTATGACAGTGACACGCTCCATTTATATGCATGGAAAATGTGATTCTAGTCAGAATTTGGATGTATGCTCCGTTACATGAAATGGGTATTATTAATTATTTTCATCTACTGGCACACAAATCATGGCTAGTATTAACAGTGATTGTATCGGCACACACTTCTACAGGTCAATTTAGAAAAATGTAATAAATTTTTTGAAGCACGTAAAAATTAAACCAAAATATTTCTAAATTCAAATTACACTCCAGTCGAAATGAAAATATAATAAAAATGTGTTATAAAAAAGTGGTAAAACAAATGTACACTAACTCCAAACATTTTACTCTCTCCAACTTCTTTTATCGTCCCCTTTTGAATTGAAAAAATCACTCTACAACAGGTGGAAAATTACTATTCAAATTTCAATCATAAAAACAATTGTAAATATACAGGAATAATAATACATATAAACATAATGATAATAATAATAACTGAAAAAATAAACCATGACCTCTAGAAAGTTAAACACAATAAGTTATTTTTTCAACAAACAGATTTAACAGCGATTGAAGGGACATAATTTGATGTTCTGTGCTTTCAGAATTTGGACATGAACTTTATTACCACCAGCTGGTGAAATCTCCAAACAGCAAATGCAGGAACTGAACTTGGACTTTGCGCTGAGATAAGAGGTGGTATTGAAACGTCTTAGTGCAATAACATACACTCACCTAAAGGATTATTAGGAACACCATACTAATACTGTGTTTAACCCCCTTTCGCCTTCAGAACTGCCTTAATTCTACGTGGCATTGATTCAACAAGGTGCTGAAAGCATTCTTTAGAAATGTTGGCCCATATTGATAGGATAGCATCTTGCAGTTGATGGAGATTTGTGGGATGCACATCCAGGGCACGAAGCTCCCGTTCCACCACATCCCAAAGATGCTCTATTGGGTTGAGATCTGGTGACTGTGGGGGCCATTTTAGTACAGTGAACTCATTGTCATGTTCAAGAAACCAATTTGAAATGATTCGAGCTTTGTGACATGGTGCATTATCCTGCTGGAAGTAGCCATCAGAGGATGGGTACATGGTGGCCATAAAGGGATGGACAAGGTCAGAAACAATGCTCAGGTAGGCCGTGGCATTTAAACGATGCCCAATTGGCACTAAGGGGCCTAAAGTGTGCCAAGAAAACATCCCCCACACTATTACACCACCACCACCAGCCTGCACAGTGGTAACAAGGCATGATGGATCCATGTTCTCATTCTGTTTACGCCAAATTCTGACTCTACCATCTGAATGTCTCAACAGAAATCGAGACTCATCAGACCAGGCAACATTTTTCCAGTCTTCAACTGTCCAATTTTGGTGAGCTCTTGCAAATTGTAGCCTCTTTTTCCTATTTGTAGTGGAGATGAGTGGTACCCGGTGGGGTCATCTGCTGTTGTAGCCCATCCGCCTCAAGGTTGTGCATGTTGTGGCTTCACAAATGCTTTGCTGCATACTTCGGTTGTAACGAGTGGTTATTTCAGGCAAAGTTGCTCTTCTATCAGCTTGAATCAGTCGGCCGATTCTCCTCTGACCTCTAGCATCAACAAGGCATTTTCGCCCACAGGACTGCCACATACTGGATGTTTTTCCCTTTTCACACCATTCTTTGTAAACCCTAGAAATGGTTGTGCGTGAAAATCCCAGTAACTGAGCAGATTGTGAAATACTCAGACCGGCCCGTCTGGCACCAACAACCATGCCACGCTCAAAATTGCTTAAATCACCTTTCTTTCCCATTCTGATATTCAGTTTGGAGTTCAGGAGATTGTCTTGACCAGGACCACACCCCTAAATGCATTGAAGCAACTGCCATGTGATTGGTTGATTAGATAATTGCATTAATGAGAAATTGAACAGGTGTTCCTAATAATCCTTTAGGTGAGTGTATTTCTTAGGAAAATAGCAAATTGCGCTTTGCGCCACTTCATTTACATGCGATGCACACTCAGTTTGCACCGCGACCCACAGTATTGCAGACACTCCCTTGCACGACCACTTGAGCTTTGCACTGGCATGACAATCAGATAAGATGTTACGCATGGCTGTAGTGCTTTGCTCACTCATGAAAATAGACCCCATAACATGTTACTTTATCTACACATTGTCATATAAACAACTATCCAGTAATACAGGGCTTGAAATGTATTTGTGAAAATGAGAGTGGACTAAGCTGGGGTCTGTTTCCCATACAACGACGTAACTGAACCACCATAGTACGATGCATCGTTAGAGAAATTAACTAGCTAGTCATGAGTGTTTCCCGAAACTCTAGTAACTATGTCGAACATCCATCGTTCGAACCACGTTGGTTCAACAATCTGGAGTTGTCGTTAATGACGTATCTCAGGGGGTGGAGTTATAACTTCTGCAGAGATCGAATGGATATCAAAGTATAACAGCTCATTTACATGAACAAAAAAGCCATTTATTGTGAAAAAAAATGTCTTAAGACACGAAATAGACATTTACGTTTATATGCACTTTGTAAATGGCGTACTCTTTACTACAGTATACAAGGGGTTTGGTCAGTAAGCTGCTCCACAGCAACGCTATTTCCCCGCGACTCTGTTGTAAATAACAAACATGGCATCTAATACACTGGGAATTCATCCAGTAGTTTCAACATGTAGAAATGAGCACATAATAGGTGATACATGTGACTTGGTGCATCACAGTAGCATTGGAATGCCAGATCATTTGTAAGCAATTATTGTGTGAATCATATCATGCAATGTCATTTCTTCATTATCAACTACCAGAATCATGTTGTTAATAAATTATATACTGTAAGTATGATTATGAATCCTATGCATGGAATGAAATACAGACTTTTATTGATTTGCCGCGCTGATGACTCACCATCACATACACTACAACAGTCAAGTAACTAAAGCTGGCTATGTACAGATTACATCTCAATACACAAGATAATAGCACTGATAATATAAGCCAAACATGACACAAAACCCATCCTTTATTTAAATCCTCAGACAATTCTCAAGAGAGGCCTTCTTATTTTTCCCAAGCAATAAAAGCATAAAAACTATTTAAAAAATTCAGCATGAAGCAGCCTAATTAAAAAAACAAAAACCCATTAACAGATGAATACAATAATTTGATAATCAAATTCAACTGTGCCCTTTTACTGTCACAAATCATTGATGAAACACTCACATTTATCTAGTTAATTATTAGCCACCAAGGTGTTTCTATCCATTCCTCAGGTGCATCAGTAGCAGGTGTATTAATGACTCTCCTAACAAATACAGTATCTATGTGTGTATCAAATGCTCAACAATGGCGGCTTTACAAAGAATCCTACAGCTTGAGCACTGAAGGTGATGCAGAAGTCAGGTAGTGCAAATAAATGCCTACTTAAGGACACCTTTCTCCCCACTTGACTCTCTATCTGATGATGACATCATAAGAAAATTCCAGATTCCAAGTACCAAGATCCTTGAATTGCTACAGGTTTTGAAACCACAGCTTCAGAGGGCCGCACGAAGAAACTACGCCTTAAGTCCAGCAGTGCAGTTCTTAGCTGCACTGCATTATTGTGCTGTGGGAAGTTTTATGGAGGTGGTTGGTGATGGCATGTGGCTCAGCAAGTCTTAGGTCAGCAAGGCTGTGAAAGCAGTAACATCTTTGCTGTTACAGCTTATGAACACCACACTGACCCCAATCCAGTCACAACATTGCAGTCAAGGAAATTTGTTCAACTTCATGAGGAGGAAGTGGGGGGTCATGCTGGTGCTGATGATGATGAAGATGCTGCTGCTACTGATGATGATGATCCATTGAACCCACATCAATGCAGAATGCATCCTGCAGGAGCAGAAGTCAGAGAACATTTTATTCAGAACATGTTTTGTTACTTTTTCATTTTTAAATACAGTTTGGTTACTGTATTTTCTATTATTTCATCTGACTGACATAACTTGTCTTAATAAAGATTTTGTGTAATTTCCTACCTTGGTCTACCCCCCCTTGCAAACATTAATTGAAAGACTACGGCAAACAAGAAGTATACATTTGTTTCCATTATAAAAAACAAACAAAACAAAATAACGGTTCCCTGTTCTTAACCCAACACGGTCTGATGACATCATATGTATTTTACCATTTATCTTGGTGCTATGCCTTGCCCCGTAGACTTCCATTGTAACTATTAATGTAAAGATATTTTTTGCAGGGACGAGTTGATTTGAATTGAACTTAAAACATTCCTTTAACATGTTATGAGATTCTTACATAATGCTTTTCCATTTTTTTAATTCTTTAAAAATCACTTTGAAACATTTAGGAACAGTACAAGAGGAGACACAAACACACACACATTCTGTGCAGTTCATGTGAAAGTGATTTTGGATAATAGGTCAAAGGTCATCTACATTCAAAGAGAGGATATCACCTCCATATAACACACACTGATGGAGGCGTTGTGTGTGTGGTTGCAAGAGAGTGACGGTGACAGTGGCATTTTGACCTTTTGAGACTCGTTCTGGCCTATTAGTAAACAGGAAATAATTAACAGCATGAACAATGGGACAATATGGACAAACTAAGTGTCTGTCTTTCTCTCTGGTTTTACAGACTAGCAATTTGCTTTGCTTTGGCCTGTCTACATTCATTGTGGCATACATTTATGTGTGTGTAAGAGAGCGAGAGAGAGAGAGAGAGAGAGCAAGACAGAGAGAATCCTCCTCCTCATTAGTGTCCTCTCTGTGTGATCAGGAAGTGAGTTTAAGTCTGCATTAATCTGTCATTGTGGCCAGACCTGCCACGGCAACTGTTTCCTTAGATAACCATGGTAACAGGTGCTGATTGGGCATGAGTGGAAGGAAGCCCCTTAGACCGGAAGAGCAGACAGTTCTGTCAGTGAAGGAGCTGAGAGGTCAGAAGGAATGAGAGAGAGAAAGGGAGAGAGTTTTGAGGCCTTTTAAGAGTTTTCATCCTGATAAATTGTCTTGGATGCACTACAAGAGTGTTGTGTCTTCCATATCAGTTTACAGACAGTTTTTCCTGTCTAATATAGACTTGTCTTTTAACGACCAAGTACATAAAAAGAGTTCTCGACTATCTCAATTGTTTCTTCTAGACAGCAATGTGATTAAATGAAGAGCCCATTTTTGCCTTATTTTTGTTTAAAGGGATAGTTCACCCAATAATGAAAATGATCTCATCATTTACTCACCCTCATACTATCCCAGATGTGTAAGGTTTCTTTCTTATGTAGAACACAAATTAAGATTTTTAGAAAAATATCTCAGCTCTGTAGGTCCATACAATGCAAGTGGATATAAAGGCAGCATAAAAGTAATCCATATGACTCCAGTGTTAAATTCATGTCTTCAGAAGTTATATGATAGGTGTGGGTGAGAAACACCTCAATATTTAAGTCCTTTTTTACTATAAATATCCACTTTCACTTCCACATTCTTCTTCTTTTTTTGTTTTGACGATTTGCATTCTTCGTACATATAACCATGTACTGGACAGGGAGGAGGATTTATAGTAAAAAAAATACTTAAATATTGATCTGTTTATCACCCACACCTATCATATTGCTTCTGCGGGTATGGATTTAAACACTGGAGTTGTGTGGTTTACTTTTATGCTGCCTTTATATGCTTTTTGGACCTTCAAAGTTCTGGTCACCATTCACTTGCATTAAATGGACCAACAGAGCTGAAATATTTTTCAAAAAAATCTTTGTTGGTGTTCAGCATAAGAATGCAAGTCATACACATATGGGATGGCATGAGGGTGAGATATAATGAGATAATTTTAATTTTAGGGTGAACCCTCCTTTCAAGGGGGTAGTTCACCCAAAAATGAAAAGTCAGTAATCATTTACTCACCCTCGTGTTGTTCTAAACCTGTATTACTTTCTTTCATCTGTGGAACACAAAAGATATTTGAAAGTATGTTAGTGTCAGTCACCATTTACTTTCTTTGCATCTTTTTTCCATTCAATGAAAGTGAATGGTGACTGAGGCTGTCACTCTGCCTGACAGAAAACAGAATTTTCATTTTTGGGTAAACTATCCCTTTAAGTATCCTGTTTGTCAGGGTTTTTTTTTTTTTCTTTTTCTGAGAAGCTAATCTCATGTGTGAAGATTTCCAAGAAACACATTTCTGCAATCAGAAGTCAAAAATCTCAATATGAACTCAAACATTTCTCAGATATTTTCAAAATAAAAAATTACTTTTATTTCTCCTAAGGAATTTAGGAGTTTTGTTTTCTCCTCCACTCTTTAGAGTTTCCCAAAGGAAAGGTTATTGCAGTTTCAACTTTTCCTCAGATTTCTCTTAAAACTCCTATAATAGAAAAAAATGAGATGATCGCTGACAACAGACTACAAGTATAAAGCTATAAAATTAATGTGGATAGCATGGCTCAGATTCTTTGAACTCTTAGAAGTATTTGATGAAAAATATTTGAATTCAAAAGTCTCTGACTTTTGATTGCAGACATTGGTGTTTTAATCTGAGACATTGTTGAGATATCATCTGAAACTCTGGACACATATGAGATTATTACAATGGTGTTTTTTTCCTCAGGAGAAAATCTGGAAAGTTAAATTCTTATACAAATGTCTCCATGTGCTCTCCATTTAAACTGTCTAGGAGAAACAAGTGAGATATAAAAGAGAACTCGTTGGTGATTTTTCTTGACTGTGGGGGAGAAGAGGTAGAGAGGAGGGCAGAGAAAGAGAGACATGGACTGATGAGTTGATGAATAGTCTGCATCAATGTACTTGTTGGGGCCGTAAGTTCAACAACTCTTCTCATAATCCTTCAAGGCAAACAACGAGTGTGTTCATCGACTGCTAAAGAAAGATATGGAGGAAAACAGAGAGGGAGAGAACGGTGTAACAGCAGGGTCCAATTCCTCCACTCAAGTGCTCCTCTCATGCAGTAGGTCTGATTAGACTCTCACCCCCTGCCAGTTTCTCGGCAGGAGCACCGCAAGCGGGACTAACTTCAAATACAGCCCCGCTCACTTGCCCCAAATAAAACCTGACTGCTCCCCCCACCTCCTCTCCCCTCCCTCTGTGTCACTCCTAATGGACAGGGTTTAATCTCCCTTTCTCCTTCGGATATTTGAAGATTTCCTCCTGCTGCGGCTTGCCACCGCAGAAATGAATTCTTTGCGCTTTGTTGATTAAAACCGGCCTCGCTCCACCGTCGCTTATCGACCGGCGACGAGCCGCTCTTTTTTAATTAAAACTAAGACACCACAAGTGCACAATTAACAGCTGGTAATTACGCGTAGCCTCTGAAGTGCGCCGGCGCCGCGTTCATTTCACTCGGGCGATGGACAAGTGTCTTTTTGATCTCTAAATTAGTGAACCCTTGTAATATTTGTTTTGTGGCAGATTCGGTGGGTTAATTGTGGCCTGTGGTGGCCTCGCGCACATGATTGATGTACCACCAGAGAAAAAGGGACATTAAAACTGTAATAGACTATCAGGATATGCAAATCGCACCTTCATGTTAACAAGCAGGCAGGAGCTGAAGGAAGTGTTTCATGTACAGGAAAAACAATCAGCCACTCTGCCTCAAACTGATTAGTCCATTTGAATTTGAAAGTTTAATTAAGTGCCTCTAATACACAACATTTTGGAGACTGACACATAACATTAAACCATTTGATGCTTAATTTTGTATCGTCTTATTCTTTGTTTTTGTCTGGAAGCTCACAGGGTTTCAAACTCGCATCCAATTCCGAACGTCATGAGTGTCATGCTATGTGGAGCACCATCCCAAAGGGAGGGGAGAGACGTTGAATTCATTTAAAAGCTTCGGACTAATCAGTGATGAAAATATTTAATGAGAAGCGTGCTCTTTCAGAATATCAAGCAGAACACTTGTTTGACTTTAATTAGTATTGATTTCCATCTCTGAACACGGCTGGTGTTTTGTTATTCAGTTTAGAGTTGTTTGTTTGTTTGGTTCTTTCTTTTGGCGTTTCTCTTTCCTTATCCGCATTCCATCAGTATGAGAACAATTTCTTCTGAACAAATATTGAGGCACTTCCGCAAGAGACAATGAATAACGGCTCTCAGCTGGACTCAACTATTTCAAAACTCTTTAGTTACTACACCTTAGTTAAATTAAAAGATTTGTTTTAAAAAGCCTTATTTCTTTTTATAAACTCTGATTATAAACTTTTTAAAAATATCGGTTGATAAAAATCCATTCACTAGTAAATTTTTTTTTTTAAATACTAGCATTTTCTATGCTTTAAATAAGAATAAGGCTGCATTTAATAAGGATGCAAACTTTTTACATCCTCCTATTTATATACGTATATATAATTTTCAGTTATTTTAGACTTCGTTCTTATTGCAGGTTATGCTGAATATTTCATAGCAATATGATCATATAATTTATTGATGACTGTGTTGAATATCACTTGGATTTTATGGAATATAATTATGTTATATTGTATGTTATAAGTTGATCTCAATTGTCCTGGTTTAGTATTTTCAGTAGTGCTGCGTTCCCTTTTTTCAGTGTGTGTCAGACAGCAAAATCAACTTATTATGCTCTCTGTAGTACATTTTCATTCAAAATATGTATTTATCTTTTATAAGGTTCTGATTACAATTTAAGAGTCTTAAATTACAGCTATAAAATATTATTATAATATATAAAAAATATATATAGTAGGTAAGTTTTTCAAAATGTAATCATTAGACATTGATTCATTTGCTATCTTAAACATCTTACCTAGAAACACTTCTCTCTTACTATATAAAACAATGTTTTCAATTAGATTTAGTTGTTGTGGTCTCTAAACAGGCCCTGCATATATGATGTGACATATAGAAACGAGCACTTGTGAGCGGGTTTAAAGAAATCTCTGTTCGCCCCTGAGCTT
This sequence comes from Xyrauchen texanus, assembly GCF_025860055.1. Classification (NCBI taxonomy): domain Eukaryota; kingdom Metazoa; phylum Chordata; class Actinopteri; order Cypriniformes; family Catostomidae; genus Xyrauchen; species Xyrauchen texanus. The sequence continues at coordinate 8,242,144 of NC_068311.1, forward strand.
CATTAGGAGTGAGTTATGAATGCGGTCTGTTTTCAGCAGGTGTGTCTGACAGAGCACAGGCTCACATCACCAGAAGTCCGACGGGATGTAAGCAAGCTATAACATGACAGCTCCATTCTGGACTAAATTTCATATCAAGATTGATTAGTCGACATAAAGTCATGCAATGCAAACAAACAGAATTAATGTTGCATGTATTAACTCTTAATTTTAGGATAATTATTATAGGCAGCAGCAGAAATTATGCTACAATATAAATGTTTTGCTATACCATAATTAGAGATAGACCAATAATCAGTTTAACCAGTATTGTTAACCAATATTTACACTTTTCCACAAAATCCGTTATCAGTTCTTTAATATCAGGTATGCAGAAGCAAGACATAGTCTAAGATAAACTCAAATAGTGGAATGCAATTTTGCAAGTTTCCAAAAGACTTTTCAATTGTAAATCACAGTGCATAAATAGCCTCGGACAAGTTGATTTTGCCAATAAAATGGGTTAACTTGATTCTTTGTTGATTATGCAATATTAGTCTCATAAGGCAGGCTGTTCACATTTTAAAATGAGAGATGGAGGGCTTTGGTTTTATTGTGTCTTAAAGCAGAAATAAAACAATAAGTAAAATGTGGTTCTGCATGTTAGTAGTTTCAAACATTATGCCAAAATTATAAGTATTGGTCATAAAAAACAATATCAGTTGATCAGTCGAAGTCCACACGGATTTTGTGACACTGGACAAACCATTCTACGAATTACAGCTTTTTGGATATTCGATTTGAAGGCAGCCGTTTCACTAACTCAAGCTAATATCACTGTTCCTAATCAGAATTCCACCTTTTCAAATAGAATAAACGCAGAATGAAAAAGAACCCAATGCAGACAGCAGTCAGAACTCATTCAGCCCTTACAGAGTTTCAGACCAGCACTACATAGAGAAATAAACAGCTATTCAATGTCCAGTTCATGCTTGAGTGTGTACGTATTAGTTGACATGGATTACATGTCTATATCAGTATGTGTGCATGCAAAGCTGCCTGAGTGTGTGTGTGTGTGTGTGTGTGTGTGTGTGTGTGTGTGTGTGTGTGTGTGTGTGTGTGTGTGCAGGCCATTATGGCTGGGTTTAAAACAGAATGTCACTCGTTACACTTGGGCATGTGGCTTTGCTTAGGGAGCCTGTTCTCTCCAATTAAAGACTGATGAGAGAGACTGAGGTAGGGACAATGGCCAACATAGAATTAAACTAGAAGCATTGTGTGTGTCTATATGTGTGATTGGATGAGAGAGAGACAAAGATAGAAAGAAAGAGATTGATTGTTTGCTTGTAAATATGGTCTCTTCTCATGAAGAATGCATTCGTGAAGACACACACACACTTATGGGGTGTGTGTGTGGAGGGGGTTTCATGGACAGTATCAGTACCGCAATATTGTGTCATGTTTCCGTGATCGTTACCGAGGTCTCTGTAACGATCATGATCTTGTTGTTCATTCACTGTCTCTCTGAATGTATCCATTAGTCTCTCTGTTACTCTTCCCTGGTCACTATCCAGCCATCCATACAGTTATGTAGAACAGGATTTTGCAGTTCTCTTCTTGTGTCGTTTCTTGACATCTCGTTTCTTGGCATCTCGTCTCTTCTCTGCTGTTTTCGTCTCATTTCTTTTCTTGTTTCTTCTTTGCTCTTACTGTATCATGTTTTCGTGGGTGACTATGGCTCCGGTAGTAGGTCGTCCGCTAATCGCAGAGTTGGTGGTTCGAATCCTGGGCCCACATGACTCCACATGCCGAAGTGTTCTTGGGCAAGACACTGAACCCCAAGTTGCACCCAATGGCAGGCTGGCACCTTGCATGGCAGCTCTGCCGCCATTGGTGTATGAGTGTGAGTGTGAACGTGTGGGTGAATGGGACACAGTGTAAAGTGCTTTGGTAACCTCTGGTAAGGTTAATAAAAAGGCGCTATATAAGTGCAGACCATTTACCATGTTTTCTCTTCTCCTCTCATCTCTTGTTGTCTCATCTCTTTTTGTCACTTCTTGTCTCTTCTCTGCTCTTCTCTTCACTTCTTGCCACATCTCATCTCTTTTCTTCTTGTCTTGTCTCGTCTCTTCTCAGCCCTTCTCATCTCTTTCTATCTCATCTCATTTTGTCTCATGTATTTTGTTCTGGTCTTGTGCCGTCTCGTCTCAGCTCTTCACTTTACTCGTCTCTTTTCAGCTCTTCTTGTCTAATCTTATTCTGTCTCTGCTCTTCTCATCTCTTTTCTTCTTGTCTCTTTCCTTCTCGTCTCATTTCTGCTTTTTTATTCCCGTCTTGTCTCGTATCTTCTCACCTCTTCTCTTCTTGTCTCTTTCCTTCTTGTCTCATTTCTGCTTTTATCTTTGCTCTTCCCTTATCTGCTCTTCTTGTCTCATCTCATCTTGTTTCTGCTCTTCTCATCACTTATCTTCTTGTCGCTTTTCTTTTCTTCTCATCTTTTCTCGTCTTTTTTCGTATGTCTCGTCTCTTTGTGTTTGTGATTTAGAAATGTATTATGATGAAAAAGTATGCACGTTCTCAAGAATTGTAAAGCATTTAATGGAATGGTTTTGTGATTTTTAAATTATCTTAAATAACTACTAGATGTTACTTTCTCCCTCACTCCATCCATTTTACCCAAACATGGTGCCAGTGTTACATGACTGACTGGCAGCTTTTAGCACTGAGTCAGTTCTGTATTAGTGTTTCATTGTGCTGAAATGCAGCCAAAGTCTGACAGGGAGACATGCTGAGTCCAAATTTAGCTAGCTGAAGCAGATTTTGGGTGTCTGTGTTATGAAGAAAACACTCTCTGAATCCATTAATCTGTAAAAAGAACTTCCACCACCCTGTATAGAGTTTGTTGATTGTGTGTGTGTTTAGAGGAGTGGTATCTAGAAAGCACAGAGTCTCTCTCTCTCTCTCTCTCTCTCTCTCTCTCTCTCTCTCTCTCTCTCTCTCTCTCTCTCACACACACACACACACACACATGTGTTGTCTTAAATGTCAAAAATGGTAAAAAATGCCCAGCCTATTAAAAATTGCTTATAAATCTATCATTATGCTATATTATCACCAATAATTGGATTAGATCTAGTCAACTCGCTTTCTTTCAATTAGGACAGGTTTTGTATTTCTGTTTGGAACTTAATGATCGTAGGCCTCATTGACCTGAGCTTATGCACAAATTTTTTAGTGAAAAAAAAGCATTATTTGTGGATAATTTTGGAAATATTAAATTAAATATGAAAACGTGCTGTACTGTATCACACTAGTGTGCTTTAATGTTTAACAGGGAAGTTTGTTTTGAAATACTTTTATTATGTAAAAAAAAAATGGCGGAAAGTCACACTTGTGGTGTTCCCGGTCAAAAATGACTGGCCATTAAAAATGAATGGGAAGATCACAAAAAATAAGACTTTTATTTTTAAATGAACCAGGGCAAATGCACTAGTGTCATGATCAAGGTTGTAATCAAGAGCTTCATGCTCAGAGATCTGCTTGGCCATTGTGCTGCCACAAAGTGAATAATGAGCAAGGCCCAATGAGGCTTGATATACCTTAGCTGTGGGAAAGCTTCTGTATATTAGTAAACATTAGCTGCATTTCCACTATCGGGCCAAATGAGGGCGCGCTAGTGTGTGCCAGGGCCAGTAGCATTCCCACTGTCACTTCCTGGGCTTCATTGTGCCTCCTCAGGGCTTTCTCTTGGCCAACGGCAAACCTTGGGCCAAACAAGGCCAACTGGGGATTGAGACATGTACAATGTCAATGGCGGAGTTTTCCCAAATTTGTCAAAATTGTCCTGCACACAACGGTACAGGTTCGGGAAAAGAATAAATAAAAAAATGCGGGCACAGTACAAATCCGTTAAAATGCACAATGGACAAAGCAGTGCCCAAAGAAATTACTTTCCATGGTTCGGCAAACTTTCATAGACACTGTGCTGGGACATCGTCCTGCAGTTAGTGAAGAGACCACTCGGGACATCATGGAAGTTACAGTTAATTTATCTTGCTAGCTAGCTAATGATTACATTCAATATAAACCGATATTTTAAATAACTAGATAACATGATACCTCAGCTTAACCTCCCCTTTTGCTTGTGAAATGGGTAAGGTGTGTGAAGTTAGCAACATCTATTGGCGCTGGCTGGCCAGTTGATAGACCTGACCAAAGTGATAAAGTTTTAGCAAATAGGATAACATTAACTATCATTTTTAGGCAAAAGAAAATACTCTTCTGGTCAAAATGACCTGAAGACAACATGATGGTTAATGAGAGTTCTAGGCTGTTGGATCCAGAGAGAGAAAGCACAAGAGTAGAGAGTGAGAGAGTGGGCTCACATTGGAAGGCCTCATTCATCTGTAACTGCCAAATGAAGAATGTCACTGTGGCGGGGTGAGCATGAGACAGAACCAGTGGGTGTGGCGTCAGGCCTCGGAGAGATGTTTATTCTAAATAAATAACATAAAAGTCCAAAACAGGGAAAATAAAGTGTCATTGTAGAAAAATGTCTTAAAGAAAGGGGGAATCTGGCATCCTCGCAGTGAAAGGGGTGCTTAGAGTAGTTCGGGGAGTGCCAGTGGGAAGGTCCAGTATGTTGGTTGGATGGGCGCACACACTACCCTCCTGGTTCTGAGCCGCAAGGGGTGGTGATTTCCTTGGCGGCCTAACTTCCCTGGGGGGGCCGAGGTGAGTTTGAGGGGAAGGCAGCCCGACTTGCTAATTACTTGCTTCATTACTTAGAATTGTAATGAAATATATTGTAATAAAATGGGAAAAGAATGCAAATGAGAAGCATTTTCTGTGGTCTTAGACTTTTGAACCCACTGTAGGTGTGCTTGACAACAAGATGAAGAGATAGATAGATAGATAGATAGATAGATAGATAGATAGATAGATAGATAGATAGATAGATAGATAGATAGATAGATAGATAGATAGATAGATAGATAGATAGATAGATAGATAGATAGATGGGAGAGAGAGAGAGGGAGGGACAGTCAGAACCTGCTGCTTTTGCCCCATTGCGAGATGTAAACAATGCTAGTTTTGATAACCTTTGACCTTTTGGTATAAGTCCAACAGAGTAGACAAAAAGACAAGCAGCTGCACTAGAGAGGCTGGAAGAGCAAGAGAACAGAGAAGAAAGAAAAGAAAAGGAGTGAATGAGAGAGAAAAGGCATTAATTAAAGTGTTAATTAAATGAAGCTTTCTGCCCTAAGGCCTCTATAGAACACGCACACACACACACACACACACACACACACACACACACACACACACATACATGTTGGTGCAGTTATCCTTATGAGGAATCTCCATAGACATAATGATTTTTATACTGTACAAACTATTGATTCTATCCGCTAACCCTACCCCTAAACCTAACCATCCCAAAAAACGTTTTGCATTTTTAAATAAAAAACAAAACAAAAGTGATTTTAAGTTATTTTAATTATGGGGACACTAGAAATGTCCTCCAAAACCAAATGTATTGCATGATACCATTGTAATTACCAGTTTGAAACATGTCTCACCCCCCCCACACACACACACATACAGCATAAACAAGAGGTCCAAAAAGTAAACTGCCACTGTTAGAACAGTAAGTATTGTTAGCCCTGACATATTTTGTGAATGTTCTGACAGCCTTCAAGCTTACTATAAACTATAATATGAACCGTTGAGGTCAAACATATCGGTTTATATTTCCTAAGGGTTTTAATATAAACACATTAGCACTGCGTGATTAGCTCAAGTATTTGGTCTTAACAGAATTTAAATTCATTTAGGATGGTAACATTCATTTACGATAACGTCTTAAAAGTCTGACTTGATCTACTTGCCAAACATTGTTTATTTTGACTAGTTTTAATTTTTTCAACTGGTGTATTTGAGCGGATCCAGACTTCAGCTGTACTGAAATGTAGCTTAGTCACTTTGAGTCAGCCACTCCTTATCCGTATTTTAGAATCCAGGTCTGTGATACCAAACGTCTGACGTAGGCTATGAAAACAGAGATACTTGGAAAGCGAATTGTGATAATACGTTAATCTTACATGTCCGTTTTTAGTTAACATTACAAATCAAACTAGCTCACTCTATATCACCAATCTGGCTACTAAAATAACTAAAAACAATGTTAAAATAGGTCAGAATCATTTTATGTGACTCAAGCACAGCTGGTCAAATGGGGTTTCAGCTAAACCAACAGAAACACATTTTTTGCATTACAGCTTAGTATGGGTGTAATGGTTCAAATTTCTCACAGTTCGGTTTGTATCACGGTTTTAGTGTCACGGTTTCAGTACAGTTTGGTATTTGTTATGTTCAGGGAAAAAAAAATATTTCTGCCAAATCTAAAGTAAAAAATATTCTATTTGGTAACAGACACTTCAATAGATTTGCCCTCGCTACAAATCGCCATGGTTTTACTACAGTAACCATAGTTTAAACATTGTATTTGTAGTAAAATCATAGTAACCACAAAATTAACATGATTACTGTCATGGTTACAATACTATAGCAAAATCAAGATTTCTGCTAAGAAAACCACAGTGACAACAATACTTGTTATTACAGTCATGGTTACTACAGTATTGCTATAGCAAAACCATGGTTAATGTTTGTTAGGGCCCTTAACTAAAAGAAAACTCAAACTCAACTCAATGTATATTCAAAGTTCAGAATCTGTACATCACTGTAGAAGAAATAAACTTGCTATTAAAATGAATCAGAGACTGGATGTCATAAAATGACATCCATTTTCATTTTAATAATAAAATGAATTATTAATTATCCCTTCAACGGATTAGGGCAACATAACTTTGGCTATGAACACCCCAAGCGTTTTAGTTCTTACTTCATGTCTGTCCGAACTAGCACCGAGTACCTGCTTAAAGACGGAGGGGAGTGTGTCTGGGCGCTGTAAAATCTCTGTTCTTGCATATCGCCACCTACTGGGTAGGGAGGTGAATTTATAGTCAAAAAGGACTTAAATATTAATTTGTTTCTCACACACACTTTTCGTATCACCTTTCATATCAGAGTCATATTGATTACTTTTATGCTGCCTTTATATGATTTTTGGACCTTCAAAGTTCTGGCCACCATTCACTTGCATTGTATGGACCTACAAAGCTAAGATGTTTTTCTAAGAATCGTCATTTGTATTCAGCGGGGGGGGTGGTCATACACATCTGAGATGGGATGAAGGTGAGTAAATGATGAGAGAATTTTCCTTTTTGTGTGAACTATCCCTTTAAAGTGGTCATTTGTACATGGTTCTTTGATTACTTGTGTGTTTTACTTGGTCAGATTTACCATGACGTCACTTACCACTGGTACTGACCTGTAAAGCCAAGATGGGTGATTTGGATAGAAACATCATTAAGCCTCCATTAAATTCTGTGAAGCACAACGATCTGCCTCAAAGACCCCAGGGAAAATAGTACCCATCTTATGTCCCCATTGAGAAAACACCTCTTCCTTGATTGTGGAGTGAGTGGATGTGTGTGTGTGCTTTCGCCAAGATGAGATGGATAAAAGTGTGGATTGAAGATGAAGTGCGTACACAGTGTCTGTGTGTGTGTTGTTCCCCTCTATCTCCCTGACAGAGACAAAGGGCAGAGGCGAATGAGAAATGAAATGTGTTGTTGCGTTGGGCATGTGATGTTTGGTGGGCCGGCGTGGAGATGTGTCTGTGTGTCAGATGCCGCAGTCAGGGGAGCAGGGCCATTTGTCATGCGAGGGCTTTGATTATCTCGCCGGGGTTGTGTGATCAGTGCTGACCCTCCCTGACAGACGCTCCCCCTTCATTATGTCACCATGGCTCAGGTGTCACAGCGGCCACACTCTAACTGTCTGTGTGACAGCAGCACACACTCACCTCATCGCTCTTCTGCTGTCTCACTCAGTGTCTGTTTGTGTGTGGGTGAAGCCAGATTTCTGAAGGTGTATGTGGGAGTCTGTATCGTATAAAGTTCTTTACCGTTAAAAAAGTAACTCATTATGTTACATCATGACTTATGATAATATATATATATATATATTATCCCCATTTCTCCCAATTTGGAATGCCCAATTCCCACTACTTTGTAGGTCCTCATGGTGGCACAGTTACATACCTCAATCCGGGTGGCGGAGGACAAGTCTCAGTTGCCTCCGCTTCTGAGACCGCCAGTCCGTGCATCTTATCATGTGGCTCATTGTGCATGACACCACGGAGTCTCCGGATGTGGGGGCTCATGCTATTCTCCGCGATCCACGCACAATTTAACACACGACCCATTGAGAGCGGGAACCACTAATCGTGACCACGAGGAGGTTACCCCATATGTCTCTAACCTTCCTAGCAACCGGGCCAATTTGGTTGCTTAGGAGACCTGGCTGGAGTCACTCGGCACACCCTGGATTTGAACTCGCGACTCTAGGGGTCGTAGTCAGCGTACTAGCTGAGCTACCCAGGCCCACATCGTGACTTTATGTATGTGTATTTAGCTGAGGTATTTAGCTGAGGCTAACTTTTCTTTCAGAATGGTAAAAGTGCCTGTGAATGCTGTCTGCTTTGTTGATTGTAATGGGATCTAATTGTTCCACATTGCATCTTCCAAAGCCATACAATAGTTTTGTCAAGGAAAGCTACAAAATGTAAGTTATTATTTCCTTGGAAGTCTTGTCCTCCACCATATAGCTCTCAAATCACATTTCAAGATATGTTGCAGCAGATGTTGCATAATTGAGGACCGGCATTGGTAAATTATCGCACGTCTTGTAACAGCCAGATGTCTATAAAATAAAGTGCAACAGTCTGGTTCCGGAAGTAAATAGCCCATGAATTTATCTTCATAGGAGAATAGATTTTTAATAACTTAAAAACCTTTAAAGACAGACCTGCCATGATATCCAAGGTTGTTAATCAATGGTATATGCTCCCGTTTAAGCTTTTCAGTCCATATTACTTCAATGATCCACCAGTCAAAAGCATGTCAAAAGTGCCTAAAATGACACTGAAAAAAATATATCTGTTAAATTAACTGTAAAATGCAAGCAGTTGTGATTGCCCGAAATTTAGTGTAAAAAATGCAGTGATCATGTTTCAGGCTTTTTGGAATGTAATTTTGATGCCGTATATTTTACGGTTCACTACCGTTTGTATTATTTAATGATATAAACTGAATATACAAGCCTTCTAGAACTATAAAAGTCTGCTTTTCACTTTAAAATGTGTTGTTAACCACTGTAGCAACTACAAAAGGCCACATACTGACTTAAATTTCATCAAGAGTGGTCCTACAAGGAGCAATAATTAATACACATGTAGAGACAGTGCAAAGTGCCACTCAAACAAACACAAAACGCTATCAGGGTAACACGTGACACTAAAATAATGCAATAAACAACTTTTTTCACAATGTACTTTATATATTTTCATATATTTGAATATTTTGCAATACAATTTAAATATATTGTTTCTATACTGTCCGTATAATTAACCACGTTATATCAATATATTTTGTATATTTTTCCAGAGTTTTTTATTTGATTACATCATTCGCATGCCTTTATGGGATTGTAGTTCATTCCCTCATCAAAGTCGTTAAGTCTAGTACCTTTGTGTTTTTCTCTGATTTTCAAATACTTTTTTTACTTCAAATAACGATGTGATTCAACTCGAAGCTGATTGGTTTGGTTCATGGCTTAGAACTTTTTTAAATCCCTATGGAAAAATAGGAATGGCAACAGCTTTGTAAAGAATCAAAATAATGTCTAATTAAAATCTAAAAATACTAAGAGGAGGCTGTTAGTAGTAGGGTTAATTTATGGTGTTATTATAATTAGCTTAATTTAAGAACAAACAAGTAAACTGGATTTCCCCACCATGATATAAAAACAAATGTGCCTGCGCTTTGTGGCAGTTTGCATTTTTTTTTCTTCTCTCTACAAGACCATCTATCAATTTTCATGTATAAAATTGGCAGGGCTATTAGCTGGTCACAACATATGCTCAGAGACCATTGTCTGTCAATAGCCTGTAATTTTTCAATTAGCTCTCATTAGAGGGCAAGGCTGTTGAAATCCCAACCTGTGTATTTAGCCCCTGTGTCTTTCATGTGTTTTAGTCTGTGTGTGTGTATGATTAGTGGGAAGGGAGAGCAGAGGTGACAGAATTCCTCCTCAAATATTTTGTCTTTATTTTTCTGGCACAGCGTCTCTAATTACAGAGCAGTACTTCATTATGGCCGCCTTCATGTTTTATGCATTCTGTTCATTTAGAACCTTATTAACAACACTGGCCTCTCACCATATGTGTGTGTGTGTGTGTGAGTGCGCCCAAGTGAGTTGAAACACGTGTCGCCATTTTGTGTAGAGGACTTTAAAAAGTAAATACTTCATAAAACTACATTTCTCTAAGTTGTCCCTATACTATAGTGTTTTTAAAAGTTATCTTTTACCTGCTCATGGTTTTCTAAAATCTTTACAATGGTTTATTTAATAATAATGATTAATGATTAAAGAATATGTATTTAAGAGTTACTTCACCCTAAAATTCAAATTCCGTTGTCATTTACTCACCCTCGTCTCTTTCCAAACCTGTATTTCTTTCTTTCTTTCTTCTGTGGATCATGATGAAACATTTTGAAGAATGCATCCAATTATAATTTTAGAAATAACCGCAGCTATTTCACATTTTGAATCCAATTAAAACATAAAATTTTTGGCAGTCCGGCTGATTTAAAAACCATTGTTGATATTGCTTATTAATTTATCATTCACAAAATATATTGTCAAGTTGAAAACATTACATTGTGCTATTTACTGTATCTTTAGTGTGCTACAATACGGTTTCTGGGTGGTTCCTGGGGTATTGCTATGTGGTTGCTAGGATGTTTGGGTGGTTGCTAGGCGGTTGCCTTTTTTACTCCAGGTCCGAGGCTTCCGTAAATATTTAGTTCATACATACGGATACGTCCTACCTAAGTTTAATGGTGCAACACTCAAATATTTAGTAGTGCATAAATTGTGACTTAATGCCCATTCACGCCACAACTAGGCTAAGTTGTAACTTCCGTATAGCTGGTGCAACCGCTCCCAGGTCCTGTCTTCAATATAAGTCTATGGGATTTTTCTGCCCTCTTTATTACCCATGAGGCATAAATTCACAATCTGATTGCTTTGTAAAGTATCAACCCACCTCTCCTCAACAAGGCACACAGTTTGAGGTGTGATTCATTCAGGTAATTCAAAGTTTAATACTTTGGATTAGGAGTTTTTCAAATCCCTAACTAAATTTTAGCAACAGCAGTTGTAATCAAATAAAACAGTTGCAAAGTTTCCAGTTATGTGTCTTTATACAGGTGTTTGGTTTGTATTAAAACTGTGACTTTGTTTTTTTAGCTGTAGATTGTAAAGGCATGTACCATTGTTTGGGTTGGTGGGGTCAAACCGGTGCTGATAAGACCAGTTTGCCCTTAGATTGTGTATTGAGTGTATTGTCATCATATTGTTGGAGGAAGTAGGAAAGGGTAGACTAATAGGGAAAGGGGCATTTGTGGGGGCAAATCTTGGAGTTTGGCCCAAGTAAATGGTTGTACAAAGGGGTTTGTGTGTGTGTGTGTGTGTGTGTGTGTGTGTGTGTGTGTGTGTGTGTGTGTGTGTGTGTGTGTGTGTGTGTGTGTGTGTGTGTGAGTGAATATAGGGGTGAGTGATTCCACCTTCCTACTCTGAATCAAACCCATCTGCATCCAGCATTGAGACTGATGAGACCAATTTTGAAGTCCACACTTCTACAATGAGATTGATGGGAAAAGATAGAATGGGAGAGAGACATACACAGTGAGATCAGGCAAGAAAGGGAAAGATGCAAGGGAAAAAAAGAACAAGACTGATATCAAGGGCACAAAGCGAGCGATGAAGCGGTCAGACACCCCCTTGCCGTAGCCAGGGGCAAACCTGTTCCTGTGGGGTGAATAAAAGCTAATAGGCTAACGCTAGCGGCCCTGACTGTTGATGCTAATGGATGTGGCGTGTCAGCTGCGTGCGAGCGATAGCTCTTTGATAAGACTTATCATCCACACCACTCCATAAATATTTTATCAAGCGTAATGGAATTTGTCAAATCAATCTAATTGTGTAATACATTACTGGGACATCAAAATTAAACAAAGCACATATGCTATTATTTGGCTTTATGATTGGGCAGCTGGGTAGACGCCCCATGGGGACCTCGTGGGGCCGGCAGCGCTAACGCGTGATATACATCTCCCCGGCGATGGCCGTTGCCCTGACAATGCACACTTCATCACTGGATCAATATTTCAAATGTGGACAACTGTGCCGTGTAATCAGGATATGGCAGGATGGCGATGGGCCACAGTCGGACCATGTGCGTGCGCGCGCGCGTGTGTGTGTGTGTGTGTGTGTGTGTGTCTTACCTGCCTATGGTTTTCTGAAATATTCATAATGGTTTGTTAGCTTACCAAAATTATAAAAAAAATTTGTTATAGGGTACATCGACCAAAAATGAAAATACTGTTGTCATTTACTCAGCCTCTTGTCATTTCAAACCCTTATGGCTGGCTTTCTTCTGTGTAAAAGAATGCATTAAACTATCATCTCAGGAATAACCACAGCAAATAATCACATTTTGTGTAACAATTAGGGCTGCTAATTTATCGTGTTAAAAATAATGCTTAAAACATTTTCTCCACAATTAATCATGTCCCCGGACCATAATAAGGAATATTCCTACCATTGGAGCAATTCAAGCTTGAAAATACCACCTGTTTTCTCCAGGGGGCAGTAAGCAAAACACCAGCTCTATAGGCAATGCACAGCTTATACAGAGAACAAACCACATGTACTGACAGCACACAGTACAAGATCACACATCAAATACAGCTTGAGTGCATATACAAACGCTGGGATCTCAAAACTTGTTTTTCTAAATTTTAAACTACGTTTAACTTGACACAGCAAACTAAAAATGGTATGTTTATGATGTGACGCAACCGAGACGCTCCAAAAGCATCCGTCTGATGCAGTTGTACATTGACTCGTCCTTAGAAAAGCCCTTATAATAAATCTATCTCAGACTGATTGATGAATTCATTTGCAAAGTAAATGGACTGTTGGCCAATGATAGGCTTTTGTTCAGTAATATGGAGATAAACAATATACTAGATTCTGAAATAAATCTTTCTTTTATCAATGCTTTAGTCATCTGCTACAGTAGTGTAATTAATTTTAATTATACAAATTATAATTTTCTGAAATATATATTTTATGTATAATGATTTAAATATAATTATTTAATCATTATATATTTAATTATTATCATTTGAGGGGCTTTCTCTGCTAATGTTTACATATGTGATTAATTGTGATTTAATTAGATTAATTAATCGGCATACCATGTAAATAATTGTATTAAACATTTTAATCGATTGACAGCTCTAGTAAAACTCTTAATTTTTGGCAGTCTAGCTGATTTAAAAATCATAGTTGATATTGCTTCTGGTTAATTTGTCAATCGCGAAATAGAAAGTCAAGTTAAATAGATTGCATTGTGTTTTATACTGCACACATTTTGGCAAATGCATTACATCACAGCAGTATTACATGCATACAGTACATAAAATTTGCATACTGTCCATTCATACTGCATACTTCAAAAATAGTATGATAGTATTCCATTCTAAAGGATGCCATTTGTAACTAGAGGTATTTCATCTTTGTCACATCATGACAATGCTTAATGTTTTGTGTATCTGTGTATGTCTGAGACTGTATCAGTGTGATTCATCAAATGCTGTCAGAAATACACGGGAGGTGTGGTGACACATGGTGGACAAGAGAGGTGGCTGTAGAATAAGATGAAAAATAACAAACAGAAAACAGATCAAAAGGTAATAGTGTGTGACAGGAGACAGACAAACACAGATAGTGTGAAATCAAACACTTAAACTGCATGACAATGACTGCAAAAAAAGTGCTTCCTGCTGGATTTAATTAATGACTAAACACATTTACAAAAGCAAACATTAAAATTGTGACTAATTTAAATAACTGGTTCTCTATATCACATTTTCCAGAACCATTTAGCTAAGTATTTACTTTTAGACTTTGGTTTCTCTTCTTTCAAATTTAAATTGTGTGAATTGAGTACTTCTCCAAGTAATATTTTTAATTCTACTTTTTTTGCTGAACGAAGGCATCTCAAGGACACTCAAACTGTGTGAGTGAGTGCCTTCATAGGTGATTATTTTGTGCTGAATGAGGAAGTGTGTGTGTGTTATTGTACAACTGTGTTTGTTGTCTGTGAGTCGTGGCAGGTCTGAATAAGCAGTCGACTGGGATTCTGACTCATTAAACCAAATGCAACAGTCCAGCCCTCATAAAAACTCATCTGGCACAGAGAGAGGGAGCATATGTTGGCTGTCTGTGGTTAGGGACTCTTAATGATATAAAGTGCTCTAGTTGATATGCATGCAGCCGTGCTGCTCCGTCAATGATATTGATTGTGGTTTAAGATTCCGCCACATTAACCCTAGCTCTCTTCTAGTGTGTGTATGTGGGAGCGAGAGAAAGAGAAATGTGTGAGTGAGTGTGTGTGTGTGTGTGTGAGAGAGAGAGAGAGAGAGAGAGAGAGAGAGAATTAAAGTATTTATAAGTATTTTCAAGATTTTATAGCTAAAATGGATTTTATTTTTACAGTTTTCACTTCTTGCCAACCAAAACAAATTAACACTCTGCAAACTTTTTCTCCAAAAATATCCAACATATCTCAAATGACAAAATTATCCATGACCCTTTAAGCATATCAAAATGTTTCCTTTTCCCATGGAGTTAAATCATGTTAGCATTTTAAATCAGCAACGGATTTTTAAAATGAACAGTTACATTTATGAAATTGTCTGTGGGTATTTTTGGGAAGTTGTTTTCAAATGCATGTAGCTTTTATTACCTCATATCATTGGAGAGACTGCATGGAATTTTTTCTGAGCTGCTCCATCATTTTGAATCACTTTGGAAACTCATTTTGAGTTTTATGCACGTAAGTAAGAAGGAAAGCTTTCTAACGATGTAATTATTATGTTTCTACTCCAAACCACTGCAGAGAAATAATCCTTTTAAATGCTGACTGATATAATCATTTAAATACTTTTCTTTTTACTGTAGTGCATAAAACTCAAACATGGCATAGAGTGACTCAAAATGATGGAGCAGGTCAAAATTGTATTTTTAAAAACTAGTGAAGGCAAACATGTGAATAAAATGTTGAAGCAAGGGTGACCTGGACCTATATACCCTCACTCAGCACTTTATTAGAAACATTTTGGTCCTAATAAAGTGCCAGACTTGGTCTTCTATTGTTGTAGCCCATCCGCCTCAAGGTTCAACATGTTGTGCATTCTGAGAAGCTATTCTGTTCACTACAATTGTACAGAGTGGTTATCTGAGTTACCGTAGCCTTTCTGTCAGCTTGAACCAGTCTGACCATTCTCCATTGACCTCTCTCATCAACAAGGTGTTTCCGTCTGCAGAACTGCCACTCACTGAATGTTTTTTTTTTGTATTTGGCACCATTCTGAGTAAACCCTAGGGACTGCTGTGTGTGAAAATCCCTGGAGATCAACAGTTACAGAAATACTCAAACCACCCATCTGGCTCCTACAATCATGCCACGGTCGAAATCATTGAGATCACATTTTTTCCCATTCAGATGGTTGATGTGAACATTAAATTGATCTACTGAAACATATCTGCATGTTTTCATGCATTGCACTGCTGCCACATGATTGGCTGATTAGATAATGAAATTAATAATAGGTGTACCTAATAAGGTGCTCAGTAAGTGTATAATCTTGATGTTGATTAATTAAAGTCCATGGACACGTTATGCATCATCTACCTATTGTGTATTCCTCATGTCAGGTCTGGTAGGCACAACACAAGGATTAGCATAACTGTATAACAAGTCTTATAGACACACACTCCTCCCTCTCACTCTCACTGTGACTCTAACACATCCCGCGTAAACATACATCTTTATCCAGTGCTTGTTGTCAGACAACATTAGATAATTAATAGGTCATTTGTCAGGCTTGTGAGAAACATGTTAAAGTCCCTCTGTGCTCCCAGGACACAACCAGCTGTCTACTGCCCTTATACACGCACACACATGTGCAGATGCACCCTCTCTTAATTAATTAGCATTAGCGGTGATTAATAATGAGCCTCTTATGGCTGGGATGTTTGCATAAGTGTGTGAGTGTGAGAGTATATCTTTGTGTGTGCGTGTGTATTCAGGCAGTCAAAGTGCGGCTTGTTGTACAGTGTTAATTGTTTGACACTGCATTGTATATTAATGAAGTGTTGTGCCATGCACACTAAGCCGGGAGTCAATGACTAACAGAATGAATAAGGAACAATCCACTCATTAGTTAAGATGCTCTTAGTGAGTTACACAGGTCACTGTGTAAGTATGCTTTTGTTTGGAACAGAAGACTAGCATGTTGAATACTGTGTTTTATATACTGCATGCTACCATTTTGCATGTTTAATGCAGCAAATGACATCTATTTTTCGAAAAAATAATATGCAAATTTTTCATTTTTAGTCAACTTTTGAGTTGATATAATGAGTCAAAAAGGGGATTGTATTTGATATTTTGTCAGGTTCTTTCTTCACAATTGGGAAGTCAGTTTGAGTGGGATGTATCTGGTGGTTATAGACATTTGAAAAAAAGTAGTAGGTCATCTGGGTATGCCATGCATACATACAATGTGCATGCTGTGGACAATAAACATATTGTATACTGCAGGAATATCAAAAGTAATAAAATATAGGGACCTGGTTAGCTCAGCAAGTATTGACGTTGACTACCACCCCCTCTCCAAGCAACCAAATTGGCGCGGTTGCTAGGGAGGGTAAAGTCACATAGGGTAACCTTCTCGTGGTCACGATTAGGGGTTCTCGCTCTCAATGGGGCACATGGTAAGTTGTGAGTGGATCGTGGAGAGGAGCATGAGTCTCCACATGCTGTGAGTCTCTGTGGTGTCATGCACAGCGAGCCACGTGATAAGATGCGACGATTACATTTACATTTATGCATTTGGCAGGCGCTTTTATCCAAAGCGACTTACAGAAGAACCCTTATTACAGGGACAATCCCTCCGGAGCAATCTGGAGTTAAGTACCTTGCTCAAGGACACAATGGTGGTGCCTGTGGGGATTGAACCGACAACCTTCTGCTTACCAGTTTAGTGCTTTAGCATACTACACCACCACCACGCCATTGAAGGTCTCAGAAGCTGAGGTGAGGTGAGTAACCGCACCACCATGAGTACCTACTAAGAAGTGGGAACTAAGGTGGTCGATGTGGTAGGCCGGAGGGCGGGGCCAGGCCATGATTCTGCACACCCGGCCCCTAATTGGTCTGATTAAACCAGAGAGGGATAAAGGCGACCAGAGATGGCAGTGCAAAGACAGAGAGTTACGGGCAGCTGCCCGACACCTGTGTGTGTTTGTCTTTGTGTTTTTTATTAAAATATTATTTATATTGTTAAGCTGGTTCTTGCTGCCTCCTTTCCGAACTGAACTGTGTTACATTTATTGATATAAACTAATATATTTATTAATGCTTAACTTGTGCTGTCAGCCGATTCACATAATTATTTGTGGTTAATCATGATTAATCGCAGATTTTGAAAGTGCTGAAATTTGACACTACTTCTTTTCCTGTCATAATACATTTATTTCCATCTTAGGAAAGAAAACAAAACAATATGTACCAATATTATGTTTAATTAACATTTTCAAAACAATGCCTTCTACATAGGGTGGCCAGATTACTACTGTGTGTGGAAAACGGGACAGCCCCCTCCCAGCAAAAATGAAATTGATGTATCCTTACTTAAGCACAGATCAATGCGAAGTAGAGGGTGCATCTGCATCTGCAACTGTTGTCACCTGCAGAGCAGTCCAGTCCAAAATGAAGATGTACGAAAAGCATTGCCTTCATGACTGCTACACTGAGTCGAGATTTATCCATGCTATCAGCCAGGCAAAAAACAAACTCCACGACCTTGGCTAAGACTCTGAAGTTGATAGTCTTGCTCTCCAGGTCACGAAAAACATCTGTCCATCTCTCAGACATGGCCTTCTTGTTCATGTTTCACTCAGTGATGCGAATGTTCATAACACAAGCCCACTCATCAAAGAGTGTGGTTTTTTCAATCAAACTGAGAGCAGGGATTCTGGAGTAGAAGTGTTCGGGTGCTGAATGTGTTTTCACTCTGGGATGTCTCTCAGTAGGTCCCACTCAAGTTTTTCTGTGTTCTTCAATGAGCGGCTCCAATTTTGGAGATAATCCACCAATGCTGAATAAAAGTTTCTCACTCCACAAAGAAATCATCTGCTCACATGTCACCAGCTTCAACATGGGCATCCAACTGCCTTTTAATGCCAAAGAGTATGAATGATTCCTCCAGCCTGGCCTGCAAGACTTTTCTCAGGTCATGAATTTGCAAAGCCACTTCTGTATCTGATATGGGGTCTTGAATGTGCAAAGCCACTTTTGTGGCTGATATGTGGTCTTGCTCTACTATCTCCAGTGCACGGTTAAAAGTGGCTGTTTGCTTGAGTGCAAAGCCAATCCAAAGTTTAGTGCAAGGATCACTGAAAATGTCTCTTAGAAACTTTGGGCAGTTTTCATGAGAAAGAAAGTATGCAATCAGACCATTGAAAATGTGTAGTATTCTTTCAAGAGCTGGATCAAGAGAGAGGAAACGTGTGTTTCCATGCTGCAGTAATTTCTGATAGTCCAGCTGTACAAAAGTGAGTACTTTGCATATGCAGCTTCAGATTTAGTGTGGGCAGAAGAACATTTCTGATCATACAATTTCTTGATCAATTTTGCAGTGCAGTCAGCTGACTGCCATGCACAGCAGAATGATAAGCAAAAAGTCCCTCACTTGTGTGCAACTTGTGCAACTTTGCTTCACAAAAAAATCGCAAAAATGTTGTGTGGCACACTTAATTTTAGCAGCATCTACATGCTTTTTGTATGAACATGCTGTGCGATGTTGGTGCGGCCTCCATGGGTGATGGAAAAGAGAGCTCCACATCTCTCAAACCTCACTTTAGTAGGCTCCGTCTGTGAATCCTTTTCTTTTTAGAAATGTAAACTCTTTTTGAAGATACTCAGTAATGTACATTTTAAATGTACATGACATTTTTCCAGCCGCAATGTCATCTGTGTGCTCATTCATACTGACTCTTCAATCAGTTCACTAATTGGACGTCTATTTATAGGGGATTGTGATTGGATAGTTTAATCCATTGGTGTACTTCAAATAACATGTTGTTATTTTATTGGTTTTACAAGCCGTATGCTTGGCTAACATTGACTAGAATACTCACATGACTGAGAACGTAGCATAGCTGATATAGAAATTTTAGGAGAGGGGAAATACAGTTCTGTAAGGCTTAGCAAAATAAACAATATTTAATTCAATAAAAAGACACACACAAACACACACAGGGAAGCTGCCCGTAATTCTCTCTCTCTTGAACTGTCATCACCTGCCACCTTTATCCCTTGCGCACCCCATCAGGCTGATTGGGGACTGGGTGTGCGTCATTCTAGCCCTGCCCCGCCCTCCTCCACTCCACAAGGACAAAACGCGATTTTTCAGATTAAGTCGGGAAACTAGAAAAAGTGCTTTAATAATGGACTGTTCTGGGAAATGGGCATCTGGCCACCCTACTTCTACAGTATAAAGATAGAAATGCTCTAAAATAGCACCAATCTATGTTTATGATTAATCCAACAAGTATTGTCTAGTTATTGTTGAGGAGATAACTCCAGTTATTTTGCAATATCTATGAATTTTATGCATACAGAAAATTCATATGTTGTGAATAATATATACTACATACTGCATAAAGAGTATAGTAAGTGTTAAGAGAGATTGAATGAACAGCCATTGAGTTAATATTGTTGCAGTGAATTTGTGTAGGTGTGTGTTTGTCTAAAGCTGAAAAGCTGTTGGATTCTCACCCTGATCCACTGTTGCTCTCATTCAATTCAGTGTCCGGGTTAATTATGTATTGTGTCAACTGCTCGTTCCCTTTGGGCCACAGACTTACACACAAACACACACTCACATACTCGTACTCACACACTGTTTTTAAACATCCAATCAGCCAGACCATTGAGAAGACAAATGTACTCATTTAGTCCTGCCGGTCTCCAGTGGCCAGTGAGAGAGCTGAGTCTTAATTCTATACACAAAGGCTGGCAACAGAGTCTGGAGTTTGTTAGCAAGGGCTTGTTATGGGACAGAAGGGAAATACTCGGGGAAATTTGAGTTGGAATGGCTCTTGAATGTAGTGTGGCGGCTTGTGCAGCGGTTTGTAGCCAGGCTGGTCACACACCCATTTCTGAGCAGATCTTGAAGCTGGAAGGGACTTTTCAGTATCTATTGACATGTGTTAGGGCTAAGTCCTGCTCTTTTAAGACAAAGTCAGATGAGACTAAATGATACACCTTGCTTAAAAGACCAACTTGGAGCAGCATAGCCAGATTGTTACCAGCAAATATGCTTGTAAACCAGCGTGGTCTTTCTGATGAAGCTGTTGGTTAAGCTTGTTAAGAAGCCTGGTAGAGACACAAGCATGCCAGCATCCTATGCTGGTATCCAGCAATGCAGGTGCAAATTTATGAAATATTCACAAACAATTTTCTGCACCAAAACTTTTTGTACCAAACACAGTGATTTAATCACTTCAATTTACTTTGGTGTGAACAAGCCAAAATCATACTTTAGGTAACATAATCAAGTAATACTGCAGGTGTTCATGTGGCAGTGTAACCCGCACACACACACACACAAGATGAGACAGTCACAATGTATATCAAAACTGCGTTTATTTGCAGGCAAACAAAAGTACAGCACGGAAAATCCAGAGGGAGAATGGTCAGGGTAGCGTAGGGTCAAAAGCCGGGGAATCAAAGAGAGTAAAGGGGGCAAATCCGGGAGAGTAGTCGAGGGGAGCGAGGGTCAAAGCCGGGGTAAACAGGATTGAGAGGCGGGTAAACTTACAAAGGGAGTAGTCAGGGGTACTAGGGGAACGAGGAGCTGGCAAGCTAAGGGGGTAATCAAGAGGAGTTCAAGAGGGAATCAAAACTAGACGAGACTAGCGGGGCAAAGACACGGGAAACTAAATACAATTACCAACCACCGTGAGACGAAAGGGTAGTGATATATATAGGGGCAAGTGCAGGTGTAAACCATGACAGGTGATGAGACGAGTGCAGGTGAAACTAATGTGCAGGAGTGCAGATGACGCGAGTGCAGGTGGTCATAATGTTCTGGGGGATTGGAAACGCGTGAGAAACTCGAGGAAGGGAGATTGCCTACGAGCATGTGAGCGAGTAGGAGCAAAGTGGGCGTGAGGGCTCGAGCGAACAAAAAGAGCGTGCGAGCTCGAGGGGGCGGAATAACGTGGGAGCACGAGGGGGCGGAACAAGCGTGGAAGCTGGAGGGGGCGGAGCGAGGGAGCGGGGTTCGTGACAGGCAGCTAATATTTTTTCGTACTTCTATTATATTTTAATACATTTACATTTTTCTTATTTATATTTGATAGATACTTGAAAATATTCATGATGGATTTATTTTCAGTGTTGTTAAAAGTGTGGCTGTTTTGAGTGTTTTCAGATGTGGACAAAGAGATTAGGTCTGGCATTAAAGTTGATATTGATACAGCATAGAAAATTCATTTTAGCCAACGTCTTGGCTGGCTACTCTTCAGCTGGGAAACGGGCCCAGTACGCTTGTAACAGCCATCATCATTGTTTTGTTGCTTATCAGGTCAGCGTTCTGTTCTGTCTGCCCTGTGGCTGACTCTCAATGAAGTGATAAATCTTGGCCCTGGTAAAAACGGGTCTTCCTGTTCTCACTCGTGGCCTGGGGTGCATAGAATGTAAACATATTTTTACCAAGCACCTTTATACCAAGAGAATATGGAGTCCATCCCTTCTCAGGAAGTACAGGGGTGCTTCTACATGTATGACTATGCTTGGAATGGAACACTGACATGCACAGACCGGGGGCAGCAGGGGCAACAGTGGTGCAAAAAAGGGGAGAAGTGTTAACAATGAAATGAAAATAGTTATATAAAACTAAATTAAAATCTCCTCATAATCTCACAATAGCAGTAATAATGTGTTATGAGATTTGTTTGTAAATCGCAGGTGAATTAAATAAAATTAAGCAGAGGTGCCTTTAAGACTGTGTGCTACAGCAGATCCGGGGCAGATTCCAATTACAGGTGATCCTCCTTATGCCTTATACTCACTCCGAACTGCAGAGCCCTTGAAGTGGGTACTCTGAAGGAAACTAGGCATTGCTGTATGAATGTACCCTTTGCTAACAGTCTTATGGAAGGGCCCTCTGAGAAAAGATTCATTTTCTCACTTACGTTTTGAACAAGCTTTCAAGTGGCGTCCCTTCCCCCTGGAGTGCCCTTCAAGGAAGCAAAAAATGCAGTTTTGAATTCGCCCCAGAGCATCGAGGTGCTGTTACCTCAGACGATAAGTCAGATAAAAAGGCTACAACACGTATTTGTTGTAAGTTCATCAAAAGAATAATACTTGATTGCTATCGCATTTCCGACTTCGCGTACATCTAGTGTAGACAGATTTATTAATTATAATGGGAATGTCGTGTCACTTTCAGTGATATAAATTAAATTAATCTTTTATAGAATATTGGCATAAACTAGAGGAGCTGTCTGGTTCAGGCTTATTAGTTGAAACTAAAAAGCCATTAGACTAATCACTTTCAGAAAAATACCATTAGGCTACCACAGTACTGCAGCTACCTATTCGCATATAATGCAGTCTGCGTAGGGCATCAACTCCCTAGGTGGGCACCATCATACCCTAGGGGGGCACCAGAAACTCCCCCGGCTGCCCTTACTCACATGTTATACATTATTCAAGGACCCTGTAGCATTCACGGAACACAGTCGATCACCTCGCGCTTGCACTTTCTCATCGTGTCTTCGCACTATGCACCACGTTACCAGGGTAATGCCATGGTACTGAATGATTGATCATGTTCATATTTCTTGATACTGTCATGGTACTCTGAGGTACTTTAAAAAATGCCATGGTTATATTATGACACATGGCATAAACATGGGGTTATCATAGACCATGTCTGTAAATAAATAAATAAACAAGTGTATTACCATGGTGCTTTTTGTGAGAAATCTAACAGAATAGGCTATTATTTGTTATGAAGGAAAAATGGAAAAAAGCGATTATGTACTGTATATACAAGAAAATGGTTAAATACTCAAAAAGCAAAGAAATTTGTTAAGTATTTATAATTATTAGTCATAAAAAAAAATCAGTGCCCTTTTTTATCCTTCTGCCCCTGTCCCTGCTAAGGTCTGTGCACGTCACAGGAATGGAAAAATAACGTATTACTTACAACATACTTTAAAGTATATACTACATACACATTTTTAAGGATGTGAAACTCTATGCAATAATAAAGATTTAAAGCAGTAATAGTATGCTGAAATACATTCACCTCACTATGTAGTATGCTGTGTGTAATTTAGCGAGTGTCATCTAATTATCATCTTGCAAATGAATACAGTCTACAATTCTAATCCAATTTTACATTTGGTCCTTTCATTTCACCGGAAGTTGACTGCATTGTATTGGAGGATAAAGTAAGTGATGCAGTGGATCATAATAATGTTATAAATAAATAAAGTCTAAAGAAAGAGAGCATAGTTTTTAAGTACACACATGGCCCGTTTAGTTAACATTTTCATTATATTTAAAGGGTTAGTTCACCCCAAATGAAAATCCTCTCATGAGTTACTTACTTTAAGCCATCCCAGATGTGTATGACTTTCCTTCAGCAGAACCAAAGTGAAGATTTTTATATGCAGATTTCAGCTCTTTTTGTCCATACAATTCAAGTAAACAGGTGCCATTATGCTGCTGTAAAAAATAAAATTGATAATTAAAACTTTATTGACTTAAAAAGAATTGCTGCCCCTGACAAGTCGGAAGTGTGCACTTTGTATGCAACAGAGGAACGAACATCACGCGAGAGTTAGGTCATTTCAAACAGCAATGCAGCTCTGGCTGGCAGCAACAATTTAAAATGAAAAACTTTTTTCTTACACCAACATATCGGTTTGCTTCAGAAGACATTAATTGATTGACTGGAGTCATGTGGATTACTTTTAAACATCGTTCAAATGATGCCAGGGGGGTGCTGAGAGTTTTATTTTTTGTGTCTCACTTTATATTAGGTGACTTTAACTACTATGGACTAACATTAAAATACAGTACATATAATACAATGTGCTTATTGTGTAACTATATGTTGTTTGGCATACTCCTCACAAGAATTACATTTGCTGCTTCTGAGGCTAAGGTATGGGTATGTTTAGGGGTAGGGTTTAGATTAGGGTTAAGATAAGGGTTGGGGTAGGTTTAGGGTTAGGTTTAGTGGTTAGGTTGACAGTGTAATTACATATATAATTGAATGCAGGCACTTTAAATGTAAGTAAAATGCAAAAACACATATGTACATAATAAGTACATTGTATCAAATGCTTAATGTAAGTACATAGTAGTTAAAGACACCTAATATAAAGTGGGTCCATTTTTTGTTTTAATAAAGTAATTTTATTAATATTAATATTAATAAATATTTTTATGAGTTATTTTACTGTATGTAATACCGTTACATCCCTAATTCCATGAAAATGTATATAATATGAAAATGTATAATATACTGCAGGATTAGAAAGAGTAAAATGGTATTATGGAATTCCCAACATAACCAATGGCTATGTTCCTAATGGAATAGTAACATACTATGGGCTGAAATATGTGCCACATTGCTTACTGCATGCTGTGCAGTACTGTATATACTACAGGCTGCATACTATTAAGTAGGCTACATTGTTGTCGCATCACATGTACTCACCACAGTGTCATCCGGTTATCATTTCTGAAGTAAACATAGTTTTTTTTTTTTTTTAATTGCAGTTGGAATCACTTTTGGTTCATTTGTTTGTCTCAAAATGGAAGGTCAAGTCAAGCTCAGATCCTCTTTAGAAGGTCCAGGAGTGCTTTTACACTCTTTTTTCGGTATGTGGTGTGAATGGTGGCAGGTGGGTAGCGTTTCATTGGTTGGCAAATGTATAAAATGTTTCTGTAGCATTGCTTAGTGGCTCCTTCAATGTTTTCAAACCGAATGGGGTGAGTTGTTAAATACATTTGAAGAAGGAGATGAAGAAGGAGATGTGTGTGTGTGTGTGTGTGTGTGTGTGTGTGTGTGTGTGTGTGTGTGTGTGTGTGTGTGTGTGAGCGTGTATTTATCACTTTGTGGGGACCAAATGTCCCCATAAGGATAGTAAAACCCGAAATGTTTGACCTTGTGGGGACATTTTGTCGGTCCCCATGAGGAAAACAGCTTATAAATCATACTAAATTATGTTTTTTGAAAATGTAAAAATGCAGAAAGTTTTCTGTGAGGGTTAGGTTTAGGGGTAGGGTTAGGTTTAGGGGATAGAATATAAAGTTTGTACAGTATAAAAACCATTATGTCTATGGAAAGTCCCCATAAAACATGGAAACACAACATGTGTGTGTGTGTGTGTGTGTGTGTGTGTGTGTGTGTGTGTGTGTGTGTGTGTGTGTGTGTGTGCACGTGCATGTGTATCAAGAGAGAAAGAGAGTGAGTCAAGGAAAAGGTTTCAGCCTTACTTAGATATTTTCTATCTTAATCTGCCCTCTCAATCATCCCCTTTAAAGACTGATCTCAGAACAACCCTTAACAGCACCTTGTTTCTATATTTACAGACTACACCGCTGCAGGTGAATGTGTGTATGTGAGCACGATATGCCGCATACTCTCACACTTTTGTCCAATAGGTGTGTAGGTGTGTGTGCACGTGTGTGTGTGTGTGTGTGTGTGCGCGTGCGTATGTCCCAACATCCGCGGGCGTTGACTGGGTCAGCTCTCCATTAGGGTGTGTTGTCATGGTGATTAATGGCTGGTTCTATCATCTTTAATGCTGGTGGTAATGACGCAGGGTCCCATGCCGCCCACAGTAATCGCGTGATGTATGAGTGCACCGAAACCCTGGAGCAGAGGTAAAAACTAAACACACACACACACACACACACACACACACACACACACACACACACACACACACACACACACACACACAGTCATTGATGTTTACTCACAAAATTATAAGTAATGAACTGACCTGCATGCCATAAGTGATACATTATATCTCATAATAAGTACTGAATTATTATTCCATTTAGGGTTTAGATATGTAGGGTTTAGCACGTTCGTTATGGGTGTTTCTGCGGGCACTTTTGGCCCTGTGTACTTTTAGAAAATAAAATCTCTTATAAAAACACTTTTAACACTTCTTTTAGTATTTAATTTGTGTACTAATAATGTGCAAGAGTTAATGTACATGCATCACTTGTACACTAGTTGTATAATGTCATTTTTAATTATGTCAGTTCCCACCACAGTGTCATTTCCACCACATCTTAAATTATAAATTGTTTAAGCAACATTCTGTAATGGAAATTACATTTCAAAAATGTTTGGAATAAAATGACAATTCTTATTTTTCTTGGTAAGGATAATTTCATATCTAACATTTTATGTATCCTAAAACACACAGTGTTTTTATATTTTTTTTTATAGAATTTGGCAAAATAAAAGCTTGATTGGAAATGCTGCCCAATAAAATATGATATTTACCTTATTTTTCATAATTTTCTTCCAAAAATAATTGGTTCCAGATTTCAATTCAAGCATGATCTTCGCTGACACTTTTGTTGTCTTGGTTAACAAGTATGTTACATTTCTTAAAAACTGTATAAGGGCCCAAAATGTTTGGTATGGTGGAAATGATACCACAACTGTGGGACAAAACGTAATATATTTTTTTTATGAATATAATTGATAATTTTCAGTCTATCAATAAACATTTTTAGATTTTCACACATTAAATATTGAAATGTTTGTTTGTTTCACTCTTTGTTAAGGATATCATAGTTTTAAACAAAATTGTTTTAAACGTGTGTGTATTATGAAAATATTAACAATAATACACAATGTCTTTATATGCACACACTTAGTCACCAATGCTTTTAAATGCCACGTTGAGGGTGGAACAGGAAGTGATGAGTTATTTTCTGTATTAAATGACAGGAAATTATTCTATTCTTTAGTCTTCACAGATTGTGAATGCTGGGTGTAAGTGACATCATCTCTGGGACATTTATAGGTCATGTCACTGTTCTGTTCTAAAATGTCCTGTTCTAATCAGGGATGTTCTATAGGTGACTTTTCCCTGAAACAATAATATCCATTTATCTCTATGACATCATAATTGCCAGTCTGTCTGTACTGATGTTATCTGTTCAATTGAAGGTGGGGTATTTTTGTTTTGAAGGATTCTACTGATCTAGATTACAGGAAATCCTGGGTTTCTCACAGGCTTCACACACAAATGTTTCTATTTTACTTATATACATCATCTAGTTCCATATAAACTTTTCTTATCCTAATCAATTAATTCTAAGCAAACAAAAACAAACCTCATAACATTTAAGGAAAGTTCCTAAAACCTCACCACTAACTCATGCCAAACCATATTCTTTATCTGCAATCTAATACTTAAACTGGTGCCATTTTTTAAGAAACAGACCACATTCTGCACTTCACTTTGGTATATTTTTCTATAGAGACGTTTACCTTTCAGAAATATACAGTATATGTTTATAGACCCAAAGAAATCCCCCACACTGCTTTTGAGTGTCCTTTACCGTACCTTTCCCCCCCTCGTTTCTTTAACAGGCAGGATAAAGCCGATCAGTCGGAGCGGCAGGAAGGCAGGGTTGGCAGAGGAGAGATTGAGTTACCTTTAAAAGCTCAGTGTTTGAAGAGTGTGGCCAACTAACTTTCAGTCTCTCTGTGGGCAGGAGCAACTTAAACGGCCTGGCTCAGATGATTATTTTGTCCTCTCGTGCCTAGTGGATCCACAGGCGTACGGTGGAGGCCCTAACCTGAACCTCAGCTGTCATTTTAAAGTACATACGCGTGTGTGCGCGTGCAAGCAATGCCACAAAGTAAAATATTGTAAATTGCACACAACGTAGCATCTGGAAAGACTTAGCATAGATCACCTGTGATTCAGAGTCACAAGTAAAATCTTTATGAAGCTGAAGGCAACAAGTTTGGCAATATCATTCTGAAGAAATTTGACTTTCTAAATTTCAACGAATGTTGTTGATCTACTCTCCACAAGGGCTGAAAGATGCATTGGGCAAAGTCATATTGTCAAATTGTGTCATTGTAGACCATTATTTACCACTATTACTTTGAACATGTTATTCACCATTTGAGACCACCACAGTCTATAACTGTACACAATACTCATAAATAAAGAAGACTGTCATAATTTACACTACAATTAATGTCCCTTTCAGTTCTGTAGCATTAATTACCCTTTCCAGATGTGGGCTACCACGTAATCACTGCTGTAAGGCAAATCCAGAACATTTCTGATTTTACTCAAAAATTGTTAACCATCCATTTATTTGCTATAGTGAGTAGTTTGCTTCTTGTTTTCATGTAAATTACACAGGCCAAAGAAAAAAGCATGTTTGTCTTAATAATCTTCACTCATATTCAGGTCTTGCTCTACTCTGGAATTCGGTCGTGTCAAGAAGGTATGCTCAATTGTCGCAAAGTGTCGAAAGAGTAACTTTTGCTGTTACTATAAGTTCAGGGGTAGGGTTAAGGTTAGGTTTAGGGCAGGGCTGGACTGGACTGGACTGGTAATCTGGCATACCGGACATTTTCCCGGTGGCCAATCAGGGGCAGACTGGCCATCGGGAGAACCGAGCGGGCCGAGTGGGGCGTCCGCGAAATGTGCCGAATTGGCCAAAATATGCTCAAATGAGCCACCACATTATGCAAAATGGACCACAAAACAGCGCCGCGATATGCAGAAAAGGATTCATTAATGTTAACTTAACATATACAACTTTAAATGGTTTTAAATTTAAACTCAAATAGTTTTAGATGAAGAAGGTATGTCATATCGTAGGACACTGCTGACAATGCTTGAATTTACATGACAACTACCCACATAACCATGCGTAAATGTTTATTAGAGTAACAACATCAATGAAAACCAAAAAGATGCCAAGTGTATACACTCACCTAAAGGATTATTAGGAACACCTGTTCAATTTCTCATTAATGCAATTATCTAATCAACCAATCACATGGCAGTTGCTTCAATGCATTTAGGGGTGTGGTCCTGGTCAAGACAATCTCCTGAACTCCAAACTGAATGTCAGAATGGGAAAGAAAGGTGATTTAAGCAATTTTGAGCGTGGCATGGTTGTTGGTGCCAGACGGGCCGGTCTGAGTATTTCACAATCTGCTCAGTTACTGGGATTTTCACGCACAACCATTTCTAGGGTTTACAAAGAATGGTGTGAAAAGGAAAAACATCCAGTATGTGGCAGTCCTGTGGGCGAAAATGCCTTGTTGATGCTAGAGGTCAGAGGAGAATGGGCCGACTGATTCAAGCTGATAGAAGAGCAACTTTGCCTGAAATAACCACTCGTTACAACCGAGGTATGCAGCAAAGCATTTGTGAAGCCACCACACGCACAACCTTGAGGCGGATGGGCTACAACAGCAGCAGACCCCACCGGGTACCACTCATCTCCACTACAAATAGGAAAAAGAGGCTACAATTTGCAAGAGCTCACCAAAATTGGACAGTTGAAGACTGGAAAAATGTTGCCTGGTCTGATGAGTCTCGATTTCTGTTGAGACATTCAGATGGTAGAGTCAGAATTTGGCGTAAACAGAATGAGAACATGGATACATCATGCCTTGTTACCACTGTGCAGGCTGGTGGTGGTGGTGTAATGGTGTGGGGGATGTTTTCTTGCCACACTTTAGGCCCCTTAGTGCCAATTGGGCATCGTTTAAATGCCTCGGCCTACCTGAGCATTGTTTCTGACCTTGTCCATCCCTTTATGGCCACCATGTACCCATCCTCTGATGGCTACTTCCAGCAGGATAATGCACCATGTCACAAAGCTTGAATCATTTCAAATTGGTTTCTTGAACATGACAATGAGTTCACTGTACTAAAATGGCCCCCACAGTCACCAGATCTCAACCCAATAGAGCATCTTTGGGATGTGGTGGAACGGGAGCTTGGTGCCCTGGATGTGCATCCCACAAATCTCCATCAACTGCAAGATGCTATCCTATAAATATGGGCCAACATTTCTAAAGAATGCTTTCAGCACCTTGTTGAATCAATGCCACGTAGAATTAAGGCAGTTCTGAAGGCGAAAGGGGGTCAAACACAGTATTAGTATGGTGTTACTAATAATCCTTTAGGTGAGTGTATGTGCAAAAGTGAATTAAAGTTAAAACATCAGTGAAAATTAGGTAGCTACAGCAATAATAATTCGAAAAAATTATGTTTAGATAAAAATTACATATTTTAAATAGGGTAAATAAACATAACACCTTATTTATAAAAAATAAACAAATATAAATATATGTAACATATTAACACATAGCAGATATTTTCAAATAGAATAGTTTGGTTATTTTGCAGATTAATAACATATTTTCTGCATCTTTATGATGGCATGCGGTGTCTGAATTCCTTCCCCAGATTGTTCTTGACAAAACGTTACAAGCCCTCTGCTTTGACAAGCGCTGTTTCTGCCATCCGCTAAACAAAGTAAGCCCCAAACACTCAAACAGACCAAAGTACTATTTTTCATTAAAAACAATTCTGCATTTCTGTCGGGCATGAGCATTATACAAGAAGGTGTGTGATCTCTGTCTAAAAATGCTGTTATAAGAAGCGGCGCTTTGCAGCAATGTATTACTGCATGAATGTATTGTGCAAATTTGTGTGTTCTGCTTATAGATTTTATAAACACTCCTGTTATTGTAAGGCGCCCACCTTTACTGACTATATTATTGGCTGGCCCTAGATATGTTTTTTGGTGTCTATCATAATACAGTAGGCATCAGTGAAAAAAATAAGAGGTTTTTGTAGATTTAGTTAATGGGATAGGGCCAAAAATATGCTGAATGAATTGGATGACCGTGACTATAAAGGCACCGTGTAGCGTAAAGCTCCCGCTGAGCGCTAGGAATGTGAGGTGACAGGAAGATGTGCAGAAAAGTTGGCCCAGCCCTCATTAGAACTCACCAGTACCTGTCACAACACGTTAGCCACAGCAAGCTAGCCACAGCACGTTAGCCCCACCGTGACTTAGCCACAGCAGGTTACCTCCAAGCGTGTTAGCAACGGCACATTAGGTAGAGCATGTTAGCACTCTGTGTTAGCTTTTATCCACAGCCTCTCAGGTCCCAGTGCATCAGTGATGCCAGGTTAGACAGAAGAGTTACAATACAATAGAGGTATAGAAGAATGACAGGAAACTGTTGTGGAGAGAGCCCTGCTGAAAAAGCCACCTTACACCAGCCTAAGGTGGTTTCCTGGTCTTGGATGGTGTCCAGGCTGGTTTTAAATGGGTATTGGGCAGTAACACCAGCTTGGCTGGGCATTGAGGCCAACTAAACCAACTTAAACCAATTACACAAACCATCTTAAGTTGGGATATGTTGTTGATTTCCAATAGGAAGTGAATCAATGAAATCGGGCGTGATGCAGTCTGGACTTGAACATACATTTCCAAAGCACCATGGCTCTTATGTGTCAAAAATATGCCCTCTTGAAAAGAAAAACAGCTAAAACTAGACTAAACTGTTTCGCTGGCCTTAGCTGGTCTCACAGCCTTTAGAGAGGTCTTTGGCAGTTTTTAACTGGCCAAGCAAGGAGACCAGCTAGACCATCTTGACCAGGCTGAGAGAGACAACCTGAAATCAGATCAGGCTGATTTACGTTTTCAATTTCAGCAGGAAGACCCCTGTTTCAAGGCCCTGAGGAGAGTAAAAACTGTTGTTTAAAGCCTTTAATACCTATCAAGGAGTTGTTGGTCATGATGGTATTGATGTGTCAGAAAACCCATCATTAGGACAGTATTTGTGGACAGACAATATGTAGACTTCCCTTAACAGCCACGCGCTAGTTTTCCTCTCCAAGCAGAGCAAGAGGTCACAGGTCAGCAGAGAGCATCCTCCCTGGATTAAGCTCATTATTAACCCAAGCAGCTATAGCATCCGTTATTTTCGCACTAGATCCTCTTCGCAGGGGTCGACAGAAAACAAATTGGAAAACGGAAGCAAAAAAGTGTCAGAACAGTTAGTCTAAGGATCGCTCAGAACTTCCTGATTGATGTCACCACACGTATCCAAACATTCAAAAGCAGGCCTCAGAAGGAGGATGAGTGGGAGTAACTGGCAAGGCCGCAAGGATGATTATCACCCCAGACACCTTATCCAGACTGTATTAACTGTTATCACAGACGTAAACCACTTTCCCTTTCCCTGTGTTTATTTAACTGCCCTGCTAGTCAAATATTTTGATATGGCGCGGTGTATATTTACCCGTATATGTATAGGGTTCGCGGCATGTTAGAGGCTGGTTGCGGACGAGAAGTGTGGGTCTTCAAAAACAAATCAAACAAAAGTACTTAACTTGTTTTTAGCGCTACAACAGGTTTAATATTATGTTTGCAAATGTATTGAATTGAAATTGTATTGTATTCCTAAGGCAAGCATCACTATTACTATTGCTTATAATTAAGATCCTAACTATTAATCTTTGATGTGCAATTTGCAATGTTTTTGCTATAGACGTTCAATGATACCTTTGTACTATGGTTTTACCATGGTAAACAATAAAACCGAAAATAAATCCCATATACTTACTTTGAAGCAGGGACTCAAGCCATTTCTAGGGACCAGAATGTCATAGAGACATGGGGATGGGCTCTTTTGACTTGGGCCATTGTACAGAGGGCCCTGGGGGTCCTCTGAGTGGGTTGAAATTTGAGGATTTATCTTTAAATTGCTAAAGTGGAATAATGTTGTCTTTATTTCTGTTTAGGTGGTGGGGAGGACTTTTCTCTTTTCGCCTCTGATGACCTGGAAGAAGTTGTGCAAGTGTCTGATGCAGATCCAGTCACATTGGCCAATCCTAATGACCTTCCTTCCCCTGGCCTATCGAGTGAAGCGCTCTCCCCAATTGACTCCTCCCCCTTCCACCCATCTTTCCACACCTCAATGTACTTGGCAGGGGAGGGGCTCGAATCAGTGCCTCCAGACTTTGAAGTTCGAGAGTCGGGTCTTTCCAGAGGAAACCTGGGCGTCTGGAGCCGGAGAAGACTGGAGGTAGGAGAACGTCTTGGACCCTACGAGGGAGCATCAAGACACAGCCCAGAAAATGTGTCCCAAGCATGGGAGGTAGGATCAAACGCTAAATTTGTAAAGTATTCTCTTACAGAGGTCTGATAACAGGCTTACTCAAGACTTTAAAGAAAATCTTCACGTGGTTAGGGATGAAAGTGCAGCAGATAACATGGGCTCATGGGCCGTTTGTCGGACTGAAAGCTTTGCTGTCATCAGTAGCAAGGCTTTGTGATTAACCCAGGCCTTCATGTTTTATGATGGAACACCTCTACTCCACTCTGTGATCTCACACTAACCCCATTTAACTGTTGCCATAATCCCATTAGTCATGATTACTAGACAGGCTGTTGGTCAGTATTATGCCAATTCCTACATAATTTCAACAAACCAATATCCTTGAAAATTTTTTAAATGCCACTGCAATCAAAAAAATGACTAGACTAAAGATTTCACACTCATATTCTGCCCTACAATGGCAAAACCCAGTTATTACACCAACACTGTAATTGAGAAAAATTTCTTTACAGTTTTGTCGTAGATTTTGTTATTACTTCAATTTCCACACTCTGTTTTCTCTTATTGTAAGCATAGC
Organism: Xyrauchen texanus; assembly: GCF_025860055.1. NCBI lineage: Eukaryota > Metazoa > Chordata > Actinopteri > Cypriniformes > Catostomidae > Xyrauchen > Xyrauchen texanus. Next base: position 8,276,215 of record NC_068311.1, read on the forward strand.
TAAGGGAAACCTACTGTCACAGGACGGATCATAATCTAAGGCTTTGTTCACACTGCAGCTGAATCTTATGTGGCCAGATCAGAATTTTACAAACACTTCTACATTAGCTGCCACAGTACTGGTGCCAACAACTCAAACCATTTGTGAGGCTTTATTAATGAATGGTTCGCCATTGATTATATTTTTCATGAGAGCAGTAGGGGTTGACAAGTCAAATAGTTATGTTTTCCTTATGATTATTACTGAATCATCCAATCAGTCATCGCTTTACTAATGAATAGAAATGACTCTTCCCCTGCCAAACTATGTTACTGAAATTCACCAGTGGGTGTGGAGGCCGATGACTCTGCACTGATAGAGCAAAGTGGCTGAAATGTTCTTTGATAAAGATGACACAAATACTACAGTAACCTCCAATATATGCATAGTGGCCAGCAAATATAACAGAAATACTAGTGCTAATCATTCAAAAAGGCTCCCGCTGGTACTAGTTAGTGATTTTCAACATAACCAGTACATTTTTGCTGTTCTCTCCTTCAAGAACATGATTTGGCGACAGTTAGAAAAGAGCTTCAAGTTGAAGTACAAGGATATTACTGAGTGCATCTCAATCCTGCACATTATATTCCGTGTCCGTCCGTAATCATCTGTACAATCGGCTGTCTTGTGGGGGGGTTGGTTGATGACTTCACGACTAGTCGAATTCGACTCAACTAATGGCCTCGATTAGTCGACTATTAATAATCAGTAGTAACGCAACCCCAAACGTATTGAACACATTTATAGCAGACAACAGCATAAAAAAGGAATGTGTTCTTGCTGCAATCCCTGATATAACCCGTCGCACAATGAATTACGCTTTGCACGGCAGTATTGATCACACTTAACTGGTGCATTTTCAAACAAATATGGTAAAAAATGAAACAACCACTAAATAGAAATGGACAAATTAGATCTCGCTGATATGGGTTGACCAACCGGTTATATAACATAAGTATATAAATAACATAACCCATTGTTCTGTGAGATGATAATGGATAGCTGTAAGGCAACTATACAAAGATGGTGAATAAACTCATAAAGAGTCCTGTCTATATGCGAGCACAGATGCATGATAAACAATTCCCTCAGCTATTGTTTACCACCGTCTAACAATGGTCTGTATAATTTACTTCTGTCTGTCTTTATGGTCAAATGGCGCCATGACCTCAGTCAGAGATTAGAGCAGTCAATGTTCCCTCTGTGATGTCATCATACTGGGAGGAGTCATAATCCAGTGTGCAACATCTTTCCATACTCAATTAAATCCTGATGCTCATAAATCCTGCTTTTAGCTTGGTTATATACCACTTCTTAGAGAGGCCCCTCCCTGTGCGCTCCCAGTCTATCAGATAACGGTCAGTCTACTCTCCCTGTCAAAACCGGGGTCACAGGACAAGGCCAGAGGTCGAGTGTTGTCTTGGTCAGGGTCAGTTTAGGCTAATCTCACCAGGCCGGAGAGGTCACAGGAGGGGTATCAGGCTAATTGAAAGTTTAAATAGACCCCGAATTGCTCTGTTAAAGAAGTTTTAAGCCTCCTCCTAAGAGAATAACCAATTCAATCGCACAAGCCTTCAGAATGGCTAATAAGAGTGCCATAATGGCATTGCTGTATAATATCACAACAAAACTGCAGTCAAATTGTTACAGTCACCTGCAAAAAAACAAACATCCATGGGACAGTTTTATGGAATTTGTACTGAAATATTGTTTGTTTTTCATACTTATGAATGAAACACTGCGCCCTTGGGATTATACATTATATTTATTAATGATTAGTTCTGATGGACTCGGGTCAGATTTTGGTCTTTTTGTATGGTGACAATTTAAACATTATCAAGCCATTCCATGCTGTTTTTTAGAGAAGTTGTTAAAGTCATTTTTTTTCTTCTTTTTTTTAGGATATGGAATTATGGTTTGAATTTGGTTGCTGTATGTAATTATGGTTTAATTTGACGCAATACTGTTGAAAGGTTCGAATTAGCTTGCGTGATGTTTCTTTTTGGAGCACAGAGCATTTAAACTTGCTTTTTAATCTCTTTATTCTTGTTTTTGTGGATTTGTTTTTTACAATTGTTTGTGTAATTTAAAGGAGGCTAATTCACTCAAAAATTAATAATCCTGTCATCCTTACTCACCCTAATGTTGTTCCAAACCCATATGATTTTCTTTCTTCCATGAAACACAAAAAGAGATGTTAGGCAGTATGACAGTCACCCAGTCACCTTTCACTTTCATTGTTTGGAAAAAAAGATCAATAATCTATACATTTCTATAATCTCATTTTGTGTTCCACGGAAGAAAGTAACAGGAGTTTAGAACAACATGAGGGTGAGTCAGTGATGATAAAATGTACATTTATGTGTGAGCTATTCTTTTAAATGTTCTTTTCCCTCCTACACATGGCCCTTGTGGACAACAGCAGTCCTACATGTGCAAACATTAGATTTTAATATGATTGAAAATGCTGCTGTCTACTTATGGTAGATTTACAGTCTCTTGAGCAAGCAGTCTCTCTTTTTCTCGCTGTCTCTCTTTCCAGTTCATTCCCTATATAAGGAGATGAAGAGAAAAAAAAGGTTTCATGAATTTTAATTCCTCAGTAATTTATTACACGCTTGAATAATATGTATTTAAGAAACTGAGAACCAAAACAGAGAGAGCGAGATCGAGGATGGATGACAGCGAGGAACAGCAGTGCTGTATCACTATGTTTAAGTAGCTGGATGACAGCAACCATAACTCTCTCCATTAAGTAAATAAGTTTTAAAGAATTTATGATGAAGTGCGGCATTATTCAGAGGGGATATTCAATGATGACATGGACACATTAAATATGGTAAATGGCATTAAGCATCTCTCTCAGCCTTTTCCTCTCGTTCTCCTCTACACCCCCTCCCTCGCCCCAGCGCATGAGAAGCCGTCAATATGCCAATATGCAAGAGACTGTAAAAATAAAATTGATTTGCTAAATGTGAGTTAAGATAGATCTGTTTGCTTTTATCATCAATTCTGCTGTGGGAAAGAGTGATGTCACCAGCTAGGGTACGATTAAGACAAAACCCATCTGGTGGCTTTGATGAAGTGTGTTTTTTTGGGGGGTAGAGGTGGGGGGGAAGGTTAGGACGTTCAATCCACAAGTACTGAAATGTTTGTACAGATCTATGAGCATGTATATAGGTGTGATTGCGTGTTTGTTTATTTTCATTTAGTTTGTTTTTGTGTTTGGTGTTTGTTAGTATGATTTTACAAAGATGTTTTTATAATTGCGAGCAGGTGTTTGTTTGTTTGTTTGTTTGTTTGTTTGTTTGATTGTGTACAGTTGATTGTGTGATTATGCACTGGCTTTTGGTTGTATGATTGTGCACAATTGTTTGTATGATTCTGTAAAGGTGTTTGTGCAATTTGTACACAGGTGTTTGTTTGATTGTTCACAGGTGCTCATTTGTTTGATTGTGCACACACCTGTGTTTGATTGTGCACAGGTGGTTGTTTGATTGTGCGTAAGTGTTTGTGTGATTTTGCATTGATTATGGTTTAAATATCTGCGCAGGCGTTTGTATAATTGTACACAAGTGTTTTTTTGGGTGATTTTGTACAGGTGTTTGTGCAAAGGTGTTTGTGAGATTTTGCACAGGTGATTTTGAGATTGCACACAGGTGTTTGTTTGTATGGATTTGCCGCATGTTTTTTGTGTGATTGCGTGCAGGTGTTTATGTAATTGGCACAGGTGTTTGTGTGATTGCATGTGTGTTTTTGTTTGTGATTGTGCACAGGTGTTTGTTTTGCTTGATTGTGCACAGATTGTGTACTTTTTTCTTTCTGTGATTTAGCAGTTGAGTTTGTGTGAATGTGACCATTTTTGCTCGTCTGATTGTACACATTTGATTGTTTTGATTGCAAATGAAAATGTGTGTATTTGTGGCGTCACTGGCAGTTCTGGCTTACTTGGTGCCCTAGGCGAGATCTGTCATGGCACCCCCCTTAATATCAATACAAACATGAGATTCAAATCAATATTTAAGTCCTTTTTATACTCTACATCTCCACTTTCATGTCTCAAAGTGTAAGTGGAGATTCAGAGTAAAAGGGGACTTAAATATCTCACCCACAACTAACATGTCACTTCTGAAGACATAGATTTAACCACTGGAGTCTTATGGTTTACATTTATGCTGCTTTTATGTGCTTTTTGGAGCTTCAAAGTTCTGGCCAACTTTCACTTGCATTTTATACATACACAATATATATATATATATATATATATATATATATATATATATATATATATATATCATGATTATCTTATGTTTGTTCAGAATGTAAGAATACATTATGAGCATTCATAATCTTAACCATATAGACCTTTTAAGGCTGAGTAGCCTGTCAGGAACAATTCAGGACACCTTTCCCCCATCGCAATCTTGCAAGCTCTCTGTGGGGGCGGGGTGGCACGATTTGGGGCACCTTTCTCCCATCGCGAGCCAGGGGCAGGGCGGCACATTTCGGGGCACATTTTCGCCATCGTGATCTTGCATGCTTTGTTGGGGGGGCGTTATTCATGTACCCTGTTGTGCTGCCCCAGAGAGAGTTGACTCCCTAGGCAGCTGCCTATATCGCCTATGCCAGGATCCGCTACTGTGTGTTGTAAGGGGTTGGGTAGAATTTGTATCTGATTGTGCACAGGTGTCTGTTTGTGTGTATGATTGTGTGGCTGTTAGAGGCAATTTTAGAGGCCAGAAGCTCTTTGAAACACCTTCATAAATTTGAACACTTACTCACTCTGTGTGTGTGTTTGATTAATAAATGCTTTTGAATTACGAGTTCAGATGACTTCAGTAAATAAAACAGCCACCTGCTTCACCAACACACAAACACACACACAAACAAAAAACATTTTTCGGGGCATAGAAGTTTGGTAGTGGGCTGACAACCCTGGAAAGGTGTGTGTGTGAGCATATGTTTCTTATATGGTCTACATACATTTGTGTGTGTGTGTGTGTGTGCAGATTTGGGTGGTTTACGAGGACTTTTTTTAGGTTACAAACTGGTAATTACAAGGATATTATGCAATAAATGTGGTTTATGAGGACATTTCTAGTGTCCCCTTAATTAAAATTGCTTAAAAAACATTCTAAACAAATTTTTTGCAAATGTAGAAATGCAGAAAGTTTTTTATGATGGTTAGGATTAGGGATTGTGTTAGGTTTAGGGGATAGAATCTATAGTTTGTACAGTATAAAAATCATTATGTCTATGGAGAATCCTTGTGTGTGTGTGTGTGTGTGTGTGTGTGTGTGTGTGTGTGTGTGTGTGTGTGTGTGTGTGTGTGTGTGTGTGTGTGTGTGTGTGTGTGTGTGTGTGTGTGTGTGTGTGGCAGTTAGGGGGTGTCCAGGAGCTTTTGTCCACCTTTTGAGTGCAGAAACATAAATGGAAGGGACGTAGGAGAATAGCCCTGTGTGTTCTGTTCAGTTTCAGTTTATTTATCCCGTAGGAAATTACATTTGCACTAGTGACACGAAACACATTCAACATGCCAACAGCTACGGGGATAAATGAGTTCCTGTATCTCCTAGTTCTACCCCTAGGCTATATCTGCGGCCTGAGGGAAAGACTTCAAATTCTTTGTTCAAAGGGTGCTCAAGACTACTAAGTATTGAATAGGCTGTCTTTAAAGCTCGTTCCCTGAAAATTTCCTTAAGCTGAGTCTGTTGAAATCCTATCAGTTTCGAGGCAGGTTTAACCAGCTTTATCAGGCTATTCTTGCTGGTTAAACTAATGCAATTAAACCATGCCACAACACAATTAGACTTAACAGATTATATAAAACTACAATAAAACATTATCACTGTCAATGCATACCTTAAAGGAATTAATTTTCCTTTAAAAAAACATGCGCTGATGGATTTTCTTACAATAGAATCAAAACTCAATTTGTCATTAACAATTGTACCTAAATACTTGTATTTGGATACAATCTCAATATCCCTCCCTTGAATATCTGTCAGTGTGATAGGGGTCGCAGACCTTCCAATGTCTATAATCATGTCTTTAGTTTTAGCTGTGTTTATATCCAAACAGCAGGTTTTACACCAGGAAACAAAGTCCTCCACCACAAGACCGTGAGATACCTCATCATCCGCTAAAAGACTCACAATGACTCTAGAGTTAAGGGCTACTGGTCTAAAATCCTTTAAAACTTTTAACCACTGGAACAATCGTAGCACCTTTCCAGTCTTGTGGGACCGTTTGCATCTGAAGTGAAATGTTGAAAATAGATGAGAATATCCTACTTAGTTTTGAACTGCATGCATTCAACACTTTACCACAAATATTATCTGGTCCAGGGCTTTTATTTACTTTTATCTGAGTAAAAATCCTAGCTACTATAGATGCTTCAATATTAAAAACATTTTTGTCTTCATACATATCTTCATTTTGATCCCTATTAAACCTTAGATCAAATGTGTTCAATTCATTATCAAAACGCACATTAGAATTATACCCATCCAGAGAGACCATATTTCTTTTATCCTCTTGTAGTCCCATCATTCATTTCATACCATCCCACAAAGCCCTGAGATCAGAATTTGTGAACTGAAGTTCAAATTTGTCTTTATATTTATGTTTCGCTTTCTCAGTTTCTGCCCTTACATCTTTCCTAATAACAGAATAAGCCGTTCTATCACCACTTTTAAAAACACCCCTTTTCTTCCTAAGCGGAATTTTCAGTTTACCGTTAATCCAAGTCTTGTTATTCTAAAGACAGGTGACCACCATAGTAGAAATTACATTATCAACACAGAAAGAAATATAACTACACACAACATCAATTGATGTGACCTATCGGTGCACTCAAATCAACCCTGTAAGGCCATTATATTGTCCTCATTTCACTCGTGGACCTTTTGTGTCTCTGCTCCCCTTCTGCGCAATACAGTCTTGTTGGTTGGAAGCAAGTGCACAACACTGTGATCAGAGTAACGCAGCGGAGGGTCAGCAACAGATCTATAGGCAAGCTTGATAGGCCCATAACATAGATCAAGAGTTTTATTCCACCGATTGTGACAAGTAATGTAATGATGACAGTGACTTGGTGCTTTTTTACAATCACTATAGTTAAAATCACCCATTAAAAAGCATGGAGCATCAGGTGAAATGGACTCAAGTCTCTGCAACACGGACAAAATCACTTCATATGCAGTTTTGGCATTTGCCTTGGGATGAATGTACACAACCATCAGGAAAACCTGAGGAAATTCCCTGGGCAAGTAATACAGTTTCACCGATACCGACAGTAATTCAGTTTCCAGTAGGCAAATCCTCTCCCGTACAGTCACATTGTTGCACCACCGAGGGTTAATGTAAAAACATACTCCACCTTCATGTCGGTTTCCTGTCATTTCTGGATCACGGTCCAATCGTACTAGTAACCAAATCCATCAATATTGAGGATAGAATCTGTATTTTTGTCCGTCAGCCACATCTCTGTGAAAGCCATCACACACACACACGTCCCTAAACACGGGCCTGAAGTTCATCAGTCTTGTTTTTAAGAGATTGCACGTTAGCGAGGACTATAGAAGGCAGAGGCAGGGTTTTTTCCGAGGCAACTTTCTCACACGCTGTCTCACACTGCCCTTCTTACCCCATTTTCTAGTTTTGCTTACCAACATGCAGTTTCTTCCAGAGATGTTCTCAGGAAATTGACAGTTGTTAGAGGCACTGATATCATATGAAGGAGAGTTTATAAAATGACCCAACACCAGATTATTCCTGTTAAATCCCAGGAGAAACTCTTGAGTATACTGGATACTCTTTGATAATTTCTCAGCCACAAGGTTAAAAAATAAAGTTAAATTTTTTTTTAAAAACATCAAAAATGTGTGTGTGTGTGTGTGTGTGTGTGTGTGTGTGTGTGTGTGTGTGTGTGTGTGTGTGTGTGTGTGTGTGTGTGTGTGTGTGTGTGTGTGTGTGGCTGGAGATTAAAAGTGCGAGTGAATAGGGGTTAGGGATTACGCCTCCTGTCCCACACTCTGTCTTTTCAGTCCCACTATCCTGGTCTCTATCCTCTCTCTCTCTCCCTCTCTCTTTTGTCCCAAAACACTCTCTTTCTCCATCTCTGTCCCTCAGTCTGTCACTCTCTTGCTCTCGTCCACTCCATCTGTCATTCTTCCTCAGAAATATTTATCCGCTCCTCGTCTTCCCTCATTCTTTCCCTCTGATACATATTCCACCTCTCGTTTTCAGGGCTCGAAAGGAGGTTTAATCCCTGTCTCAGGGAAACTGACATCACCCATGCAAAGCCATTCAGAGAGACTTCTTAAACTCATCTCATGTGTTTTTATGAAGCATTATGTTTTCAAGTATTCACTGAGAATGTTTCCACTTATTCACCCACTCATTCTCAGGAGGATAGAGAGAAAGAGAGAGAGAGAAACCGGTTTTCCTGTATTGCGAATCGATTGGCAGAGAACTACAGTGTACAATACTGGCACAATTTCCATGTCGCTTTATTTAAAGGCAACATCAATTTACCCTGTTTACTTATTGAGCACAATTAATCAGTGCATATTATTCTAAAGGAAAAATTTGATGAAATGTATTGACATTCTCCACTTTAAAATGGTTTATGCTTCTTATGAAGCCATTCATCTGTGTTAACCCCGCTATTTTGTATTTATTTATTTATTTTAATAGCGGGATTTCTGGTTCTTATGAAAGAAATTAATGGGAAAAATACTTCCAAAACCAAGATGGCTGAAAAAGTGGGTGACACTATTGCACTCTATAGGAATGTTTGCCTTAGCATCAAGAAATGGCATTTACAATGCATTTAGCTTCTGTAATGGGACATTTCTGAATGACAGAGAATATTCAGCAGAAACATAATGTAGGTTGGACTCATCATTGGGACGTGGATGTCTAGCAAGGTGGGAAGTCTGTGTTAATTGCTTGTAGGGCTGGTATACAAATGATGTTGGGACAAAATCACTTTTTAGGGTAAGGTGTGTGTTTGCATGTCGCACTGCTAGGTGAGGGGGGTGCCTCTGAAAGTTATGACCTCATTAGATGTGTAAGAATGGGGGTGTGTGTTTGAGTTTCAGGGGGTTTACCTGCTGAAAGGTTCTGTAGGGAGGAGGGGGTGAGGTTTAATTAAAATTAACCTTACTTCTGTCTCTGTGGAGGAGTGGTGGTGGCGTAGTGGGCTAATGCACATAAATGTTAATAAGAAGGTCGCTGGTTCGACCCCCACAGCCACCAAGGCACTTAACTCCAGGTTGCTCTGGGGGGATTGTCCTTGTAATAAGTGCATTGTAAGTTGCTTTGGATAAAAGCGTCTGCCAAATGCATAAATGTAAATGTAAATGTCTCTCTTTCTCACTCTCTCCATAAGGAAAGAATTCCGACCTGCTGTGGGGTCTCCAAAAGACTGTTTTATAAACTCACGCAAGCAAACATGCAGGCTCCAAAATTAATACTTTCTGAGCACTAAATACAAGTAAAATATTTATTTGGTGAATAAATAAAATCACCTGGCACTTGCAGTTACATGGCAATTTGCTGGTAACTTCAGAAACTGCATTAGGACCAGCATTGGAACAAAATACATGCAAGACTGAATGATGATATGAATCTTACGTTTACGCATTTGGCAGACTCTTTTATTCAAAGCAACTCATAGTGCATTTAAGATATACACTGATGAGCCAAAACATTATGACCACTCACAGGTGAAGTGAATAACGTTGATCATCTTCTTGCAAGGCCACATGTCAAGGTCTGTGTAGATTAGATGGTAAGCAAACAATCAGTTCTCGTAGTCAATGTGTTGAAGTAAATGGGCAGAAGTAAAGACCTGAGCGACTTTGACAAATGCCAGATTGTAATGGCCAGAGGACGGGGTCAGAGCATCTCTGAAATGGCAAGACTTGTGGGGTGATCCTGGTCTGCAGTGGCGAGTACCTACCAACAGTGGTCCAAGAAGGGACAATCAATAAACCAGCGACAGGGTGTTGGGCGCCCAAGGCGCATCGATGCGTGAGGGCAATGAAAGCTATCCTGTCTGGTCCAAACCGACAGAAGGTCTACTGTGGCACAAGTCACATAACATTTTTATGAGTGCCCATGATGTGGGACATTTTTCTACCCATTGTACGTTACGTCATTGTTTTGGCTGATGCTCGCTCGTTCGCGTCCCTATGGAGTGTGTGCACGAGCAATAGGTAGCTGACTGCAGTTAATGGCCACAAGTGTCATTAATAACATGGGTTTCTGAATCTTACATACTGCACCTTTAATAAAAATCATCCAAACACAGTTTAATGGCAAATAATTTTTGATACTGTACACATTCCTTTGACTTTCTCATAGTGATTTCTGTTACAAATGTGGGAAACATAGGCAAGTGTAATTTGTTGTGGTTGTGGAAAAGCTACGATAACATCTGCCAAATTTGCTTGAGGAAATCATGTTCCATTGTTTTTAACCTCTGCTCAAAAACCTGAAAAACATTCATTGCTGCCATCACTCAATGAGAGTAGATAATAACATGTTTATATAAAAATTAGTTTACTAGAAATTGTGTAGTGTTTGCGTTAAAACACAGTTGTACTAAGGATTTCCTACACCCACCCCCCTCCCCACCCTCCCTTCCTCCCTCCCTTTGTGAAACCATGCCAAAGACAGCAAGCATTAAAAAGTATTCCAGAAGTTTTCAGTGGAAATCTGTTTAGATCACATTGTCAAACTGTCAATCACTACGCCGGACGATTGTGTCAGGGTTAATCTTAAAACGTGATCGCCAGTCAATTCTGGGGTAATTTCCTAATTACAAAAATACAGCAGATGTGTACCAGTGACCTGGAAGCTGTTCAGTTTTTAAACAGACATGTTTGAGAAGTCTTGACAGGGTTTTTTGGTCTGCGGGGTTGCGCTGGATTCGATTCATGCCTCTCAACATCATGTTTGTAACCGAAATTGAAAGTTGATGGAAAACATGCCATTAATATGAGGAAACAGGATTTTATTTCAACCATTCTTACTTTCTGGCTTCTTGTGAATGTATTAACCCTGTCTCACTCTCTATCTGTCCTCACACCTGTATGTCTTTTTGCTCTCACTATCTTTTTTTGCTATAATAGACATTGACGTGAACAAAAACAAGGCTTAGGGGGGATACAAATATAGTCTGCTCTACAGGCCGCATTTAATTCAATCTGAAAAAGTGATTCTATGAGGGATCTACACAAATAAATTCAACTCATTTCATGAATTAGGCCCAATATTGTTTGGTACCTGGGTTATAATCACTCCACCAACAAAACATGAACAAAAAGTCAAGTGGACAAAAAAGTCTTGAAAAAAAGTGTTGTGAAAATTAGATTAGGAAAACATTTACAGCCTCATTTTCGTTTGTGTCTAATTCAAATATTCTGTCTACATGAACAAAAAAAGTCTATGGCACCAGTATTTAATTCATAAGCATCATTAGTAGTTTAAGCATCATTAGACATATGCATAACTTTTCTGTCACACAGCAGTAGTTTAATATGACAATGAGGTCATAAACCTTTAAAGTGTAAACTTTGCAAACTTTCTAAATACAAGTGCACACTAATAAAAAAAGAAGCACAATCTACTTTATCAGGGAATGTTTTAAGTTTGTTTGTTTATGCACTCACTCTCATATAGTTTGTTCAGATCTGCAGTACATTTTTACTGTATTTTCCTTGAGTTCTGTCTTCTACCTGCTTAAACCAGTTCAGAGAAGCGCACACGCGTGGATCAGCTTTCCTTGGCTCAGTTCGGATCTCTGGTTTGGTTTGCACACTTGTTTTAATATTATTTTGTTTTAAACAGTTTTCTCAGGACTTTCTCTCTCTCTCTCTCTCTCTCTCTCTCTCTCTCTCTCTCGCTCTCTCTCTCAAGAAGACTGATACTATTTATAAAGTACCTGAATGAGTGGAAAGGAGAAGTGTGTGTGTGTGTGTGTGTGTGTGTGTGTGTGTGTGTGTGTGTGTGTGTGTGTGTGTGTGAGCGTGTATTTATCACTTTGTGGGGAACAAATGTCCCCATAAGGATAGTAAAACCCGAAATTTTTGACCTTGTGGGGACATTTTGTCGGTCCCCATGAGGAAAACAGCTTATAAATCATACTAAATTATGTTTTTTGAAAATGTAAAAATGCAGAAAGTTTTCTGTGAGGGTTAGGTTTAGGGGTAGGGTTAGGTTTAGGGGATAGAATATAAAGTTTGTACAGTATAAAACCATTATGTCTATGGAAAGTCCCCATAAAACATGGAAACACAACATGTGTGTGTGTGTGTGTGTGTGTGTGTGTGTGTGTGTGTGTGTGTGTGTGTGTGTGTGTGTGTGTGTGTGTGTGTGTGTGTGTGTGTGTGTATTTATCGCTATGTGGGGACCAAATGTCCCCATAAGGATAGTAAAACCAGACATTTTTGACCTTGTGGGGACATTTTGTCAGTCCCCATGAGAAAAACAGCTTATAAATCATACTAAATGATGTTTTTTGAAAATGTAAAAATGCAGAAAGTTTTCTGTGAGGGTTAGGTTTAGGTTTAGGGGTAGGGGTAGGGTTAGGGGATATAATACATAGTTTGTACAGTATACAAACCATTATGTCTATGTAAAGTCCCCATAAAACATGAAAACACAACATGTTTTCATGTTGTGTGTGTGTGTGTGTGTGTGTGTGTGTGTGTGCGCGCGTGCGTGCGTGTGTGTGTTTGTGTGGTGAGCAGAGTGTGATTGAAGCTGACACATGCTGTATTATCATGTGTTTCACGTTAGCTGGCTCTAAACTTCTGTGTGGGGTAGACAGTTCAAACATTCCACTCAACCTTTACACACACACACTTACCTCCTCAACCAAGAATAAAGCTCAGCAAAACAGATAGAGTTACTAAAACCTGCACTTGGAGGAAGGTGGAGGGGAGCTGAAAATGAGAGAAAACGAGAGAAAACGAGAGTTTGCAGAACCAAAACAATGAATTGAAACAAGAACAGAATAAAAACAAAGTACTGTAGTAAGAAAAGGAAAATGGACTGAGCGAGAGATGATTGAAACATGGGAAAGAGAGACAGACACACAAGAGTTGGAACTGGACCAAGAATTGAGGAAAGAGAGAAAGAGTAATCAGATTTTCCAGGTGTCAGCAGGTAGACTGTCCCTGGCCATCCTCTCAGATAACAGGTTAACACACAAACATACACCCATATATACACACAGATACACACTAGACAGTCCTTTTGTTGGCTGTGTCAGCCCTGATCCATCATGGAGGATTTTTCTTGGTCTGTCTTTGTAATGTTAGGACAGAGAACAGCTCTAATTGTTGATGCTGTTCAAGACAAGCTACCATTTTAGTGTAACCACAGGAACGCCCTCTCCATCAGTAACCACGCAGATTATAACCCTCCCATTGGCAACTTTTAAAACAAACCCACTAGAGAGTAGAGATACCTTGTTTGCGATAATCTAATGTTAATGTTTAGTGTATTGTAATTCAAAACAGTGAACAATTGTGATATTTTACTCACTTTTTTTCTTTTGAAATGCATTAATTTCGTTACTTTTACCCCTCTTTTCCACAGTAGAACGGCATTTCCTCTACTGAAAATGGAGCTTTCGAAAACGCTCTCCATTGCCTCATACTTTGGAAACTGAAAACTGAGTTTTTTAATGATAATGGATTAGTGTGGGTGTTGTCTCATTCATCTTCATTTCAATTTTGTGCTTTACTCAACATTTGCTGAACTTCCTGCTTTACTTGATCATACAGCCAAAGAAGTAGCGTAGCACAAAGAATTGTCAGTGTAGGAAAAAAAAAAGCATCATGAGGGAATAGCGTACCTTGGTTCCAGTGTATTTATCATTATACAAAAAACTTTGCAGTCTGAGGGCCGAAACATAATCAATGCAAGTACTTAACAATATAATTTAACAAAACATTGTTTTCTCAACATTGTCACAAGGGGTGCTATAGAGACATTAGTGTGAACTGTCCACTTCTCCTGTGTTTTTTCTCTTTCAACTGAACTGTTGTAATGCCGGAACAACAGTTTAAAGAGAATATTGCTGAGCAAGTAAGTTAAAGTCAATATATTTATAGCAACTGACCTGAATAATAACACATCCAGTTTAACTGAACAGACGTTTGAAGGTAACTCTATCGCCCACTTGAGTACTGAGATTTGTTCTCCCCATGGTACATTTACATTTACGCGTTTGGCAGACACTTTTATCCAAAGCAACTTACAGTGCACTTATTACAAGGACAATCCCCCCGGATCAACCTGGAGTTAAGTGCCTTGCTCAAGGACACAATGGTGGTGGCTGTGGGGATCAAACCAGCAACCTTCTGATTAACAGTTATGTGCTTCTACGCCACCACCACTCCAAGGGTAATGCAACATCTGTGTTCGCATAATTGCGTAGAGTATGTTTTGGCCTTAAAAACAGTGCACTAATCTGTTTTTAAATGAAAATGGATCCCTGATAGCACAAGTTCATCACCCAAACGTCTATTTTACATGTCTGTTTACACCTGGAAGATGTTATATTTAGGTTGTTTGTTCATCTGCAATACATTTATAAGACGTTTCCACTCAGATGTCAATAAGACATTAAAACTTTGAGATGTTTATGATTTAGAATATTTGTAAATCTGATATTTTTAAGATATTTAGCAGATGTTAATTAAAATGTGATGCTTTCCAGATGAAATGCTCTTAAACGGACATCTCGGAGATGTGCGTGTGCTATCTGGTATTAGTGTGGATGTGTTCTCATTCATTTGAATTTAGTGCTTTGCTCAAAAAGTGCTCAAAAAGGATCTGTACTGACATCCTTACAAATTAAACATTTACATTTTAGTCATATTGAAATGATAGCGTTCATTGATCTACTGTCGCAGTATGTTTCGTCTTTTCACACACATTTTGCTGCGTTTATCCTTCACCAAAAATGGAGTGTTTTGAAAATACTCTCCGTTACCGCATATTTTGGAAAACTATGATGGATTTGTGTGAATTTGGCCTGAGTGGTCACTCTCTTTTACCCCCAGAAATATCCATGTGACAAACGTAACTAAAACTATTTATTTGTTGCGTTAAAATTTTTATTTATTATTGTGAGGTAAAACAATGTGAGATTTTTTAATTCGTTTTTTTCCCAGCCTCTACTAGAGAGAGAGAGAAAAGAAAAAGAAAGACAGAGAGAGAGAGTGAGATGTTTTGTGTGTGTACGAGAGAGAGACTTACAAGGTTTCTACTTTAAATAGGGCGAGAACACATCCATCTTCCCTGGTCTTCAGATTGTCCGGTCTCTCTTTTTCTCCTCAGTGGTTGCTCCCCTCTTTTCCTTGTCTTATTTTCTTTATGACGGCCATTGTAACCTCTTTAGAGTGGCAGGCGGAAGCCACGCCATTGGCCGTCGCTCCAGAGGCCTGGCTTGATTGACAGCGGGAGACCGGCCAACTGCCACCAGGACACCCAGCCATAAATCATCAGCTATGGAGCGCGCCCACTTCCTGAAATGCTACCATTGCCTGCATGGGACAAAAAGTCCTTTGTGAGGGGATTTTATTTTGGAGAGAAGGTTTAGGGGGTCTCGGGACAGTCTGCCAGGGCCAACCACGCTGCCTGCCTGTCTGTTGAGAGACGATTGAACGTCTGAGCCAAGTGCAGAGAGAGAGATTTCACTTGGTTGCCACTCTTTGTACTTTACTGACATTAACAGCTCTTCCAGGTGCCTGATCGCCCCCTCCACCTCTTCTAACCCCTAGTTGACACACACATACTGTAAGTCATCCAAATAAAACACACATAAGCATCATATCTCTTTATTATATGAACTGAGAGTAGTAAGACAAAGAATTTTCAGCTTTCTTACAGTTTAAATGGATAGTTCCCCCAAAAATTAAAGTCTCAACAACATCCCTTAGCCAAACCTTAAAATGTGATTGGTGGTAGGACATGTCCTACTTGGCAAAATCACGGTCACAATGCTATGTCATTCTATAACATTCACAACTGCATGCTTTGGCAGATGTCATTTACATACAGAAGTATTTAAGGTACAGTAGCAAAACAGACTTTTTAATTCTAAAAATTAGCGAGAAGGTGTAAAATGGTCATGTAAAACTAACTTTTGACTTATTGGTGCAATAAACCTTGACTAACAAGAGAAACTGACTTTAGGGACAAAAATAAAATGCTACAAAGGTGTAGAAAACTGCCCCTTTAATACGTTTAGTAGCCTAATAACTTAAGACTTAATGCATTTTCCATGCAACAATTAAACCCTCAATTGAGTTGAACTGATGCCTGACGGTCAGGTATCACTGGAACTGAAATGCTTGTGAATTATCTGGCGTTGTGGTCAAAGGCTCCGACATGGAAGTGAACTTCCCTCAACAACTGCATCCAGATAAGAGTCCCACGCCAGAGGAGATCTCCATCTTTCTGTTTTCACACATATCTCCCTCCTCCTCTCTCTCTCTCTGTCTGTTTTTCTTTTTCCGCTACGTTGTCAGACAGATAGACACAGGCCTGTTTTCTTTTTCAATATAGATCTGAAAGCAAGGGAGAAGCAGAGAACAGGATGTGGCCCTAGAGAGGTACAGATGAGAAATCCCTGACACCTCCGTAAATCTGGACGTCCCGTGTCCACCCTCCATTGCCAGTGTGTGTGTGCTGCGAGTGTCAACCTGCCACAAGAGGAAAACATTCCTGTGTGGTTCTCAAACAAATTCAGGAGGTTTGCTCTGAAAATAAGGTCTTTCCTCGTGGCTTCACTTATTCTTTTTCCCTCTCTGGCTTCGACTGTCCTCCCCAGTCTAGGCTGGTAGAGAAAAGGATGAAGGTTTTCATTGTGCTGTTGTTTATTCTGCATTAGTCGGTGTTTAGCTTTTATGATGAATTTGCACTTGATATTTAGCAGTCTCACTGGGTCTCGTGTCCTGTCGTTCTGTCTCCCTCTCTCTGGCTTTGTCCTAAAACCTACATCCTACAGTACACAATCCATTGAGCAAACTGCACGTCTATCACTCACAGCCTCATTTTCATTTGTGAAAAATGAAATATGGTGTCCATCTGCCCTGAATAACATCTGTGGCAGCATCTAAAATGTAACCTCATATGTGACTAATTTGTTGCACTCTGCATAGAACAACTCTGTGTGTAATACAAACAGCACTCTTTATGTGACGAACACATGAGATTCCAATCACTGTTCATTTAAATAGAGCTAACAGTATGATACTCTACTATCCCTGCATACCGCGGGTCTTTAGAGACCCAGGACCTCATTCCACCCCCTGTACCTCATCTGTTTTTTTGGAGTTGTGCCCACACCTCAAAATTGCAAAAAAAAAAAATTAAATAAAATATATATATTATATATATATAAGATATGTTGAATCATCATATTTTATATGCATGTACGCATACATAATATACATATTATTTCTTACTCAAGGTGGCACTGATGTTTCATTGACTGACTTATATTTGGCATTGCTATTTGAAGAAGAAACAACATGGAAGTAAACTTATGTCAAGTAAAACACATGAAAAGTATGATATGACTTATCATTTTCGTGTCCTACTGAAATAATGAAGAATAAACAGCCAGTTGCATCTCATGATATTTCAGTGTGATAATTATTATTAATTATATATAATATAATCATTCCTGTTCTTTATTTTTCCTGATTTGTTGCATTAACTTTTTATTTATTTTTTTAAATATTTTTTTGTTGTTGTTGTTTTCTAATTGTCTTGAAAATATATATTTTTTTAAATTTGACACGATCTGGGCATTTTGTACATACATTTAAGTGCCGGATCTCCAAAGACAAATATGTAAGAGTGTTTGGGACAATTCTGCATTTAAAGGTTAATTGTATATTTACATACAGTAACACACATTTTGGGTATAATAGTCCATTTATATTATACAGTTTTTTAGGCTATTGATACTTGAATTTTGTGATGTGATATGAATTTTAAGTAGATTTATAATACTTATGTGGAGCGGAGGGGGCGGGGCCAGGCTGGAATGTCTCACGCCCGGTCCCCAATCGGCCTGATGGGGCGCGCGAGGGATAAAGGCGGCCGGTGACTGATGGTTTGAGAGATAGAGAATTATGGGCATGTCCGTCATGTGTGTGTTTGTGTTTGTGCTTTTTGTTTTGAGTTTAATTCAACATTATTTATATTGACAAGCCGGTTCTCGCCTCCTCCTTGCCCAGTGAATATGTTTCAGGAATACTTTTGAGTCAATTTCTGCATAGCCACATACTTTGAAGAACAAAGAATATAGAGAGTTTTTTTTCATTATGGCCCAGGAATAAAGGCCGTTATATACTTCATATGAAACTGAAGAATGAACGGCTGCAAGTCATTTAACAAACAATCTGGTGAAAAACAGGGTGGGGGGTTAGTTTGTTTCGGTGGATCGTAACAGCTTCATCTGTACGTTTGTTCACGTAGAAGCATTTTCTAAGACTAAGCTTTTTATTATTAGTCTACAAAAGGAATAAAATCTACTCAAATACTCTTAAATGATGTAAATGTAATTGGTGCATATTATGCACACATATAGCGTGTTAGCTCAATAGCTCCATGAATTCAGACTCTAAACAAGACAAATGACACATTATCTACTGCATTACTTTAAATCATCATTGAGTGGTTAAAAACAGCTTCTTTTACTGACCTCATGTGAATAATACTCATAGTGTTACGATCCCTGCGTTCTCTGTTTTCACTGTCACGTTTATGTCACCTTTCATTGTGGTCCGCCCCGCGTTTTCCGTTTCACTCTCGCCAGTCGCGTCCCATGTCACTCTTCTTTGTTGTCCGTCCCGTGTTTTCCGTTTCACCGAACACGCTCCCTGTCATGTCTTCCTTGTTGCCCGCCTGTGTTTCACTGTCTCTGTTAGAACTACACTTCCCTTCGTCCTCACTCCTCATCACCGCTGTCACAGCGTTATTGTCCGCACCTGTCGTCTATTTTATTATCACCTGTCTTCGTTAATCTATCATTGGTTTTGTTTGCTCATTGGTTCCATTGTTCTCTGTCTGTGTATTTAAGCCCTGTCTGTTTGTTCTGTGGTTGTCGTTCGTTAATGTCAGTATAATGTTTCCGTGTATCAGTTCCGATGTCTGCTTAAACGCTCTCTGTCCGTGTTCCCTGTCAGTCTGTCTACTCGTTCATGGTTACCCTGTTGTCCGTCCAAGGTTCCCCTGCTGTTCTCGCGCTCCTGCCTGTTTTCCCATCGTGGACTTTGCTTTGTTCTAGTGTTTGTTTATTTCTGTCCTTATCCTAAAAAATCCTCGGCTCCGTCTCCTGAGCCTTCCAGGCCTCCGCCTCTAGGGCCTCCTACGGCGCCACCTCCTACGGCGCCACCTCCTAAGGCGCCACCTCCTACGGCGCCACCTCCTACGACGCCACCTCCCTCGGCTCCATCTCCTGAGCCTTCCAGGGCTTCGCCTCTAGGGCCTCCTACGGCGCCGCCTTCCTCAGCTCCGTCTCCTGGGCCTTCCTCAGCTCCGTCCCCAGAGCCTTCCAGGCCTCCGCCTCTAGAGCTGCCTACGGCATCACCGCCCTCGGCTCCGCCACCAGAGCCTCCCGAGCCTCCTACGGCTTCGCCTCCTGAGCTTCCAGAGCCTCCCTTAGCTCCGCCTCCAGGACCTGTCCCTGTCCGATGGCCTCCTCCCAGGCCCCCTGAACCGGCCCCTGCTCTACGGCCATCTCCCAGACCACCAAGACCTGTCCCTGTCCGATGGCCGCCTCCCAGGCCTCCTAGACTCGTCCCCGTCTTGTGGCCGTCTCCCAGGCCTCCTCGACCTGTCCCTGTCCTGTGGCCACCTCCCAGGTCCCCTGAACCGGCCCTTGCCAAGTGGCCAGCCCCCGGGCCATCTAAACCAGCCTCTGTCCCGTGGCTGCCTCCCAGGCCTCCTAGACTCGTCCCCGTCTTGTGGCCGTCTCCCAGGCCTCCTCGACCTGTCCTGTGGCCACCTCCCAGGTCCCCTGTACCGGTCCTTGCCAAGTGGCCAGCCCCCGGGCCATCTAAACCGGCCTCTGTCCCGTGGCCACATCCCAGGCCTCCTGACCCGGCCCCTGTCCTGTGGTCTCCTCCCAGGGCCCCTGACCCTGTTCCTGTCCTGTGGCCTTCTCCCAGGGCCCCTGACCCTGTTCCTGACCTGTGTCCTCCTCCCAGGCCTCCTGAACCGGTCCCTGCCCCGTGGCCAACTCCCAGGCCACCTAAACCTGTCCCTGTCTCGTGGTCAACTCTCGGGCCACCTAAACCTGTCCCTGTCTCGTGGCCAACTTCCGGGCCACCTAAACCTGTCCCTGTCTCGTGGCCAACTTCCGGGCCATCCAAACCTGTCCACCTATTGTGGCCGCCTCCCAGACCACCTAAACCTGTCCTTGCCCGGTCAATACCTCCCTGGCCTCCTCAACCTGTCCCTACCCGGTGGATGCCCCCCAGACCACCTGACCCGGTTCCCTTCACACACCCCCAGAGTCTGACTTTCTGCCCCTTGTACCCCCATGGACTGCCTAATTGCCCCCTGTGCCTCCTTGATCTGCCCCTGTGTCCCTTGTGCCCCTTTTGGTCTGTCTTTTCTCCCCCTCTTCTAGCCCCCCTCGCCTGGAACATTTTGTGTTTTTGTTTTAAGTTTGTTTAGACCGTCTGGAATCTGGTCCTTTTGAGGGGGGGCTATGTTACGATCCCTGCGTTCTCTGTTTTCACTGTCACGTTTATGTCACCTGTCATTGTGATCCGCCCCGCGTTTTCCGTTTCACTCTCGCCAGTCGCGTCCCATGTCACTCTTCTTTGTTGTCCGTCCCGTGTTTTCCGTTTCACCGAACACGCTCCCTGTCATGTCTTCCTTGTTGCCCGCCTGTGTTTCACTGTCTCTGTTAGAACTACAATTCCCTTCGTCCTCACTCCTCATCACCGCTGTCACAGCGTTATTGTCCGCACCTGTCGTCTATTTTATTATCACCTGTCTTCGTTAATCTATCATTGGTTTTGTTTGCTCATTGGTTCCTTTGTTCTCTGTCTGTGTATTTAAGCCCTGTCTGTTTGTTCTGTGGTTGTCATTCGTTAATGTCAGTATAATGTTTCCGTGTATCAGTTCCGATGTCTGCTTAAACAATCTCTGTCCGTGTTCCCTGTCAGTCTGTCTACTCGTTCATGGTTACCCTGTTGTCTGTCCAAGGTTCCCCTGCTGTTCTCGCGCTCCTGCCTGTTTTCCCATCGTGGACTTTGCTTTGTTCTAATGTTTGTTTATTTCTGTCCTTATCCTAATAAAGCCCGCGTTTGGATCCGCACTCTTGTCTGTCTTCCCTCATCATCACACATAGTGAGGCATACATTCATTGATAACATTTTATATTATATTAACATTTCTCTTGCCATGTTTGGATATATATTTTTTACTCTCACAGTGCGTTATCAAATTGGTTTCTCTGTGAAGGATGTATGTGAAAATGCCTTAAAGAACAAGTCAAAGCAAGGTATTTTAAGAGACAGCATAATCTTGCTGCCTACCTTGTTGAAACAGCCTTTACGTCAGGAGCGTGCCTGTGATGCCTTAAAATTCTTTCTACAGAGGCAGCTCAATAAGTTTTGGAAAAGGGCATCTCTCTCTTCCTTTCTCTCTCTGTCAAGCAAACCCACACACGCAAACACCTGGAGTTAGCCACATTAGCCAGATTTTTCACCCAAATGGAAATGTGTGCTGTCATATGGCCATCGCCCCTGATGATCTGCTGTCCAATCAGTCACGAGCAGCCTGTCGGCCCCGCAAATAGGCCTGTCACTCTCCCCGTCGGCATGGTAATGGATGGTCCATCAATAAAGGGGGGCAGGCATGGTGGAGTAAGGTCCAGTGTGTGATGAGTCCACTGCCGTCTGTCTGAAGTGTACATGTATGAGAGATGTGTGTATCTCTGTTAGTTTGTTTGTGTAATGTGCATTTGTGTATGCATGAGATGTGCAATGCTATAAAAAAGTGTTGTGACATTATTGAGCTTGTACCATGGTAATACCACGTGTTTTTGAGATGCACTGTGGGAATGCCATGTTTTTGTACATGTCCCATGATAATACCATGTTTTTTGGGGGGATTTTTGTTTTTGCATGTAGCATGGTAGACCAAAATTTTTGGACATGTACTGTGGGAAAACCATGTTTTTTGTATGTGTAACATGGTAATAGCATGTTTGTTTATTTTTTGGCATGCATCATATTAATAGTTTTTTATTTCTTTTTTTATGTGTAGCACAGTAAAATAATGTTTATGTATATACTGTGTGTATATATATATATATATATATATATATATATATATATATATATATACACACACACTACCAGTCAAAACTTTTAAAACACTTGATGTAAACGTTTCTCATGATCTTAAAAATCTTTTGATCTGAATGTGTATGTTTGAAATTATTCCATAGTTTCGATGACTTTACTATTATTCAAAAATGTGAAGAAAATAATTATAATAAAGAATGAGTGTTTCAAAACTTTTGACCGGTAGTGTATATGCAATGATAATACCATGATTTTTGGCATATGCACCATGGTATTACCACTTTAAAATAATACCATGGTTACAGTAGCTTGCAAGTGTGTGTGTGTGCGTGTGCTGGTAGCCTTTGGTGGTCGTAAATAAAAGAGCTGTACTTGAGGTGGAGATAAGGAATTATTGCTATTTACTCGGACTCACACTCAGTATTCATCAACACACACACATTCACACACAGAGATATGAGTCCGATCCCGCCGTGTCACACTTATTTATGTCTGCTGCTCTCAATACAGCTTCATTGGTGTGTTATACTCAGTGGAGTCATCCGTTCCTCATGGTATGTGTGGATGAGAATAGGATGATGCATTCTGTTGTCAGGGAAACAATCAGCAAGGCCGGTCATTACGGTAACCGGATCGCCATGGATGCCTGCCCTGTAAATAACACCTCCATCGGCCCACCGGTCGTCACGGAGACAAATGCCGGGCTTTTAATTAGGCTAATAAAACAAGAAGAAAGGGCTGAAAGCCCGAAGTGGCTGTCAGTTACAGAAGATGCATCACACACACACACTTACAAGCAAACTAAGAGTCACTGAAAACCTCAGTGTGTCCACTCATATAAACACATGACTACTTATAGTTAATGTGGGCACACTATTTTCTTATATTGTTTTTATACAAAGATAATTATAGTTACTATAGATTAACCCTAAACCTAGCCATAAAAGAAAACTTTTAGCATTTTTAAAAAATAGAAGAAGACAGTCCCTGCATCCGAAATCACATATTGTCACAGTATGTACTGTATTTGATAAAGGATGCAACCCTCTGCTGGAGAAACAGTATGTTCTATAGGTATGCATGTGAGCAGTATGAAAAGATTTCGGATATACTTCATCCGTGGACATGGGTATTGACCCGTGACCCGAATATATTGCATAAAAACAATAACCATGGAAATTATCTGCTCTGGTTTTGTTAAACAAGCATCATTTAAGCACAATAAACAACTTTTTGGTAAATGCAGGTTTTTTTTTTACATCCAGCGTTTTGAACAAGATGTCGCCTTGATGGATTATGGGATCGTAAAGAGTTCAGTTGATCTGCCGGAAAGAGTAGGTCATCCGGGTATTTCTCACTTATTGCTTCATGAATGCTGTGGATTTGGACAAACTACTTCATTGGCACACTGTTTTAGGTATACTGTATTGGGAAGTATGGATATTCGGATGCAGTGAATATTTTATTTATGAATAGTTTTTCAAATGTAGACGTACCCAAACATTTTAAATTTTTTTTGGTCTGACATAGCTAACTTCTGGGGATGTTCCGCAGAATGTTGCCTCAGTCACCATTCACTTTCATTGTATATTTTTTTGTCCATACAATGAGAGTGAATAGTGACTGAAACTAACATTCTGTGTAACATCTCCTATTTTGTTCCATAGAAGGAAGTCATACTGGTATGTAGCAATTATGACAATTTTCATTTTTGGGTTAACTATCCCTAATCCCTTTGCCCCAAGTGAAGGAGTTCAAGTACCTCGGGGTCTTGTTCACGAGTGAGGGGACAATGGAGCGGGAGGTTGGCCGGAGAATCGGGGGCGGTTTTTGCACTCGCTCTATCGCACCGTTGTCACGAAAAGAGAGCTGAGCCGAAAGGCAAAGCTCTCGATCTACCGGTAAATTTTTGTTCCTACCCTCACCTATGGTCATGAAGGTTGGGTCATGACCGAAAGAACTAGGTCGTGAGTACAAGCGGCCGAAATGGGCTTCCTCAGATTGGTGGCGGGCTTCTCCCCTAGAGATTGGACATCTGGTAAGGATGCCCTCTGGCCGCCTCCCTAGGGAGGTGTTTCAGGCACGTCCAGCTGGGAGGAGGCCTCGGGGAAGACCCAGGACTAGGTGGAGAGATTACATCTCAACACTGGCCTGGGAATGCCTCGGGGTCCCCCAGTCAGAGCTGGTTAATGTGGCTCGGGATAGGGAAGTTTGGGGTCCGCTGCTGGAACAGCTGCCCCCGCGACCCGACTTCAGGTAAGCGGTTGAAGATGGATGGATGGATGGATGGATGGATGGATGGATGGATGGATGGATGGATGGCTATCCCTTTAAGTTAGAAGCCTCACTTCTTACAGTTGGATACTGTCCAGAACTGGTACTTAAAAGAGTTGGTGTTTTCTCATAATCAGTGAGGTACCTGCTTACAAAAAATATTTTAAATATTTAAATTAGGAAGTTGCCTTTCTCTTTCTTGCTGCCTTGCTTTCTATTTTCCATACACACCATCTTGGAAGCGATGCATGGTATTTCCAGAACCAAGTTTTTTTCAGGTGCTTTACTTTTGAACTTTGTTTACCCAAACTAATTTAAATAAAATTATTTCCTTCGTCTGCTTAATTTCACAACACCTCACTTGTCACAATGAATGACCCAGTGTCTTTCTGCTGGCTTAGTGAAAAGCTGCCCTGCAAAGCTATAATATATGGCATCAGCTGGTATGTTTTCTGAGGACTGGAATATTTTAAAGGTGATAAAATAAAAGTTACTGGTAATAATAGAGCCAGACGGGCTCCATATGTCTCAGTGAGAGAAGCCACTTGGTCAGATTTCTCCAAAGTCTTCCCTCAACGTTCTGCTTCATTTCCTAAAAGTCAACTTAGGTGATGAATTCAGCTCAAGAGGTAAAAAATGATGTAGAATGGAACATGGAATTGAGTTTTAAAGGGCAGCAACCGAAATGACTGAATTTTAATGGAACTGACCTCAATGCCTTGGGTAGCCCATGATGACTTTGAAGCACAAGCCGTTTTTGTTCCATCAAACCACTTTAATGCTCCTAAACACAAAAACACATGCCGTATTTCATATACAGTAGCTTAGCTATCTGGTGTCAACATGATGCCATGGGAAGTCGGCATGCTGTTTTCGAGTGTTTTAAGTACTCCAGGATCGGCCACATTATGCCCAGTGCTTGAAGTGGTGAAGTTTTTCTTGGGTACCACCACTTCTCAGTGTCTCCTGTTATGATGTAATGTCTTTATTTAATGTATGTCATTGATTTGATGGGGCCCGCCAATCACTTTTATCTGACCTTCCAAATCATTTTTATATACATCCGAACGCTCTCTGAGCAAAACTCAGTGGTGAGTTTAACAACACTCAACACATGCAGGGTTTCCCGCAGCACTTTGAAACTAAGGCGGCCGCCTAAGCAACACACACCTGCCGCCTTAACTACGTCGTCAAAAAAATATATATGAGCGATATTCGCCATGTTACTGTGTCCTGTTTTCTCCCTTTCCATCTAAAATTTTCCAGCGCGAATTTTAGCAGAGCGACTCGACAGTAAAGGAGCGAATCGATCAGTTTACGGTCGGTCAAGTGCGAGATAAGATGTGAGTTGCTAAACTAAACATTTGCTATTTGACAGTTTTTTTTAGGTCATAAATGTTAAACGAATCACAAAAATAATCAGGCAAATTAATAAACTTTTGTCTATTTTCGCCATTTTGAACTGAAAATAGACCACTATGTGACGTGACTGATGTAATGTAGCCTAATAATTAATTTACTGTCATTGTGAGGGGACAAGAAACATTAACCAGGGTACCCGCAGGATCTTAAAAGCATTGAAAAATAATCTCAAATTAAGGCCTTAAAAGCCTTGGATTTGGTATACAAAGTCTTGGATTTCGTTACAAAGGTATTATATATTTTTTGCCTTTACTAGGATTAAGTTCATACCATAACAAAATTAACTGTTACTAATGCAGGCTAATTAAAAATTCATGCAACGTTGAGTGCATCCCGCACTCCACGTCATAGCAGAAAGCGTGAAGCGTGCGCACCGTTACTATGGTTACTAGGCAAGTGAATTGCAGAACAAGATAGTAGCCAAGCGTAGTTTGTCGTCTGAAGTGGGAACGTTTCAGTTTAATGCCAGAATTCAATCATTTAAACCCCAAATCAGAGCTTTTCTGTTAAAAGAACATGTTTTCTACCCGGTCTTTTCAATAGTATCTGGCAATCATGCGTGCAGCTCTCTAACGCAAGAAGCGCGGATGATCTGAAAACACAGACGAGCTGGAGTTCAGCAATCTTCATTTGAGATTGTCAACATAAACTGAAGTGTCATTCAGTCGGCCTGTGTTCTGTCACGAGCCGCTTGCGCTGTTTGTGCGAACAAAATGCAGGCTGATATCCCAGCGGTGTTTTTAATGTTGATGCAATGTTTCCCGACTATCCACACGATTTCAAATGTGACATTGATTTTATACAACAGTTAAAAAACAAAACAAAAGGGTAACATTAAGTGATTTACTACATTTAAAACAGTATAGTCAGGCTTATTGATCTATTTTGCAATGAAATCTGTGGCTTTGAACGAATCTTAATTTGTGTCAGGAGTTATGCAATTCCAAATACCCCCCCCCCACCACCTTAACTAACACATTTTCTGGGGAAACCCTGACATGCAACAACATCGGTGCTCGTCAAGCTACCCGTGGTCCAGTTCCGGAGTAGCGCACATGTTTAACCTTGTCTGGAGAAAGTTCAGTTTCACTCTTCTCCAAAACATGAACCAGCAACTTTTGGATGAGCATGTTTTTTCCCATCTTATACAATGTAAGGTATTTATGCAAATTGTTTAGCTGCTGGGTGCAGTCAAAACTACAGACAACTACAAAAATAAAACTGTAACAGAAGTGGTGTCAGCTCATATGCACAACCTTTTTTTTCAAAAGAGGCAAAATTATGATGAAAACCGAACCTTCAAAGAAAATACATAGGAAAATTTGCTTTTATTCTCCGTTCTTTTCTGTAGTGCTCATAAAAAGATTATGTGAATTGTCATTGAACTTGCCAATGCATATATCCTTACAGTGTTTGTTTCTACAACGTTCTCAATCCTGAACATCATGAAGTCGCTTGCTTCTCAGATGTTTCCAGAGTTCCTTTCCAGAGTTCCAGAAAAATTGTTGCTCAGGTTTGCCTAAATTCTAAAGTCTGCAATAAAAGTGAGAGATATCAACATGAACTCAAACCTTTCTTATCAAATCCATCAAATACCAATTTATCTGAGCAATGCTATCAACACTAATTTTATAGCTCTTTACGCTTACTATATGTCAACAATTTGTTTCCATTTATTAATTTCTCCTAAGGAATTTAAAGGGAAACATCTGCAACTAAGTTGATACTTAAACAAAACATAATTGAAAACTCATTCTGCTGGGATCTGCTTAAAATGAGAGTCGGATAAAGTTTTAGAGAATAAGTGCAAAGAGAAGAAAAAAAGTGTTGGCGTATCGCCATCGTTTCAGCATTTATTTTTCGTTAGTCCCACTAGGTTTTGATATTACGGTGAATATTAGTGCAGGAATGGCTTTGGTCCAAATCTTTCTCTTTCTTTCCGTCCTGCTGTAGTAAGCCCCCCACAGAACACCCCAGATGCTGGGAAATAAGGAATGAGGGAAAGAATGAATGGAAGAGTGTAAACAGAGGAGTGTAGCTGCCTAGTCCTGATAACAGCATCAGGCTTTAGGGCCGTAAACACATGGGCTTGTTTGATGTGCTCTTATCATGAAAACTTTAAACACTGAACCAACCACTCAAGCCACATCAAACCCAGCCATTAATCTATACTTTATTGAATTATAAGTTTTGAGGCGAAAACCTGCAGGGAGAGGGGGTGCGCACTCAAACTTGTGCAGTTGTGAATTAAAGCCCCTAATGACTGTTTAATGCTGAAGCATTAAATAGCTGTTTTTCCATTTTTATTGTATGATTGTTTTTCTCTCTTAACTGGCATGAAAGCAATCATACACTATTTGGACATGCGGATACATTCCAGTTTTTCCAGACTAATTTTTAACTGATTTTTTATAGAAATGATTTCTATATAGTGTTACTAAAGCAGGACCTAAAACCTTTCATTACAAAACACAGAAATTAAATAACTTTAAGTGAAAAAGTTATTCTGTCATCATTTACTCACTCTCATGATGTTTCATATAGCACATATGGCTCTCTTTCTTCAATGGAAAACTAAATATGTTACACAGAATGACATCCTTAGTCACCATTCACTTTTCTTGAGTGGAAAAAGATGTCATTTATTTTGTTACATCTCCATTTGTGATCCACAGAGGAAGTCATATGGGTTTGGAACAACATGAAGGTGATTAAATTATGCATTTGCATGTGTATGCAGCTTTTTGCATATAGTGAAAGCATTTAGTGACCAAGGGGTTGTCAAGCTCCAAAAAACGACAATTGTGCCCTATTTTCTTTGCATTCTGAAGGCATATGTGTCAGAAAAAAGACCGAATTTTTGGTTGTTTGAGTGAACTATTCATTTAAATAAAGAGATAGAGAGTTTTTACCACAATGTTCTTTTACATTTTCACAATCAAAACGTGCTCATGTGGGGTCATGTGTGGGTCATGAACTTTTGGTGGCATTGTTTAACCCGCCTCCACGAAATAAAACAGAGAAACTGAGACGTGTCTTGAGTTTGCAAACAATATGATGTTATTAATGATACGAACATAAATAATGAAGTCTATTGTCATGTAGAATTCCTATTTTATGTTCGTAATTGAAAGTAACAATGGACCGAATTGTGATCTAATGGAATTTGTGAATATCGTATTGAGGGCTCCATGTAATATATTTGATGAATGAATATTTTCGTACCATTGATGAGGGAATCGTTAGCGATTAAATCATCACAGCAGGTTTTTGCCATCTGTCTGTCCAAGTATACACTACTTGTCTGTGTTGAGTTCGATGTTCAATTTAAATACACTGTCGCACGTCGTCTTTGTCTTTCAGATTATGCGCTCAACACCCCAGGCTAATTGTGGTCCGATAATGTGTATACATGCTGGAAGAAGCTGAGCTACAATAGCATTATCTAAGTCTCTTGGTTAGATTTTGCTAAAAATTTCACAAACATTGAGTTTAGACTGAAGCGTCGACAAAGATAAATTATTGTTTTAATCCACATTAAATAAAATGTTTAAAGTGAATATAAACATACTAACTGTATGTGTTTAACGGTCCCTCCTTAGCATCTCTTTGACATTTGACCTTTCACCCCATGGAACCGAGCCGCACAGTTTAAGCCACTGCCATGGCTACAAACCAGGGTCATCGTTGGGTCGTTGCATCAGAATACAGTAACAGTGTATGCCTCTTATTCAAACTCAAATGCATCCATGCTCTTAACACTTTCATCAAACCGACAATTGAATCTGGTAATTATGATAATTCCCTATTATTTAGTTTTGCCTCATAAATAATCAAAGTATCCAAAGCGTGCCCCATACCCTCTGTTCCTCTCCTATTGTCTCTTGCTCCGTCTCTTTTGTTTGTGAGGTGCGAGAGCTAAATCAGGTAGTGTTAAAGAGGACATGAGGAGAGGAGATTTAGTGCTGGAGACATTCTCGCTCCTCTCAGACACTCCTCACAGCAGAGGGAGTTCATTAAACTCTCTGCATGAAGATGGGCTTAATGCTGGATTTACCACTGACAGGTCAATATATCCCACACACACCCATTATCTCTGTGAAGAGGATAAAGAAGTGATTGTGTGCGGGCCTCATTGATCCTGGATGGTGAAAACGAGGAAATGAATGAAATGTGATGCACCTGTTATGTTGTAGTGAAAGACAGATGGAACTTGATTTACAGTATATAGTGATATGTGAAGAGCTTTGATGTCTTTACTAAGACATTTTTGACTGCAGGAATTTGTCCGAATTCACGTATTGAATTTCATGAAGAACGTGCTTCTTGGCTGTTAATAATGGACAAAATTTTGGTATGCAGGTGAGCAGATACTACTAAATTTACAAACTGCTTTTGGCATTCTACTGTATGTAGTAGGGATGTAGGCATATTCGGATCAAAATAACGATGACCTTGTTAATGTTGTACACATCTAGTATTATCTGTTTGTGAGTGAGTGAATGTGTGTGTGTTTGTAGCCTAGCTAGAATTTGTGGGACAAAATCCCCAGAAGTGAAATAAAATGTATTGTATAAAAAACCCCACAATGGTACACAAAAGGAAGAATGAAACTATGTTTCATTTTCTGTTTTTAATACAATGGCAGTTGATAGTGACTTCAATTTAAAGCTTAAGAAAGGACACAAAAGTGTCATAAAAGTAGTGACTGAAGTGTTATTTGTTCCAAGGCATATGAGCAGTGGTGGAAATGGCCAAGATTCACTAGGGGGACTTTTTTTTGCTTGTTCACCGAGGATGCATTAAATTGATTTAAATTAATTAAAAATAACAGTAAATGCATTTATAATGTTACAATTGACTATTTATTTTAAAATAAAAAATATGTTCTTCAAACTTTCTGTTCATCCAAGAATCCTCTACTTGCTGCAATGCAACTGTTCGGTATATATTGTTAATTAAAGCTGCTAGTTTAAGACCTGTGAGGAGCCTTTTTCTTAAATTAGAGAATCTGATGTGTTTGTATTATTGGTGTTGTGCATCTGGGTTGTCCAACTCTCTCTCCTGTCTTTTTCTTTTCTTTTCTTTGATCTTAAAAACAATAATAGCCAAATTACTGGGTATTTCCCGTCATTTTAATGAATGGGCATTTGCTGTCAGCCACGTTTACCACACTCCCCGCATTGCACGTGTGTGTGTGTGTGTGTGTGTGTGTGTGTGTGTGTGTGTGTGTGTGTGTGTGTGTGTGTGTGTGTGTGTGTGTGTGTGTGTCAAGACTGCTGAACAAACATTCTCGAAGAGGAATACCAATACAAACGGCTCAGCATTTATTTATGCATTAAAACACACACAACCACACACACACATTATGTACTTGTGGATGGTATTCTGAGCAAATAATGTATTTGTGCATTCTTCTTATGCTAGGATTTGTGAATTGAGCGCATGTAGATATGTTGCGTACATGCATGGATCGGTTACCCGTGGATTCCCGTGTGCATCTGTCAATCTGTTGTGAGAATGTGTTGTGGCCACTCACGATGGTCAACATTGCGCAACCACTGATGCAGAAGATCTCACGCATTTATGTGCAGAACCTGCAAAGCTTTCGTAGGCTATTTAGTGGAGAAAAGATAGAAATGCCCTTTATTCCCCTAACAAATGTAGGCAGTTTGAACAGGAACACCGTTCCCCCACGAAATTCACTCGGGGAACTCTGCCCTCCCCACCCCCCACCCCCCACACCCAACACCCACTTCCAGCCCTGCATATGAGAAATAAGTCGAAATTTACCTTGAATTTAAGCCATATTCCTCTTTTGCACATTAATGAGTGAAATGTTTAAGCAAAAAAAATATTTTTCACAGAAAAAAATGGATGCCTTCAGAAGTCTTAGAATATGACACACAAGCCACATGCACTACTTTATGATAATTTTGGATCCTTTTGTGTTCTGCAGAAGAAAGAAAGTCAAACAGGGTTGGAACAACATGAGGGAGAATAAATGATCACAGAATGTACATTTTTGTGTGAACTATCCCATTAAATTGCCTTGATGTTGGGGTTAGTCTACTATAATTATATTAGCTTCATTTAAGAAAAATAGAAGTCAGTGGGAAGTCTCTATTTAGATGATTAGATAAATATGAGAGGTGAAATTGCGTTACAAAAGCTAAATGCATCGCAAAAGTAATTTCACATTGCATACATCAGCACTCACTCTGTCACACACATCTAAATAACTGGTACGGCATCAACAAAAATAAATGAAAGAAACATTAAATATTAAAGCTCTTTATACTCTGTGTGTGTTTATGTTTGTGTGTCTTGTAAAAGGTCAGTCATAGGTTAGATTTTATGCAGCTTTCAGTAGTGAGGTTTCCCCATGTCTAAATAACTCCACCAGCCTCACACACACATACACAAACACACTTCTGCTGGAACTCCCAGTGTGGTTGGGCTTTATCCAGCTCTCTTCATTCCATCTTACCATTCCCGTCAAACACACAGTGTTCCCGGGAACATCTGCCCTGAGGGAGACGACCCCCCCCAACACACATACACACACTGCCTCTATAAATGCAGCATTTATAACTGTGGCTCAAACTCCTGACCATGAGAACTTGTGTGATAGTTATACAGCAAAAGTTATTTTCTTACTCTGTTTTCTTGTCTTGTTTTCTAGTACAAATTTCTAAACATCCTTAAAGCAAGATAAATGTACTTACTATGGAAAACGCCGAAAGTTATTAAAGTATTAGTTCACCAAAATGTTTTATTATCTAATCATTTAATCACCCTTATGCCATCCCAGATGTGCATGACTTTCTTTCTTCTGCAGAAAACAAATTAAGATTTTTAGAAGAATATCTCAGCTCTGTAGGTCCATACAATCCAAGTAAATGGTGACCAAAACTTTTAAAACTCCTAAAAGCCCATAAAGGCAGCATAAAATTAATCCATAAGACTCCAGTTTTTTAATCAATGTCTTCTGAAGCTATTCAGTTGGTTCTGGGTGAGAACAGACCAAAATGTGACTCCCTTTTCACTGTACATCTTGCCATTGCAGCCTCTAGGCACAATTTTAAGCTCAAAACACTTACTAGAGCTTGATGCATACGCAGACCAATAGATGGAGCTAGGAAGTGTAATCGAGCTTGAAATCATGATCGCCAAGGAGACTGCAGATGTATAGATTTATTGTGAAAAAGGAGTAACATTTTGGTCTTTTCTCACAACTGATTGGATCGCGTCAGAAGTCATGGATTCAAACACTGGAGTTTTATGGATTAACTTTATGTGCTTTTAGGAGCTTCAAAATATTGGTCACCATTCACTTGTATTGTATGGACCTACAGAAATGAGATATTCTTCTAACAGAAAGAAAGTCCTACACATCTGGGATGGCATGAGGGTGAGTAAATGATGAGAGAATTTTTATTTTTGGCAATTCCTATAAGCCATGTTTTCAGAGAAATCCAACAAAATTGGCAATGACATTTTCTTGTTTTAAGCATAACCCAAACTAAATATTGTTATTTCTCTGCAAATCTCTGAAAATAGGTAGACATCTTAATTATTTAATTTTGTTTAGATATTGTAACAGAAACAAGACAAAAAACATTTATGATGGTGTGTATGTATTTGTGTGTTTATGCATGTTTACAGTATAAAACAAAGATTGTAAATGAATATTTCATGTCTTTGTGTATTATTTCCCTTTATGGGATGAGGCGGTCTTGTATTGTGTGTGTGTGTTGGAATGCTCCATTCTGCACTTGGGAGTGTTTTGCTGTCGGCATGCTGCTCAAGGCTTTGATAATTGAGGCCCTCATTAAGCTCGTTAGTGCTCTGCTGTATGAGTGGATCTCAGTGCTTAATTACAGCTCATTAGGAGAATGCCAGTCAGAGACATGAAGTGGACTGATGGAGAGGAGAGAAAAGTTCCTGTAGATCTGCTGCCCAACATTACTGAAATCCAGCACACACACATGTTTGTTTCACTGTACCATTGAGGACATTTTATAGATGCAATATTTTTTATACAGCCAGATCTAATGAAAATAGTTACTTTGGTGGAATGTTTGCATCATTATATGGTTTATTCCACCTATCACTGTGAAATATCCACTGTGTGGTGCTAAAAGAAAGTTAAATGTACTCCCAAACAAGTTGATTTTTAAGAAAAATGCTCTATTGAGTTTTCAATAAACAAAATGTACTTCCCTACCCTTAACCTAAACCTAACTGATAGTTTTATAAAAAGCAAATGCGAGATGAAAACACAAATACTGATGAAACCAGGTTATATAATACTGCTTGAAAAAATGTATAAATATAGCTGGTTATGTAATGCAAATATTAAAATGTGTCACCTTACAAGTCACAGGCTATAGTAAAAGTGTTTTGATGTCATACAATAGTTTTCTGAGAAACAGGGCACAAAGTGTTTATGAACTGATACTCATGATTTGTGTCATTGTTTTTGCACCTCTAGTATTTATTTCACCAGGAAACTGCTACGAAAGGTAAAAGCCATGTAATGCAATTAGTTATAGTTACAATATAGATATAGTAACATGCATTGGTTCTTGCCCATCTCATGACCAAATGTCATGACATTATGTTGCATTAATCAATGGCCACATTATGTCGCAGTTATCACTGCCCGTTGCTCCCGCAAACTTTTATTGTTATTTCTTCATTCTCAAACTTTCTTGATCAATTATTCTCCCTAAACCTTACTCATTGTTCTCTTCTCCTCCTCTCCTCACAAATTTTTTCCTTTCTTCTGGCCTTCATCGTTGGTTCTGGATGTTTTGTAGTGTCTGTCTGCCAATCCTTCACTGAGCGTCTGTTCTCTCGTTCTCTCTCTCTCTCTCTCTCTCTCTCTCTCTCTCTTTCTTTTCCAATCACAATGTCATGTTTTCAAACTGACTAAATGGATGCCTGACTCCTCTTTGTTTTCAGCCTCAAATATTTACAGCGGGAGTAATCTGAGTTTGTGTGCCAGACTCTGTGAGCCAAAACTCTGTGTGTGTGTGGCAGCAGTGGTGTACGGTGTTCTGGGAGCTCAACTGAGATCTCAACGTGACAACTCTGAATGCTCATAAATTATAATGTGTTGGCCAGACAGGCCTGGCTACAGCGCTGCAGTGTGTGTCTGTGTGTGAAATAATACACTCACCAGTGCTCCATCTTTATAACCCCTCCCACTTTCTGCTTTGTCTCCTCATCATGTCAACTTGTTACTCACCACCAAGCTCCGACCACAATTGTATAGCTTTTCCATTGAACTCTTTTGCTGCTTGTGTTATCGGTCAGTTTTGGAGGATCAAGCTCTGCCTGTTTAACTTTTGTTAATTTTGTGAAGTGCACTTCTGTTATGTGCATACAACTTGGTCTTTTAAGTTGTATTAGTGGTGTTTGCTAAGGCAGTCTTCACAATTATTATTGTTCATACTCAATTTTAACCCCAACCCTCCATATTAAATTTACTATTACTATTCTTTTTATGATCAGACTTTTCATATAGCAGATATACTGTATACTGTCAAAAAATACCCATAGACTTATATTGAAGGAGTGTGTTAGAAAATGTTCAGAGAACCCAAGCACAGACTCTCTTGGGCCATGTCAACACTAATATGCTTTCATTTGAAAACGCATTAATTTCACTACATTTTGGCCTTCCGTCCACACTGAGATGATGTTTTGTCCATCAAAAACTAAGCTTTAAAATAAACTACTCACCCAAGTGGATACATTTGAAAGCGCTGACTTCGTGTTGTAAATTGGACAAGGAAAACAAAGATATTTTAAAACTGTGACGTATTTGTTGATTGTTGACACAATCATGTGATCCATTCAACCCAATACGATTAAGATGGCGGCCTATGTTGTAGCAGTGTTGTCTTGTACTCATTAGATTGCGTTGTTAATGTTAAATGGCTCTTTATACTCAAATTGCATTCTTTCAAATGTGACGGGAAGTTTACTCGGAATTGCTGTCCGGCGGCGGAACACGAGGACAATTACTTTTCATACCATACATGGAAATGACACTGGGCTATGCTTCTTAAATTTTTTTCTGCATTTGCAGTAAGGGGATTTTGGCAGAAAGGGTAGAGCGAAAAAGAAAATAAGACAACGCAAAAACTAACAACTAAGATAATAATCATAATATGTCTAATAAATGAGAGATTATACTACGAGCCCAATGTGATAACATGCATTTGCGACCATTTGTAACCACGTCCGAATGTGGTTGATATAAAGAAATCTCTAAACATTTTGGACCTCATTTAACTGTCTTTAGTATAGTCCCGTTTCAAATGTTTCGCCCCCAAAATGCATCTTAATACCGGGTGTAAACAAGGCCATAGAGACTTGGAATTCCCCTTTTTTAATTGAGCCGGTATCCATCTAGTAAATGTATTTTATTGTAGGTATTTTTTATGGTAGATTAATTTCCAAAGACATGCATACTGACACGTATGCACAAAAACACAGTGCACACACATGCAGTACATGTGTCAGTAACACTGGTTGTGCGTTTAAATTTAGAAGCCGTAATGAGAGTGATGTCATCCGTCCGTGCTTCTGAAAACAATCTGGCAATCTGGAAAATGTCAATCTCTCTCTCTCTCTACTTGTGTTAAAGTGGGTAGTGCTGCTAACTGCCTCCACACATGAAACACACATGGTACACAGACAAACAGGCACACAATGAAAGTTTTATAAACACCTCATCACCACACTCATGACACCTATGGTAACCTGCAAACACACCCAAATTTACAAACATATTTACATTCACATAAAAACATTCTGTTTACTCTCTACCTCTTTGTGTAAGTCACATATTCTGTTCCCTTGACTTTTTGTCCTTGTAACTTTACCCTGAACGTGAGCTATTCATCAGCGCTAACTTGTTAGCTAAAATGCCTGACTACTTATTAGCATATATTAATCAATTACCACTAATTATTCCTGACTTTCCAAGAAGTCGTCCACTGAAGCGCTAAACCACGGAAGAGAACGGAGAGAGAAAAATAATAGAAAAGTAAAAGACAGACACTACAAAAGGTGTTGGGTGTCCTTGCTATGTATGTTAATGTGCTAATGAAATGCTCAGGAACAGGAAGCCCCATCCTTATAAATGGCTAATTAAGCTTACGAGGAAAGATGTATTGGCCATGTCATTTTAAATTAATTCACTTATAAAACAAACTAATCTCCATGCTCAAAGACAAAGATTGAGACTGAGAATGATTTTGGAACATAAGAGCGGTCACATGCTTATACACGTCAAATAATTCTGTGATAGCAGAGGTTTGCCATCATTCATCATGCTGTCATATCACAGAACCATTCTTTACAAATATTACCATGGTAACCAAAGTTAAGACATGGGAAGCACCCAAATAAGTGAAAACATGGTCAGCAAAAATAAAATAAAATGTCTAAGAGTTTCTTATACTGTTGGAAAGAGATTAATTAATGTATTATCGTTTTACAGGGAACAATAACTGTAGTAACAATGGCATTTTGACAGAAAATGTGGTTACCATGGTACATTTATTTGTAAGGAATGTCATAATTTTTAAGCCTTTTTGATTTTGAAATGCTAATATATGTAATGTAACACATATTCAATATTATATGTAATAACACCTTTATAACATATTAGGTACATGTAATAATGTACATAAGAGTCTCATTGCTGTCTCAAATTCTTAGAGCAGCTTTTAGACTTTTTATTATAGCTTAATAATATATTTTCATGAACACAAGCACACAGACACACCCCTACTCGGACACACACTCTGCAACTTGAGATATTTATTCAATATTTATTTATTCTGATTAAGATAGGAAAATTTGCACAGCCCCGATTAAGAGAGAGCAATCTATGGAGATATATTTTTATGCACATTCAAATATTCCCTCACACACACGCATAAGCATCCATATAATATGTATTCATAGTCACATATGCTTCCTTACCTATTATATACACACAATCACACACATGTGCTCACCCACTCAGTCTCTTTATGTCTCTCTTTCTCTCTCAAACACACATACACACACTCTCTCAGACTGCTGCTCCGGGGCAGGCAGTGTAATGGGATCCTGAGTGTTATTTTTTGCAGAATAAAATAAATCCTACTAATTAGCATGTTAAAGTGATTGATGGGTTCGCAGGGCCGCTCCGCTTAGCGAGAACAAGAAGGGAAAAAAAGAAAAATATGGAGAAAAAAGGTTTAGGAATGAAAAGAAAACAAAATGAGTGAGTAGTAATAGGAGAAAATAACACCAAAAGGAAATACAAAGAGGAAATGTACTGACAGAGACAGCATGTGAAAGATAAAGAGCGAGAGATTATTTGAAAAAGAGATAATACAACTTTTTTCACAAGATTGTTTTCATAATCTCTGTACTTCTTCAGTTTCTCCACATTCCCTCTGTATAGCATCAAACTGGAGATGTCTTCTCATTAGTAGGGTCCCTATGCAGTGTTCACTGAGCAGGGGACATTTGTAGAGTTCACTTGACAAAATTTGTCGCACAGATTAGAAGATTCAGGTATGATGACATAAAATATTAATTTATATAAATATAAATGACTAGACTGTCATATTGTATAGTATATCAATGTATATAGTACATCCAAGTGTATTCATATACTGTAAAAATGCATATATTTCATTTTTAAATCAATATAATTAATCACACTCATAAACCAGAAATGTTGTAATAAATGACTGTTCCGATGTTTAATATGGGAACAAATGCAGACCTGAGGTGAATTAAAGGAATGGTTCACCCAAAAATGTAAGTTCTTGCATCATTTACTCATCTTGTCATTTAAATCCTGAATGACTTTCATTTTTGAGTGGAAACACAAAAGGAGAAAAATAAAAAGTCATATGATTGAAACAACATGAGGGTGAGTAAATGATGACAGAATTTGCATTGTCGGAGGAACTATCGCTTTAAGATGAATAATACCAGATTTCTGTGTTAATTTGAGCTAAACATACTGAGTTGGTGCATAAGG
Source organism: Xyrauchen texanus (assembly GCF_025860055.1). Taxonomy (NCBI): domain Eukaryota; kingdom Metazoa; phylum Chordata; class Actinopteri; order Cypriniformes; family Catostomidae; genus Xyrauchen; species Xyrauchen texanus. Next base: position 8,315,383 of record NC_068311.1, read on the forward strand.
ATCCCACATACCGTGGGAAACAGATAACGAACTAGACGAATAGCAAGAGAAGGCGTGAAAAAAATTTGTTAGAATGGGTTTAATGAAGAGAGAATGAGAGAGTTTGAAAATGTGATACGGTAACTCGAGTGAGTTTGTCATTCGAATGTATGTTTGTACATGCACCTGTGTTTAAAGTGTCCAGATTAGAGGTGACCCTCATAAAGGACTCTGGTTTCCTCCTCTCACGTTAACACACAGCTCACATTTCTCTGCTGCCTTTATGCCGGAGGTGTTAAGCTGTGTTTAAACAGCACATATCCACTTTCTATTGCTCTGAGCTTTCGTATCGCCCTTCTTTCTCTCTCACACACAGACATTTTATCTTACTAAACCTGTGTCATGTTTTTTACACATTTGTGCTGAAATTGAATTCTATTGTCCATCTTTTCCTCCTTGACGTTCTCCTGTTTTCTTTCTTTTAGCATTCTGTTATCAAGCATTTAAGGCTGATCTTCCACAATAGCAGCTCAAAAGACATGAAACTGGTCAGGGATGGGAGAGAGAGAGGGAGGGATAAAAAGGGGGCAATAAAGATGAAAATAGAGTAGATAAAAGGATAGATAGGTCAAATGTCAAGTGCATTCCATCAGCACCCACTTGACTTATTGAGACACAACAATGAGCCAAATCTCTGCAAGCACACACACACACACACACACACACACACACACACACAACTCTCAATGCAAATGGATTGTAGGGTCCATATGTAGGGTTTGAAAGCCATACGAACTTGCAACGTTCTTGTCATTGTCTCTTTCTCATTTTCTATTTGTTTAGACATTTTATTATAGATTTGTTATATATTCTCATACACACACTCGCACACACACACACACACACACACCGGTAAAACAGCTGCACGCAAGGAAAAACTTCATATATTTAGCCCTTAATGCAAATAGATTCTTGTCCATATGAGCAGTTTGAAAAAGCCGTGCAAACCTTCATCTTTTTCTCAGTCATTATATCTCTCCCTCTCCCTCTTCATTTCTCTATAAAGTTTGATGGCAGGGGGCTCATCCCTCTTTCTTTTCAAACACCATCTTCTTATTTGCATTGATGCTGGATTAAAGCAAAAGGCCAGAGAGAGTGATTCAATGAAACTCATCCAAATGCGTACACACTTTCCCCTTGGGTCTAAGCACACTTAGAGACCTCACAAATCCAGCGTTTCTGATAACGGTTAAGTCAGCCTTAATAAAGAGGATCCATTAGGGCCAAAGAGAGGGAGGGGGGAGGGTGGGGGAGAGAGAGAGAGAGATGTCAGTGTGCTCATAACTCTAAAAGAGAAAGTTTTGTTGTCGCTTTGAGTATAGGTCCTCATCACATATGTTTTAATTAACTGCTGTCATTACGATCTCATTTTGTTCAAGACATATTTAAGTAGCTCTATTAGCATGGTAAAATGCTTTACATTATATAAACACTTCCAGTCAACACTATCACACCTACTCACAAATCTATCTATCCATCCATCCATCCGTCCGTCCATGTGTCGTTCTCTCTATCTATCCATCCATCCATCTCTCTGTCTATACATCCATCCATCCATTCTTTCCTCTCTCTCAGTGTGTCTTTCTGTCCGTCCGTCTGTCCATCCATCCATCCATGTGTTGTTCTGTCTGTCTGTCTGTCTATCTATCTATCTATCTATCTATCTATCTATCTATCTATCTATCTATCTATCTATCTATCTATCTGTCTGTCTGTCTGTCTGTCCGTCCATCTGTCATTCTGTCTGCCTGTCAGTCTATCATTCTATCTATGGTTCTACCTATCTCTATCTATCTCACTATCTATCTATCCATCCATCCGTCCATCTGTCCATGTGCCATTCTTTCTATTTATCCATCCTCCAATCTGTCTGTCTATACATTCATACATCCCTCCCTGTCTGTCTGCCTGTCTCTCCATCTGCTGTCCATCCATGTGTAGTTCTGTCTATCCATCTATCCATCCATCCATGCATCATTATATCTAACTGTCTGTCTGTCCGTCCGTCTATCCGTCCATCTGTCATTGTGTCATTCTATCTGTCTGTCTGTCTGTCTTTCTATCGTTCTATCTATGGTTCTGTCTATCCTCTCTCTCTCACTTTCTCTCTCTCTCTCTCTCTCTCTCTCTCTAGTTATAGCTGTTATGGTAGAGAGGTGTGTGTGTGTGTGTGTGACTATGGCTGTATGGCTGTGTGTCCATCTGTGTGTAGCTGAGTTAAAATCATGCATGATTGTGGGGTATGTGTTTTTTTTTTTTGTTTGTTTTTTTTGGAACATCTGATGTTACAGTACTGGAACAGTTAGCTCATATTTCAGCTGAGATCTCTTCCTTTCTGTTGGACTGCATGTCTCTTTTTATGGGAGAAAAACGAGATCTCAATAACATCTGAATTATTTCTCCTTGACAGTGATGACATTAAATGGAGAACGTATGGAGACTTTTGCTGAAGTCTCTGAGTCCATCAGTCTTTCTGTCTCCGTGACAGTTTAAGTAACAGTGGATTGCCAAAGGCACTTCTTCTAATAATGTCAAAGTTAGAAAGACACAAGAATGCGTGTGTGTACACATATGTTAATCGATGCGTCTGTAGGTAATGTCCTAAATCCAGAGCAGACGGATCAATAGATGCTGATTGGCTGTAAGTCTGGCAAGCGGATGAGTTGCATCATCGCTTGTAATCATACTCTTAGGCACAAATGATTACAGACGGAGTTTGTTGATCTGTTACTCATAAACACATACACATGTCACACAAAATTATCTGCTTGTCATGGTAATAAAGTTTCAATGAATTTATTTCAATTTCATTGGGAGAGCAGTATGACCTCACAAAACGAGGAAAGTATCCAAACAAAATGATTGGAGAAAGATCGTTTGACCAAACAAACAATTGAATTGACGCACTTAATTACAAAGAGTTATAATGATGTCGCAACCGGAGAGAAATACAAACGAAAACCATCAGGACTCAAAACTAACATTCTATTCATTTGAATGTTGAACATTAACAGAAAACACTAGTTCATTTGCACTTCAGAGAGTGAGTTCACTTACACAGTGTACTTGAATCTATCAGACGAGTATCGGTGTAGTTCAACCTCTCTGTCAACTATTAAAGAAACCGACTCAACACACAGTTGACTGACTTGATTCTATTCGTCCTTTGTGACCTTTACGAAGAGAAACTTGCCCTGCAACACACCTGTATTTCTACATAATTTGACTTTCATGATTCCAACACTGGTTATTAAGATAACAGAGAAGGTCTTTGTGTACAGATATTGTATGTGTGTTAGTTTTTTCATAATGAAATCTATGACTTTGATCAAGGCATATACAATTAAGCGGAAAATGCAGATGAAATTGGTTGCAAAGTTTTAAACTTTAGTCATTAAAAAAAATGAGAGTTTTGACTGTGTATTCTTTCTCATGCCAAGTCTTGTTCATATAACATCATTACTGTTCTATATACAAGCCGATTAAATAGATCAGTTCTTTGCCAAATTGAACATGCATAGTTGTTCTTTTTTGGATTTTTACGAGATTGGTGTGCTTTTTTTTTCCGCTTTAGAAATACTTTTCAGGTCATCAAGCTGGTGTAGAGTTTGTAATAACATTGAATAGATTTGATTACAAATCATTCTATTTGTAGTTCACATATGCCTTGTTTATATTCTGTCACACTGATCTCTTTGTAATTCACAGATGTGTTTTCATGTTACATGTGATGGCTTTGTATATTATGACTATGATATGATTTTCATGTTTTGGGAAGTGTTTTCGATTTACCACCCATCACATGTAGACATCTGACCCATGTGTTCTTGAGAGCAAAGAGGATAGCCCCAAGTGTGTGTGTATGTGTGTGTGTGTGTGTGTGTGTGTGTGTGTATGTGAGAGCGTGTATTTATCACTTTGTGGGGACCAAATGTCCCCATAAGGATAGTAAAACCCGAAATTTTTGACCTTGTGGGGACATTTTGTCGGTCCCCATGAGGAAAACAGCTTAGAAATCATACTAAATTATGTTTTTTGAAAATGTAAAAATGCAGAATGTTTTCTGTGAGGGTTAGGTTTAGGGGTAGGGTTAGGTTTAGGGGATAGAATATAAAGTTTGTTCAGTATAAAAACCATTATGTCTATGGAAAGTCCCCATAAAACATGGAAACACAACATGTGTGTGTGTGTGTGTGTGTGTGTGTGTGTGTGTGTGTGTGTGTGTGTGTGTGTGTGTGTGTGTGTGTGTGTGTGTGTGTGTGTGTGTGTGTGTGTGTGAACTTGGATATTAAGGTGTTGTGTGTTTGGGGCGGCGTAACCATTGTGTCTGCATGTACCATTGTGTGCCAGTGTTTGCCCGGAACTACAGGCAATGAATGCTGGCACAAAGTAAGGTCACCATGCACCTTTACACACCATGTACCTTTACACATGCACATGGTCTGTGTCTGTCTGTCTGTCTGTCTGTCTATCTATCTATCTATCTATCTATCTCTCTCTCTATCTCTATCTATCTCTCTCTCTCTCTCTCTCTATATATATATATATATATATATATATATATATATATATATATATATATATCTATAATCTAATTTATCTATATATTGAATTAGATTTTTTTGCTGTTGCAATTTTGTGCCATATGTATAGCAAGATCAGAAACAAAAACCAAGCTACCAACATTTGATTGTGACAATCCAGTCCAGATGCCCACTCTGTGTGAGTGTGTGTGCAGGTGTCAGTTGTCAGGGGGGGTATGGGTCATTAAGTTGGTGTCTTTTGTTTTGTCAGTTTGTTTTGTTGAGCCCTGCTGTACTGAGTAAAACCAACCAAGCTGAAAATTGTCTGCAGCATGTTCTACCCCCTCAAACAACCACACACACACACACACACACACACATGCCCTGGAGTGGGAGGGTGACCACATCCCCTTATTCTAGTCACTTCACCCTAGATTGATCACAGATCAGCCTGCACCTCTCTCTCTCTCTCTCTCTCTCTCTCTCTCTCTCTCTCTCTCTCTCTCTCTCTCTCTCTCTCATCTAATCAGTTTGTATTTGTCATAGCATTGTAAATACTGTGCGTTTTCATAATTGCAACATAAACAGGGAGAAATATTGCAGCAAACACTGATAAAGCCCCAATAAAACCTTACATACTCATCTCAGAGAGATCATTTAAAAATGACAGTATTTATAAAAACAACAAGCTGCATGATTGATTTCATTTTAATGAATTACATCAAAGCATCATTTATAAACCTAAACAGCTGTGACACTCTCACATATGTATGTTTCTAAGGATGCGTCTTTTTAATCTAAGCAAATATTATCAGTGAAAAACAATGTCACTGACAGCCTCAGTCAACATTCACTTTCATTGTATGGAAAAAAGAGGTAATGAAAGTGAATTGTGCCTGAGGCTGATATTCTGCCTAACATCTCCGTGTTCCATGGAAGAAAGGAAGTCATATGGGTTGGTAACAACATGAGGATGTGTAAATGATTACAGATTTTAAGTTTTTGGGTGAACTATCCCTTTAATCAAATTAATTATCTAAATAAATTAAAATCTGTTTCTTGAATTATTAACTGGGGTAATTAGCTTTTTACTAAATGCATCAGGAAACAAACCTGAACTTTTCACCTGTATGTTCTGTACTCTTTCATGAAATTTAAATTTGAAAGATTTTGGAGTTTTTGCTGTCAAATCGTTTGTAAGAGAACTCTTCAGTTCTTTTCAACTTTCTCTCTCTCTCTCTCTCTCTCTCTCTCTCTCTCTCTCTCTCTCTCTCTCTCTTCCTTCTTTCCTCTGTTTCTCCTCTATAATTTTATACAGTGTGTTAATTATTTGGAAAAATATGACTCTATTACCCAATTACACTTTGACACGGCAATAAATCTTAGAATGTTGCTAATAACAGGACTTTAATTTCGCTTCGTTTTTCTGAGAGTCCCATTTCCTCTCAACTTTTCTTTTCCTAATCTCTCTCTAATGAAGTGTTTTCACCTGTTGATCTGCACAAAGGACACTGCACTGGCAGAAAGGCATTTTGAGACACACCAAGAGTCCTGCTGGAAGCCAATGAGAATTTGCGGAATCTGCAAATGATCTTTATTGTTGCAGAGCAGCAGGCCTGTTACCGTGGTGCTTTGATGTGCCGCCAATCAGAGTGCACATTTTAAATATGTGCACATGTCCAACAAACTAGAGCAGAGGGACCTGAAATATGGTGGGGTGGGGGGTGGGATAATTAAACCCGTATTCACAAGGAAAGCAGAAAGTTTGTCCAGAAGTGAAGAAAAATTAGAATAAAACCAAATGGAGTGCAAGGGCCAATTGTACTTTACCAACCTAGGATGCCCTGGTTGTAGATGGGTACATGCATTATATTGTATAAGGCTTATAAGGGCTCTCTTAAATGTAAATTTTCACTGTCTTTTTAGAGGTATACTCACACGTGTGTGTGTGTGTGTGTGTGTGTGTGTGTGTGTGTGTGTGTGTGTGTGTGTGTGTGTGTGTGTGTGTGTGTGAGAGAGAGTGTGTTTATGAGAGAGTGTGTGTGTGTGTGTGTGTGTGTGTGTGTGTGTGTGTGTGTGTGTGTGTGTGTGTGTGTGTGTGTGTGTGTGTGTGTTGAAACTCTAGAGGATGCCACTGAGTGTGAAAGTCCTAGAATTTCACAACATTTAATTATTGCTTGCAAAGAGAGGTCAAAGCAATATGGATCTTCCTGTTTTTGAGTGTGTGGGTCAGGCTCCAATGACCTTGCATTTGCCCTTTGTTTCCATGGAAACTCTGAGGGTCCAATGTCTTTATCCGTATAAATTTCTCTCTCACACGTGCCTTCTGTCCGTCCGTCAGTCCGTCTATCATTCTATCTATCTATTTGTCGATCTGTCTGTCCATCCACCCATCCGTCTGTCTGTCTGTCTGTCTATCATCTATCTATCTATCTATCTGACTATTTGCCGATCTGTCTGTCTATCTGTCTGTCTGTATGACTGTCTGTCTGTCTATCTATCTATCTAACTATCTGTCTGTCTGTCTGTCTATTTGCAGATCTGTCTATCTATCTATATATCATTCTATCTGTTCTATGTACTGTATGTCTGTCATTCTGTCTGTCTGTTTGTTGTTCTATCATTCCATCATTCTATAATACTATTATTCTATAGTTAAATCTCATGTCTTGTACATTCATTATAGGATATAATTTATATCTGTCTCCATTCTTGTCCTCTTTCCACATGTCAGAATATTAAAATTTTTACTTTGTCACTCCATTATGTCTCTCTCTCTATCTATCAATCTGTCACTTGCTGCAGCTGTTTGCGATATTCTGGTTTAGCCCGTCCTGTTCAGACCGAAAATGATGCGGTGTATCTTTACACAGGGTTTAATTTAATTGCCGTATTTTTCTTGTATAAAAGCTTAATTGAAGTGCCTGAGGCTGTGCTGCTAAAGTCAATAAAAGACTGAGAATAGGCTTTATAGGGCCTGTCTATGGCTGTAATTAGAGCCTCCAGGCACAGCCAAAAATCTCTTAAATAAATGGTTATGCAAGAAAGACCTGCTGAGAGAGGGGAGGCAGGGACCCAGTGAAAAAAAAAACATTAGAAAGACAGAGAGAGAGAATACAAGTCATCGTCTGTATAGACACCTCAGGGACAGCCTCATCCTGACAGGAGCTTTACCACACTCACACACACACACACACACACACACACACATATACACATACTCTTACCCAACTGTGAAAATAAAGCGAGTGAAAAAAGGTCATTCATAGTCAAAGGAAACTAGTAGGGTGCAAAAGAGAGAAACAAGAGTGAGAAAGAGAGAGAACAACAAAAAGATTTTGTAAATATAGATGAAATATCACAAGATGTATATATGAAAACAGGAAGAAAAGGGAAACTGTGAAAAACAGGCCACCCCTGAAGACATTTTATTGCTCAGAAGTTGCACTTTCATAGATCAGGAAACTTAATTGAGTTCTCAGTTAAGTTTACTTTAAATATCAACATTGTCTCTGATAAAATGTGTAAATATAAATACAAATTGACACAAATGAGACAATTGTTGATATGCAGTTAGAGTACAGAGTTATAAACTTAATGTGTGTAGCATTGCTCAGATTATTTGTTCTTGGAAGAATTGAATGAGAAATGTTTGATTTGCAGACTTTGGTATCTTGGCAAATCTGAGCCGTTTTTGACATTGAATCTCTACTGAACATGGGAGAAAACTGGGGTCTTTTTCAAAATGTTATAATCAGGAGATTTTAAATCTGATTTGCGTAATTTTTCCAGTAATCTCCTATGTGTACACTTCCATGTAAGAGTGGCATTTAATGTGACCTTGATGTGTGTCCACATCTCCGAATGTGTTTGTTTCTCCATAATGAAAATGTGTGTGTGTTTCTGGATCACTGACATCCCAGAGTTAATTGCCTGAAACGTCTGTTTGTGTGTGTGTGTGTGTGTGTGTGTGTGTGTGTGTGTGTGTGTGTGTGTGTGTGTGTGTGTGTGTGTGTGTGTGTGTGTGGATTCACTTGAAGGATTACAAGTTTCAGGGTAAGAGGGCTGAACCACTGTAATGTGTGTATGTGAGTTCTGACCTTTATGAATGTGTGTGTGTGTGTGTGTGTGTGTGTGTGTGTGTGTGTGTGTGTGTGTGTGTGTGTGTGTGTGTGTGTGTGTGTTTGAGAATGTAGAGTTGGGTTTCTAAAGCTCCTGTATGCACTTACTCTGATTGGAGCATCTCAAATGTGGCCAGTGGAGATTCTAAGATGAGATGAAATCTTATCGGCCATCAAAATGCTAAAATGCTAATTTTGATGGCCGTTTTAATCACACCACCAGCTGCTTAGCAATGAGCCAATGCTGTGTGTGTGTGTGTGTAGACAAATTAGCAATATTTTTATTTCAATATTTCAATATTTTGAGTCGGACATTACTCACAATTTGAGTAATTTATTATTTATTAAAGACAAATAGTTTGCACTCTTCTGCAGTTTTGGGTGTTATAAGTTATTAAAAATGAAAGTAATTAGTTACTGTAATCACATTACATTTTTAGCAGTTAAATAGTGTAACAGGTAGTATAACATTTTACATTTTGCTTTCTTCTGGCAATTCTAACCCTGTGAATTACTTAAAGGAAAAATCCTGTTTGTGAAAAAATTATTTTTTTTACTCCCACTAGAGTGTTTATTTCATTTATCTACTAACAGTGTCTAACAGTGTACATGAATCACTCTCTCTCTCTCTCTCTCTCTCTCTCTCTCTCTCTCTCTCTCTCTCTCTCTCTCTCTCTCTCTATTCCCACCACAGTGTTTGAAAGGATAGTGATATAATTTTTTTTGTTTGTTTGTTTGTTTGTTTGTTTGTTTTTTTTAGCATTTTTTAAATAAAATGGTAAAATCCTTTGTCTTCCTAATGTTTTATATTTCACATTGTATGTATCCTAAATACAATTAATAATATTTTCTGCCATAGTTTGGCAAAATGACAGCTTGATTGAAAATGACGCCCAATAAAATGTTTAACTCACTAGTGATATTTCTTCAAACACCACTTCATCTCAAGCACTCTCTTCACTCTCGCTTTTGGCGGTTGATTAACAATTACAATAACTTTGTTTGGTGTGGTGGAAATGATGCCACAACTCTGGGACTGTTGTAGAAATCATTTTCACATGGACATTTTTTAGATGGTTCATGTTTATTTCACTCTTTGTTTAGATTATCATGTAATAATACAGTAATAATAAACATTTCATAATTGTTTTTTATATTGGATTCTTTTTTATAGTTTAAACAATAAGGCTAAAACAATAAAATCTAGTACAAAAATAAATTATGAAAGCCAGTTAAAAAAAGTCTAAGTCAGTTTTAATGTGACCTTCATAAACCAAAAAAAAAAAAACATATACTGCCTTTCAATTGCATTTACAATAGTTGGGTTACACATATTTGAGAAATAATATTATTTACGTGGAATACATTTTAAGGAGTAATTATTTCTCTCACCAAAAATCTTTTTGTGAAATGTAAACATCCCTAGCGTACAATTTATTGAAGCATAATAGTCTAATCTCATGTAAACACACATACAGACATAAATGCACACAAGAACACGTGCAAACAGTATGTAAGCACAGATAGTACAATCATTCAACATACAAACATTTGTACATAAATTGTCTGATTAAATTTAATGGGACATTTTAAATAAATATAGTTTAACATAGGCTACAATTTACAAATAAATGTATTCTGCTCTTGTTTAATGAATGAAACGCATTACTTTCACTGTAAAAGCTCATTGCCACTTGAAAGTGTTTAAAAGGGTTTTATAACATAGCTGATTACTTTTTTCACAAATCAGTAGCATAATCTGATAACAAATAATTCATAACTTATAGTGGATTTTACCTAACCCTGCTCTTCAGCTAGCGGTGTGTGTGTGTGTGTGTGTGTGTGTGTGTGTGTGTGTGTGTGTGTGTGTGTGTGTGTGTGTGTGTGTGTGTGTGTGTGTGTGTGTTGATGATAGATGATAGATGATATCGTTAGGAGCAGATAACTGGCCAGGAGACTAGAACAGAGATCAGCCAGGCCAAATTCTGCAAATCCCCATAGACCTTCTAACACTGGAGTCTCTGTACATATGTGTGTGTATGTGTGTCTATGTGTGATTTGTATGATAGCAGATCAATTCTCTACTTGTTCGTGTCTTTTAGCATCTGTGTCTGTGTGTGTGTGTGTGTGTGTGTGTGTGTGTGTGTGTGTGTGCGTGCGTGCGTGCGTGCGTGTGTGTGTGTGTGTGTATGTGTTCACACTGTTGTCTGTGAATTCTTTGTTTTTTCAGCTTTTTGTGTAGATGTGAGAGGCTATGGCCCTCACATGCATTTACACACACCGTTTGGCGCCAGACAGGCGCTGTATCTCCTCTCAGGGATGTTGAGAGTCCATTGGGATGGAGGGCAAGCTTGATTGGAAGAGAGGAGAATGAGGGAGGGACAGATAGTAGGTCAGATTGGCATGTAAGAGCAGTTCTGTTATGTTATCAGCTTTTAAAAGTCTGCCAGAGACCGGACTGCACATTAGAACCTTTGTCTAGACTGAGCTGTATGTGTATGTGTGTGTGTACTTGTTTCGATATAGTTTGCGATAGTATTTCCACATTTCTGAATTTACTTACAAATCTTGTAAAATGTTTTAAAACCAGAAACTCACAAACCCATAAAATATAATTGCTTTTATTTTCGTTAAGGTATGCAACTTTTTCAGACACTGACGAGAATTGGCATTGCGTTTGGTGTGAATATAGTTTTGAAGTTTCACAGACAATTATCGTCACTTTGTATTGCATTGTTTATTCATCACTTTGTTGTGTCAATCATTTTTCTTCACCAGCCAATAAGATATAACTTTTGCTTTTATTAAGGCACCCAAACTTTTCTCTCAGTGACAATAATTCCTTTGCACCCTTTGTGAATATTTATCAAGTTTTGTAGATAGTTATCGTCACTTTGTTGCATCAATAATTTTTCTTCACCGACCAATAAGATGCAGTCCCTTTCACTGATATTAAGGCATTCAAATATTTCTCAGACACTGACAAAAATTGCTGTCGCATTTGTTGTGAATAGGACTGTTGTACATTTTCATCAACGATTGTAACTTTGTTGCATTACTCTTTTTGTGAATAGGTCTTGAAGGAGAAAGTTCCATTTGTATCATTTTTAACAGATAATTAGTAACTGTAATTAGTGTGTTGCACTGTAGTTGTAATGAATTGTAATTTTTCTTTGTTTCCGAGTGATTAAACGAGCTGATTTCTGTTCTTTTCTTCTTTATTTTGTTGCCTGGTCAGCAGGCAGCAGTGTCAAAAGTCTCTTAACATGCACGTCCAAACATCTTGTGTCTGACCAGAACATCAGAGCATGTTAAATGTTGGAACTGGTGGAATGGAATGCACAGTAGAATGTAGAACGCTCCTAGCTGTTCCAAATTCTATTTTCTGCACTCATGCAGCATGCTGTGGTTTCCACACAGAGGAACAGAGCTTCTCATTAGCCGCACTGCTCTGCATGATGGCCAGATAATGACGGACAGCAGGAGCTCACCCTCGGCCGCTGACCTGAGACCAGCCCTGTAAATGCGCTGGAAAATTGTCCAGGTTGGGAAGGATGGTCCCAGATCAGCATATAGACACGGCATGTAATGACAGCCTTCTTTCAGGACTCTTGAGTTTCTATTGGCCGGGATTCAGGCTTAAGGGGTTACCAAGAGTTCCCCTGGCACATACACAAACACACACTCTCTCTCACACACACACTGTTATACCAAACTCACGGTCGCTTTGGTCCAGCTACAGCGTGCCAGGACCAATGAAGTGTGTGTACGTGATTCATGGTGGAACATCCACAGCTGCTGGATCTTACTGTGTGTGGGTGAAATAGGGTAAACTCAGAGCTTTACTGCTTTTATTGATGGTGCTTATTGGTTTGGCAACAAAACATTTTGCCAGCCTGAAATCTCTATTGTGATTCTATAGGTTGTATGAGTTGCAGAAAAGTATAATGAAAGCCAAGGGTGTAGCAGGGCTGTACCATAATAACTGCTATTTATTTTTGTGAAATTTCTCTGAGGTCGAAATAATCATCCTATTTTAAGAGATTCTCTTTATTAGAATGAAAAGAAGAAAAAAAGCACAAGAGGTAAGGGTAATTCTATTATGACTAATGTCTAGCTGCCAATGTTTGCATTTCAGCAAATCAGTTAGGACTACTGACTACTGGTCGAATGTCCGGTCATGTCATGACAAAAAAGGGAATTTTATACTTCATATGTTTTATGTTGTGCCAGATCATTAGAGCATATTGAGCTACAGGAACACATTTCATTAAAACAATATTTGTCGCTCAAGACCTGTTGCATATTTTTAGGTCACGGTATAAAGATCAAACATGCACTGGATTCATACATTTGTTGCTATGGTTTTGTTTATGTCACTCTGTCTTACGCTTGTCTCTGTGCATTGATTCTACTGAGTGTGTGTGTTTGTGTTTGAATAATCTACTTCTGTGTGAATCACTCTATGCCTTTCATCCAGTGTTGGCGCCAATTCGATGTGTCTGTTTACATTTGGATTTATTTCTTGCTACTGTACTTTAGTTTGATCTATCCTCCAGGCAGAGACAGGGGGTGACTGACACAGGGCTGCCCACAGAAGGAGCCTCCCTGCTGGGCCCATCAAGGAGACAGGCTGAGGCATCAGAATGTAGGCCTGTTGTTTTGTTTCTCTCCTCCCACCTTTGTGTGGCCCTCCAGGGGTCCGCTTACTTTACGCCCCTCCAGACACAACCTTTGTGCCCACAAGACGGAGCCCCCTCCAGGGCCAATACAGGCCAGGGTGTCAAGATGTAAAGGATGCGTCTGTATATATGTGTGTGTGTGTGTGTGTGTGTGTGTGTGTGTGTGTGTGTGTGTGTGTGTGTGTGTGTGTGTGTGTGTGTGTGTGTGTGTGTGAGAAAGAGAGGGGACAGGAGATTAAGTTTTGTCTCTTTGCTCCAAAAGGCCAACTGCCAAAACACATAAAAATCGGATTCTCCACACAGTGCCATCTTAAAGATTCTTTATTTCACTTAGATACAATGACTGTACCATCCCATTCACACACAAACTCACACACACACACGCTTTTTCACTGGCCACCATTAATTCAGATATATGTTAAGTTATAGTGCTAGAGATACATTAGATTTTCAAACAAACTTCTATCCTGCTGCAAATTTTTACATATTTTTTGTTTAGAATATATACTTGTGGACTTTATGCCACTTTTATTTATAGAGACAATGAAATGCATGAACATGAAACAATGGGGTGAAGAGAGGCATATTTCTGGCAAATATTGCAAGCCGGATTCGATCTCATGTTGCCCACATGACACCAAGGTTCAATGTCTCAGAACAAGAAGAATAGGACAGTTTTGGGAAATGTTGCAAGCCAGATTCGAACTAAAGTTGCCCACATGAGCACCACATCTCTATGTGTCAGAGCAAGAAGAAAGGAACAATTCTGGGAAATGTTGCAAGCCAGATTTGAGCTCATGTTGCCAACATGGTCACCGAGGCTCAATGGGTCAGAGCATGAAGAATGGAACAGTAATTGCAATTGTTACTAGCCAAATCTGAACTCATGTTGTCCTCATGTTGCCAACATGAACACCAAGGCTCAATGTGTCAGAGCAAGAAAGGAAAAGTTTGGCAAAATGTTGCAAGCCAGATTCGAACTTGTGTTGCCCACATAAGCACCCAGACTCAGTGTGTCAGAGCAAGAAGAAAGGAACAGTTTTGCAAAGTGTTGCAAACCAGATTTAAACTTATGTTTCTCACAAGAGCACCAAGGCTCAATGTGTAAATGCAAGAAGAAAGGAATAGTATTGGGAATGTTGCAAGCCAAATTCGAACTCATGTTGCTCAAATGAGCATCAAGTCAGAGCAAGAAAAAGAAAGTTTCTGAAAATGTTACAAACCAGATTCAAATTTGTGTTGCACAAAGGCTCAACTTGTCAGAACAAGGAGAAAAGAACAGTATTGGACATGTAGCATGCCAGGTTCTAACTAATGTTTCCTACATAAGCACCAAGGTTCAATGTGTCCAAGTAAGTAGAACAATATTGGAAAATGTTGCAAACCATAAGCACCAGACTTTCCCACATATGCACCAAGGCTTAATACGTCAGAGCAAATAGAAAGGAACATTATTGAGAAATGTTGCAAGCAAATTTTGAACTCATGTTGCCCACATGACTAACCACTTGGCCAAAGCTCTGACATTTACTTGATAAAAACTTAAACTCAAAAGTGACATACAATGTATTCAAAGTAAGTATATTTTCGATCTGTATTCCATGGGATTAGAGCTACAAGAACACATTGTATTTTCATATTATATTTGTATAACATTTCTTTATAAAAATCCTCCACATGCAAGGACTTGGTAAGGTTCAGATGAGTTTATTTACACATTTACTTTTTATACTGAAGAATGGAGACAAAGCATTCCAACAACACACACACATGTGCACATTTTTATCATATTATCCTTCATTTTTATCTGGCCTTTAATGTTTCTGCAGCCAGAGGGCTCACCCTTCACCACAGCAGGGTCACCCAGGCGTCACAATTTCACAGCAATGAGTTTTCACCTCTGCCTATGGCTCCAGGCGGGTTTGAGAGATCAGCGAGTAAGTCTGTGTGTTTTGAATTCTGATTTAGGATGTTCTCAGGTTCAGAGGTCATAATTGCATGGAGTCAGGGGGATTACCTTTCACTTAGACACACACACTTACACCCTCCACTTCCTCTACATGTGTCTGCACTCTCCATAGTGCTAATCTTAATCTTACTTAGTCAATATTGAAAATATATTTTCAGTGTATATTTTGGTGTGCAGAAATTTTATGTATGTTAAAGTGTGTGTTTGTATTTTGTATGGATATTGGTATGTGTGTTTATGTGTCCAAGTGTGTGGGGTACATTTGTGTGTATGTGCGTGTTTGTGATGTTCTATTATTTGTTTGTTTGTGTACATGTTCATATGTGTTTTAGGGTCTAAGTGTATGTGGTGATGTGTGTGTGTGTACAGTATATTTGGTTTGTGTGTGTGTACTGGAACACCCTCTCACCTCTGTGAAAGCTGTCATTGAGCAGTACTTTGCAGACTGGCCAAACTCAAATATTTGCTCTCTGCATATTTATTATTTATGATGCCTGAAACAAATATTGAGCTCTGCAGTGAGTGACAGACAGAGGTCAAGTACAGGATCAAACCCGGCTGGGTGGGGTTCACACAAATGGATAGGTGTGTGTATGTGCTTAATTTGGAGGTCAAAATTGTCCCCAAAGTAAACTAAATCTCACAAAACCTGCCTTTAGGGACATTTAGGATGTCCTCGTTTGGGAAAAGCTATACATATGCAATGTAATTTGTTTTATTTTTAGGGTTAGAGTGATAACAAATTTAAAGTGATAGTTCAGATCATTTGCTCACCCTTTATTATGTTCCAACACTTTTAGGGTTTGACTTACTTCTTCCATGGAACATAAAATACAATGTTAGATGCAGAACATTGCTTCTTTCACCATCTACTTTCATTGAATGCTAAATAAGCAGTTTCAGCATTTTTCAAAATGTCTCCTCTTGTGTTTGGAACCACATGAGGGTGATTAACTTATGACAGAATTTTCATTTTCGGGTGAACTATTCCTTTAAGTGTTTAAGGATAACTTAAAAGTAACATACATACACAAACATCTTCGATCCAAGACCATGACGACATTCGTATGAAGCTGCGTGACCTCTTTCTAAATTCTTTCATCTTTCCTCTACCCAATATTTTATTTTCTTTCATAGTGTTGCTCAGATAAGCCAGGAATGTATTCACGCCTTGTTTAAGATGTCTTCTTTTGTTCCTAATGCAAACATCATACAGGAACGAGTGATTAAACGAAATGAAAAAGAGAGACAATATTTGGTGATGATTGGTTGGAGGTGGCAGTGTGGAACTCAGATAGCGATATAGAAGTTTAGTCATGGAGAAAGCAGCTGTACTAGTCGTTCGCGAACAGGGTGGGTTTTTAAATCATCCGGATGGCTAGATAAACACGCACAGTCGCATACACACACAAACACACACGGTATCATCAGTTGTGCTTTAAAAAAAGCCATTAAACTGTTAGCTAAACGACAGCTGAGACTGCATTAGCAACATCGCGACTGATTAGCATCTACACGCACACACTCGTACGAACGCAAACACCGTTTGTCTCGGCGGAGCTGACCTGTTGACATGCGGATCGGTTTGTCAGAGATGGATGGAGTATGTCAGAACTGTGGAGGAGGAGGTGTGTAAAAGAGATGGAGAGAATAATGGCTCAAGAGTGAGTGACTGAGGGCAGATGGATGGGGTCGGGGCATTTACAGAGATGAAGGGAGGCTGTTGAGGATGAAAGGGTCGAAGAAAAAATAGAGACAAAGGGAAATAGATGTGTGAGAAATGAATCAAAGACTTCTTGGCTATTTGGTTTATTCAACTTCATAAAAGCGTCAAAGTTCAAGTGACTAACAACAACTCTGTGGGACGAAAGTGTGTTTGCATCCCTTCAACAGCAGCTGGAAGTACAGATCTGTCATTTATATGCTTGTTTCCTCTCTTAGATAACATTGAAAGCAGAGTAACCGATAGAGAATAAGAAGAGAATGAAAGCGTTTTGACCCAATGCAGTTTAATGAGAGATTAGATATCATCTTTCAGAAATTCATCTCCTGTATGTGTGTGTGTGTAAGCAGACATGTAATGATGCTTAACTTCAGCACTGTGTTCAAAAGAGACATGAGTTTCTAACACACCCCTGCTGTTCACTCACACCTTGTTTGGCAGCGTGTGTATGTGTGAGAGAGTGTTCATTTTTCTCTCCTGTATAATAAGGACTTTACATTTAGTTTTATAGCTGGTAAAGATTGTTTTTGTACTGCTTTGTATCCTGGTAGAATATCTGCTTTTGTATCCGGAGAAATGACACACTGCAATGCTAGAGATTTTGGACCTAAACACAAGCAGAACACATTTTTTGTAAATCATTCATAAAGCTGCTCTGACGTAAATTCTCGGATTCATGAAAGTTTTTGTATGCTCAAAACATTCGATGATACGAACAAAATGTGCACCTGCTTCGACCACGTGTAAATCATGTGTAAGATATCCGAAGGTTTTGTGTTCTGCCATGACAACATTTTGAAAGAAGTGAAATTAAAATAAGTTATAAAAAAAAGCTAATAATAAAATGAGTGAATACATTTTAAACCATTTAGTTTCTTTGGTGCTTACATTTATTTCATCAGAATCAGAATGAGCTTTATTGCCAAGTATGCTTACACACACAAGGAATTTGTCATGGTGACAGAAGCTTCCAGTGCAAGGAGTATACAGAAAATATACATATAAACATACATTACAAAAGTCTTAGGCACATAAGATGTTTCACAAAAACATTTGTCTTAAGATGGTTATTTATATCTGCTACTTTAGTGTGTCAATAGGAACTATACATTTTATACTCCCAAAAATTCTTTTTGCGAATAGAATAGAATAGAAGAACAGGGAGCCCTGCAACAGATATCGTGGCCCTCACAGAGCCCCACGCTGAACATCGGGGCAGTCTGGGATTACACGAAGAGACAGAAGCAATTGAGACAGCCTAAATAAATAAAAGAACTGTGGTGAATTCTCCAAGAAGCTTGGAACATCCTATCTGCCAACAACCAAGAAAAACTGTGTCCAGGTGTAAGAAGGAGAATTGGTGCTGTTTTGAAGGCAAAAGTGTTCACACCAAATATTTATTTAGCTCTTTTCTGTACTGGACTTTGTATGATATTAATTGATTAATGAAAACTATTTATGTCATATTATTTTTATAAGAAATCCTCACTTTTGCACAGTTCTGTAAATATGTAAACAGTGAAATAAGAATAGAAAATAAGATACAACATATATATATATATATATATATATATATATATATATATATATATATATATATACACCATATAGGCATCGGTTAGGGATGCACCGATATGATATGTCTGGGCCGATACGATAACCAATAATCTACAGGTCATTGTGACCAATATGATAACCGATATTTAAAATAATAATAATAATTTTTAATCTTTTAACCTGGAACTGCTAGCAAATTCATTAAAAGGTTCTCATTTAAAAACGTGTCATTTAAAAGCTTGGAATTTGGACTTGCTGCTAGTTAAGGTTTGGCGATGTAACATGAACCAGAAATGTGCCTACATTACAGATGTATGCTGATTTGATTGACAAATGAATGACAATATACTTGCATAAATTGTATGGTGCCCATTTATATGAGTGTTTACGGTAATCCTGATGACTCACTCACAGAGAGAGAATAATTAACTTTAATCCGCTGTAATAATGCATTAAACCAAAATGAGGCAATAAACTGCATGTGACAAACATTAAACACAATACTAACCCTAATCTAGGAATAGATGGTGCAGTATTTATTCTAGCAGTCAGACTGTGAGTGCAGCGCTGGTTTGTGCTTACGCACGTCTCATTTATAGACACTTGTTACAGTGCTCATCTTTGACAGCTCCACTGTATAACTTATTAAATGGGAACACAACAAACATAATGGGAATAGGTAAAACTATCATACAGATCAAATAGTCATGAGCCACAATAGAAAAGTCTCAACTCGTAAAATACAACAATCACATTAGATTCACTCACAAATTAGTGTTTTTATCCATCTCAAGTCACTCTATGAGAATTGTTTTAAGATAAACGTATCGGTTTAGTTTGTGTTTGGACTTTTTTTTTATCAAAATACTGTTCTGTAAGTACCAATGTGCTAATTCCCACATTCTGTTGTTTCCTGAAGTAATAATGAAAATGATTGCCCTCAAGTAACATACAACAGCCTAGACTCACAGTGAAATCGGAAAGAGTAAACCGACTTTTCTTTCATCGAAATCGGTATACGTTGATAAAAATTTCGGATCACTGCCCCCAGTGGCCAAAGCAGTATGTGTTGTAGGGAATATGGGCACGTGTGAGCTCTATTTATGGCCAGGAGAGGTTGCCAGAAACTAGTAGAGAAGAAAGTTGTTTTCAGCTTAACAGGATGTTATACAATGAAGAGAAAAGCACATATATATAGATTCTATCCCCCAACCCAAACCTTACCTTAACCATTAGTGGAGTAAAAAGTAATTGTAGAGGGAAAAGTGAAGCCTCAAACGTGGTTACTGTCTGGCTTTGAACCCTAGTCCCTTATGCAGTTGATGCAACACGTTACCAATCGCACTAGGTGGAAAGGTAAATACATTGAAACCACTGCATACATGTCTGGTAAGAATGCTGCATGTCAGTGCGTCGGCATACAGTCGGCGATCCTAGGGTACCAAAACTGTCTTCATGTGTGATCGTGTTGCATACACACATGTTTAAGTTATGTTTTCATTTATTGCCTCATCATACAAACAGAATATGAGAAATGGCATGTCATTACTTAAAGCAAATGACTAAAACCAGCCCCAAAACAACACAACATGGTGCAGAGATGTTGAAATAATCCTCACAGAGCGACATGAGCCTAGCTCTCTTTTACACAGACACGTTGTGTTTGCGCACGCGAGCTGTCGCTTGGGGTTGCCCGAGTCCCTGCCTGACAGAAAGAAGACGAAGGCGGTCAGAGATTCTCAGTCTCAAGCAATTCAATTGTGACAAATTATCTGCAAAAATATTGGTGGTAATTCCATTTTCGGTGCAGTAATAACTTTTTATTTTCCCGGTTATCTGCCAATAATATATCGGCAGATATATTGTGCATCCCAAGCATAGACAAACGATATTCAGTTGTTAACGTGTGGTCAATGTTAATTCTGTTAAAGCTATAAATAAACACATATCGCGGGCAGGTGCATACAAAATACAATTTTGTAATAAAAATAGCTTACAGCGTTTTGGTCTAAGACCTTCTTCAGGTATTCTATCAATTTCTTTGGAGATTTTTCCAGTTGCAAAGGAAGTATATCACTGTTTCAGTCTTGATTTACTCTAGAAGTTTCTTCAGTGATGCTGGTGATGTGTTCAACTGAACCAGAGAAGGTTAATGGTGGTAGACATTCTCCTCTCAGCATGAACAGAACATTTTTACACTAAAGCTTCAAGTCAAACCATAAAGACCTCTTGGACAGTTTAATTCACAAAAGAACCTCTGATGACAGAGCATAGTGCATAGTGATGTTTGTGGCTTTGATTCTCTTTAGGTATTAAAAAAGAACTGCTACAATTAAAAATTGGTATGAAAATGTTACATATTTTGAACTCAAGAATGGTAAATGGTCTGCGCTTATATAGTACCCTTTTAACCTTAACGGTATTCAAAGCGCTATACACTGTGACTCATTCGCCCATTCACATTCATACACAAATGGCGGCAGAGCTGCCATGCAAGGTGTTAGCCTGCCATTGGGAGCAACTTGGGGTTCAGTGTCTTGCCCAAGGACACTTCAGCATGTGGAGTCGTGTCAGCCAGGATTCGAACCACCGACCCTGTGATTAGCGGCCAACCTGCTCTACCAACTGAGCCACAGCCGCTCTGTTTTCAGCAGCATTAAATAATTCAAGTTTAAGTCTCTCTTCCAATGTAGATGCTGAGAGTGCAGCAATTATCTGACTAACATGTTACATGTGTTGCTCAGCTAAACTTTTTTAAGTCAACATAAAAGGGCATTTGAAACACATTTCATTTTAGTAATTTAACATATTTGTGTTAACATAATTTTTCTTCATTTGCAGTAAAACAAGAGACATATTAACAAAGTTAACAGGGTCCATTTTTATTTAAATTTGTCATTCAAATGGTGAATGAACAGCTTCCGACAGTAGAGCCTGACCAGTACTGATTTGTACATTGGTGTCTGATCTAATACAGTGGCTGTGGTATCAGATCTGTGTGTAGTGTTGTCTGGCGTTGAGACTGTCTGTCTGCTGTCGAGTTGTAAAGAATCTCCTGTGCGATTGTGATTGTCTCATTGTGTGATGAAATGTCATTGTCTGCTTTATGATGTGCCATTATTGTCTTTGTATCATTGTTTTCTTTTGTGATTCATCTGTGTGTGCATGTGTGTGTGTGTTTCTGATATGCAGATGAGTGGCATCAGCCCTGAGAATGTGAGAATGGACTGATAACCATGTTCCGCTATGCCACTCTGTGTTTGTGTGTGTGCGTAAGCGTGTGTGATTATGAGAGGGGACAGATAGTCGTGTCGCGGCGCGTCTCAATCCTTCTGTTTTCAATTGCTGCTGGACACTGTGACAAAGACAGTGAGAAAAATAACTGCTGCTGGTGTGTGCATGTGTTTGTGATATACTTTGGTTACTTGTATAACCCCTATTGTCTTTTCTTTCTCGTTCATTTGTTTGTTGGATCTATTGTTCTATATAGTATATCGATCTATCGTTCTATTGTTCTATCTAACATTTGGTCTATCACTTTGTCTGTCTATATATTAATCGTTCATTCTATCATTAGTTTGGTTGTTTATTAGTTTGTTTGTTCTGTCAGTCTATCGTTTGTTCTGTCAAACAATTGATGGTTTGATCTTTTGTTCTATTATCATTTGTTCTATTATCTGTCTACTTATCTACTTATCTATCTACCTATCTATCAGTTGTTCATTCTATCATTCATTCGGTTGTAAAAAAAGATTCTTTGTTCTGTCTATTTATCGTTTGGTCCTTCGTTCTATTGAAGAACCATTCATTTGGTAATTTGTTCTATCTAACATTCTATCGCTCTCTGTCTATCTATCAATCATTCGTTTGGGCATTCGTTCGGTTGTTTATTTGTTAATTCTTTCATTTGTTCTGTCATTTGTTCTTCCTATCTATCATTCGTTCTATCGTTCACTTTATTGTTTTTGTCTTTGCACTGTCATTCATTCTATCTCTCTATCGTTTGTAAGTTTGTTCTATTGTTCATTTCTTCAATCAGTCGTTTGTTCGTTTGTTCTATCTATTTATCGTTCATTCATTTGTTCTCTATCTATTGTTCTCCTATTGTTCATTCATTCACTTCTGCATTTGTTCTTCTGTTAACTTGTCAATCTATCTATCGGTTGTTCGTTTGTTCTATCAAACAATCGTTTGTTTGGTCATTTGTTCTCTCTAATATTCTTTCTATTGCTCTCGGTCTATCTATCAATTATTTGTTTGGGCATTCTTTCTGTAGTTCATTTGTTTGTTCATTTGTTTGTTCATTTGTTTCTATCTATCTTTCAGTCTATCTCTCTATCGTTTGTTTGTTTGTTCTGTCATTCATTTCTTCTATCAGCCGTTCATTTGCTTGGTCATTTTTACTATTTATTTATTGTTTTTTCATTGCTTCTATATCTATCTATCTGTCATTCTATTGTTTGTTCTATTGTTCATTCGCTTCATTTGTTTCTTTGTTCTGTCATTCGTTTGATATTTCTATCATTCCATCAGTTAACCTACCTATCTATCTATCTGTCTATCTATCTATCTATCTATCTATCTATCTATCTATCTATCTATCTATCTATCTATCTATCTATTGGCCTATTGTTTCATAGTTTTGTCTGTCTGACTTTCTATCTATCTATCGTTCATTCATTCATTCTGTCTATCATTCTATCTATTGTATGTTCTAATGTTTGTACTATCATCTTTGTTTCATTCTTGCCTTCGCTACAGAAAAGTTGCTCTTCAAAACTTGTGTAACTTGAAATAAAATGAATTATATACACATTCGTCAAGACGATATTCATTATTACATCGGCCCCTGTAATCCAGATTGCTGACCGCCGAACAGATGATACATTCTAGAAACTTCTGACAGTGATTAATAGCTGTTGTCAGTGTTTTTATGTCTGACTGCTGTAGTGACAGATAACAGTAATCAACAAAACTATTCTCTCTGCATCCAAAATGAACATCTGCAGTATCTGTTAACTAACGAGCTGCAGTTCTGCTATGCTATTTTGGAGACAAAGTCAAATTAAGCCCATAGAACCGTCCAAAGCCAACTTTAGACTGCAAAGGAAACAATTACTTAGATTCAAACTTGATGACAAGCTTAAGTTCCAAACATGAAGTGTGCCTGAATGCATGATCTTTTGTAGAACGAGGCCCGCTTGAAGAAAGAGAGATGACAATGGAATACTAGCCTACTACTGAATGCTAGACATGTATATATGATACACTGCCTACTATTACAAATAATAATAATAATAATTTAGAGGGTTGTTAACTAGGTACAAAACACACAAAATCACTGCTTGAGAAAAGACATATTTGTGTTATTGGTCTTATGACTTCAATTAAAAGTAATTATTTACTGTAATCTATGTTTACAGTAAATAAATGATGTTTTAGTCAAAAAAAGTAGTGTAATACAATACATTTTAAATTGTTGTAATAAGATTACAGTTACTCTCAATTCATTTAAATATTTTTAAGTAAATTTTAGGGTTATGCTTATTTCTAATATATATTTATGTAGAATACATGAATTATGGCCCCGTAATGAGTCATTGTGAAGGAGAAATGTGATTTGATGAGTGTATAACTTGTGTGTCACAATGAACAAGAAAGAAATATAGACATTATTTTGAATTTGAATGAGTGGAAAAAGTGTTTTAAAAAGTAACTTAAAATTATAGTAATTAGTCATTTAATTACTGATTCAATTAAGTAATTAGTAAAGTAATCTGATTACAATTTTAGAGAAATAAGTAGTAATTTGTTGTGGATTACTATTTTCAAGTAACTTACCCAGTAGTGGTTATGAGTTGTGATATAGTCATAGTGAAAATTTCCCGGTGTGGCAACTTGCCCCAGTCTCCCCCCACATATTATATACTACAGCAATAGTAAGAGTATTATAGTAGTATGCTATTCTGAACATACTGTAGCTTGAGATAGAGAAACAGTGACAGATTTCATGAGAGGATGAGAAGTGAATGTTCTGACCCAAACTCTGCCCCCGCTGTCATCCTTGTGATGGATGGACTCGGCTTTAAAAATACTCTAAAAGTAGATAGACACACAAACACATACTGCTCAGTATAGACCAATGTGGCTTATTACTCTTCAATAGACAGAGTGAAAGAGGAAATTTTCCTTAAATATCAAGAAAAGCAATCAAGAAATTGATAGGTACAAACTGAATGGTGGAAAGATGAGAAGCAAAATTTGAGAAATATGGAGGGAATTATAGGATAGAAGGATTAAAAGAAAGTGAGAGGGAGAGAACGAGTTTACTTTTGAGGAATGAATTGGTCAGCAATGTGTGTGTGCATGTGTGTGTGTATATGTGTTTATACTACATTGTGGGGATTAAATTTCCCCACAAGGTAGGTGATCTCAGGTTTTACTATCCTTGTGGGGAAATTTGGTCACCACAATGTAGTATAAACATGCCCAGCCAGCAGTCCCCATGAGGGAAATGGCTTATTAAACATACTAAACAAGTTTTTTTTTGAAAATTAAAAAATACAAAAAGATTTATGTGAGGGTTAGGTTTAGGGGTAGGGTTACGGGATAGAAATTATCGTTAGATCTGTATAAAATCCATAAAATGAATGGAATTCTGATATTATGATACAATGATATAAAAACAATGTTGTGTGTGTGTGTGTGTGTGTGTGTGTGTGTGTGTGTGTGTGTGTGTGTGTGTGTGTGTGTGTGTGTGTGTGTGTGTGTGTGTGTGTGTGTGTGTGTGTAGTGTGTGTGATTGGTATAGCAGACTTGCCCTGCTGTTTTATTTCTTTTGTAAAGCATCCAGCTCGGCCAGCGTTGAAGCAACGTTATATTTAAGTGATTTTAACGCTGCAGTTGAGACCACAGGAATGCATGTCTCTCCTTCACACTCCTATTCACTTTATCTATTCTTCAGTCCGTTTTTTTTTCTCTCTTTCTCCCCCATTTCCTCTCTCTAACTCCTGTCTGTCACTGTCTCTTTATAGTTATCCAAGAAAAGAAAGTTGTCAGTGTAGTAACAGGAGCTTTTGGGTTTCTATGCCAATCTAGTGAAACGAATCTCACTCAATGCAGTTTACAGTTTATTCAGTTCACACACATACATATACTGGTTCACAGTTACAGAGGGAACTTGGTTTACATTCAGTCGATCTGTATCGTAATGTGTTTGTAAATCATTTCACTATAAGAACATTTTGTTTTGGAGTATAACAGTGAGGTAGATGAAATGTGGACAAAATAAAACACAATCAGTAACACTTAACAATAAGGTTAAATTTTTTTACATTAGTAAACAACATTAGTTAACATGAACTAACAAAGTTTTTTTTTTTTTTACTGCATTGATTACTTTAACGTCTGATTGGCCCACAGAGAAAATAAATTATCAAAATATTAATAACTACAGTCTTGACACAAAATAGATATAGTTTTAAAACTTAGAATCTGTACTTTACAATGCATGTAGGCATACCATTACTTAGAGAGGAGAGGATTCC
Organism: Xyrauchen texanus; assembly: GCF_025860055.1. NCBI lineage: Eukaryota > Metazoa > Chordata > Actinopteri > Cypriniformes > Catostomidae > Xyrauchen > Xyrauchen texanus. Next base: position 8,341,544 of record NC_068311.1, read on the forward strand.
CGTTAAAAGAGCCCACACACAACATAATGGGATGCGTAGTGTGTTGTCATGGAACTCTTAACCAATCGTATTAGGATACAGATTGCTGCAATCAGATATGGAAGTCATCCAAATATGGGCAGAACGTAACTAAATACAAATACAAAACGTAACTAAATGAGATCTTGTTATTAATGCCTGCATGCTTTGTAGAGCGAGCATACCTTTAGTCATTGTTGTATTTGCATGTGTAATTCATTTTTATGTTTAGTTATTATGTACATTAGTTATTATGTATTGTTTGGAGAGGCTTTTGGACATTTGGAAACATTTTTGGACACCAGGATTTTTCGTATCAACATAACATTTTACTCAGTTAAAGGTAACGTGATTGGGAACAAACGTTTTTTTGGAGCCACCTTATTAACACCCTGAGATATATAATGTAAAATCAGAAGCATATTATATAAAGGTTTGTTTTTTCAGCAGTTTTGGGCATGCCACTGAAACAGGAAATCTTTAAAAACACCTTCAGAGTTTAAAAGTATTTGTGCACTGATCAGAACATTTGAGACTGATATTGATCCCCGATTTTTAACACTAAGATAAAAAAGATCTTAAAGAGTAACATGAACTAACAATGAACAATTGTTATTTTATTAACTAACATTACAATTAATAAAGGCTGAACAAATATATTGTTCATTGTTTGTTCATGATAAATAATGCATTAACTAATGTTAAAAAATTTTTTTGGTGTTACCAAAATTACATTCATTGTGATTTGCTAACATTTATTTGTACAGAAAACAAAATGTCATAGTGACATACTGTCAACCAGAAACCATGAGAGCATCACACAGCAGAGATACGTTCAAAAATAAGAAAGGAATACAAGCTCTAATAATGCTCCAGTGAGACATCATTAATATCTATGATTTGTTTACTGTCTTTGGCATCTTGTTGTAACACAAATCACTAATCATTAAGCAAATGCGTGATGACGTGCAGTTTTTGAAGGTTAGACAGTTACATCTGTTATTAGTGGTATTGTGACCGACATTAATCTGATTTAAATTGGGATCCTCACAGAATAGCGCTGAGATGAGTGACTGATGATGAGATATTGAGAGCACCTGGAGACCCACATGTTTGATTGGCACCGCGAGCGCACATGATGAAGAGCGCACAAACAGTCTCTATAGCTCCACACGTCTGATTCTCACAACTCACGTTACATCACGTGTACTCAGATTTATATTCACATGTTATTTGTTGTTTAATTTGTTTTTATACCCGTTTGCAGCCTCTTTATCCTCTTTCTGCTCACTGTGAATGAGTCAGAATAACTACCGTAATGACTCTAGAAAATGGGCAACTTAATATTCATACACGTGTAATTCTTACACATATTTAAAAACAAAATGGCATATTAATGTGAATTACATTATGTCTGAGAATGAATACTTAGTATTGCCAACAACTCACCCTCCAAAGGCCACTCTGTCATGTTTTAAGGGATGCTCATTTATTAGAATGGTAGTGTAGGTTGCTGCATCTGAAACCGCATACTGTCACAGTATGTACTGTATTTGATGAAGGATGCACTTATCAGCCAGCAAAACAGTACGTTCTTTTAGTTATCAATGCAAGTAGTATGAATAGATTTCGGATATACTTTATCTGGGTACGTGGGCATTGTCTCATGTCCCGAATATATGACGTAAGAACAACAACATTCTGTTTTTGGCATACTATATAGTAGGGAAGCATGGATATACGGACGCAGCACGTGTGATTCCTGCGTGCTGCAAAAAAGATTGGCCCTGATTCTAGGCACGAGCGGCCAATCGCTGATCACAGATTTATGACGAACATCGGCCGATTTCGAGCAGTGTACCCCTACTTAAAAGGTTAATCTTAGTTAATGTTATATTTTAACATATACTAATAAATTTTTTAAATCAAAAGTTAACATGAACAATTGTATTTTTATTAACTAACATTAACAAAGATTAGAGTTAGTTCATGATGCCTAATGATTTAACTAATGTTAACTACTGGAACCTTATTGTTACCACACAATCTAAATAACGTAACTGAAAAGAATGTGATTAAAATGCAATTTTGTAAAAAGCAGTATTTAGCTAAATGGAGCTCTAAACGAAAGTTTGGGTGCAGCATTTTCATCTAATGCGGTCAGTCACAAAGCGAGGGTTATATTAAACTCTTGGGACACTTCCCACTTTTCTTGCAACTAGTAACAGAACAAGACCAATCCCAAACATTGCAGTGCATGAACAGTTAGTGGTGGCAGAAAACCGTCAAATTGTTGTGTTAGATTAGACAGATTAGATCCTCAAAATATCGCTAAACGGTAATATAGAATCAAATTAGCCTTCTGGTTCAAAGCTAGGTTTGGGTACACTATTGCTAGTAAAATATATTGCTAGTAAGATATCATTTATAATCAGTTAAATGAAAGTACGACACAAAGTCTTCATAAATAATTTAGAATATTATTATCTGTACTATTATTATAATTATATGAGTTAATACAGGGGTGTAGATTGTGTAGACAATTTAAAGGTAATAGCTAACTTTTTGAGGACTGATGCTCAACTAACTACAGGTTTGTTTAACTATTTGCGCCAGTGCAATATCTGCCTTTTTGCCACCACTTCCAACTGTGAAGTAGTCTCTTACTGTTTTCCAGTTATTCCTGTGTCTTAGCTTTGGGCCCAGCATGTTCCCACTCCAGATGGTTGTTGATTTTGTTTCCTTCCAGCTACAGAGATCAACTCAGTCCAGATACCCTGAGTTCATTTTCATGACCATCGAGAGGGGTTATACAGCCCGAAACTGATACAATTAGCTCTCTGTTCTGCTCCTAACAGATGTGTTGGGATTCACTGTACTACACTGAAGTGTCAAGACCAGAGAGGGAGAGATATAGAGGTTGCACAGGAAAAGAGCAAAGAGTTACTTTAGATTTAAAGAGAGAGAGAGAGAGAGAGAGAGAGAGAGAGAGAGAGAGAGAGAGAGAGAGAGAGAGCAAGTAATAAGAAGAGACAGAGAGAAGGACTTTTAGCACTAACAATATGTCTCTATTTAGATAGAGCAGCTTTATTTGTTTGGCGGTAAATTGCTCTGTGGTTATTGTAAAACAAACTATTCTTCTGCCAGTGGCTGTATGTTGGAATACAGAGTCCAAACCCAGTACACGTTTGCAAGGCCATAACCATGTCTTGAACATTAGAGGAGACCAAACCATTTTGGGGGTGTGTGTGTGTGTGTGGGGTCACGGGTGCTGAGGTCACAAATATAATGGTCCTCTTTGGTTGTTTAATATAGTAAAGGTGCTGAATGCAATAATCTTCTGAATAAAGGCTTGAAATGCGATAAAGGCCCAAAATTGCATAATGTTTGGTTTTAAAAGATAAACGTGTTTTTAAAGTTCACACAGTACAAGAAAAACACTGTCTGCATCGTTAGCAATTTTCCTGTTTTAGTCATCTTTCCTTTCTTTTTTGTGAAGTATCAAAGATAAAATTAATATAATTTTAATTTCTTTTAATCATTGGTGAATCTGTAAAATGACATGACTCTGTCAGCTGCTAGCAAAATGAAAATATGCTAAATTATTTACTGCCCTCAAGTTGTCCCTCATTGTTTTTTCCTCCCAGTAGAATCTTAACACTATAATTTTTATGATCCAAGAAAAAACCCAGTAGATGGATTTTGAACAATATAAAGGAGAGTAAATTTAAAAACTACTGCTCATTTTTTTAGCACAAACCTGACAAGACATAATAAAAATTAAATGGTCTCTTCTAAAATAAGACTTTTAGGAGATGCTGTACTCAATTCAGAATTAATTAAAGACATAAAGAAATTATTTAGAAAATGTATTTTAAATTATTATCTAATAATATTTGCATTAAGAATATTTGACACTGTCCTTGCCAAAACCTAAAAGCACAATAGAAGTCATTATTCGGGTCTTACCATGTTCTAGTTCTGATCTGAGGGTGATAACGCTCTACTTTGTGTTTTTTTATATAGATAATATTCTTAGACAATGTCAAGAGAATTTTCTAAAAACTTCAAAAGCCTGCCAGATTACCACATTCATTCAATTTCTTTACAATCTACACACATTCTACGCTCATTGTCTTAAGCCTAACATGCTGAAAATTACTTATGAATTAAACACAAATCACGTACTGTACATGACATTCCCAAATAGTGAATAGTGTGCACTCTTGAAAATGATCTGTACAACATTTATTGCATGTTTAGTTAGATACTTACATCTCACATGACACAAACACACTTAACCTGAACTGCTTGCTGATGTGCGGCGCTGGAATAATCCACGATGTTCCCACTTAGTGTCTTAAACTTGAGACCCGCCTTCATCGATCTGATTGGCTATCTCATATGATATTGATGAGCAGTGTTAGACAACTGCGTGTGGTAAAAATTAAACTTTTTAAACCTTTTTGTTATTCCTGCAACAACTTAATATCAATTAGACAGTGGTGCATAATGGACTGCAGCAGAACAGACCACACAGAATACCACACACACCCAAATGTTCACAACACAAAACTTCCTTCCCAGTCAAAAAAAAAAAAGATAATTTATGGAAACGAATTTGCAAAAACTCACAACAATGAGCAAGTGAACCAATAACTGCCCACATTTATACATCAACACCTATTCAGTATTTAGCAACTTAACATGTTCTGATGACCAACTGTGTTAACTATGCCAGTGTGTGGAGGTTAGCCGATCATAACAGAGTAGAGGTCTGCACGGGCCTTAAAATGATACCGTAACCCAACCCATACTCGATACCACGTGGCCCGACCCTACTCGGCTTGAACGATACCATCAGCATTGTTGCCAACTTAGCGACTTTGTCGCTAGTTTTAGCGACTTTTCAGACCCCTTTAGCGACATTTTTTCCAAAAAGCGACTAGCGACAAATCTAGCGACTTTTTGGACAAACCTTAGCAACTTTCCAAATTCCAAATATCGCCAGTACTGCAAGCGTGAGGTCTTACTTCCCCGCTGCGTCTGCTCTGTTCAGTGAGCGGCTGAGAGGAGCAGCACATTCCGTTGACTGCACGCCAGCGGACATAGACATGAATGAGCTGCGCTTGTGCACGCTGTGTTAGCAGGAACCAATCAGTGATCACATAGCAGCTGCCTTCTCCTTTGTTTTAATTCAAAACATTTAATTTGACCGTTTTTTCTTAGCATGCGCTTATATTCACTACTAATCAGAGTTTTAACGTTATTATAAACTGAAGTAGGCTACAGTACCGACAAATTAGGCAGAATGCAAATACGACGCGATGACGTCATTAATATGCTAATGACGCATGACGTCATCTGGCGACATTTAGCTACTTTTCGAGCAGGCTTTAGCTACTTTCCATTGAAAATAGTTGGCAACACTGACCATCAGATTTTAAGACCGAACCTGACCTGATCCCGAAATCACTCTCTGTCTTTATAATTTCTTCTCCTAGCAAAAACTGTCTCAGTCTTTTATGTAAGCATATAGGCTAAATTAGTAAAGTATTGAAGCAGTAAACATATACAGTTTTAAAAACCACGGCAGTCACTCAGTACACTAGAGTAAAAAGGACAAAAAAAATTGCCTTACCATTTATGCACTGAAAATTTGCTTTGTGCCGAACATTCTGGAATAAAATGAAACAATGCAACAGTCCCTCTATGCAGCCTGAACTTGTTTAGAATGTTGAATCTTTGTGACAACTGCGCTAAAAACAATCTAGATGCAGCACAAAGAATGAAACATGCGTTTTGAAAATTAGAAGTTATTTTTAACTTGGCACGGTGTTTAAAATGCGCCGGTCCTGCGCAAGACGCTGAAGAATCAGCAATACGCAGTTCAAAAGTCATTTGTCCAGCATGTGTTTACATAGGAAATAAATGGGGAAACAGAACTGGCGTCTACAAAAACACGTTCGATGTAAACGGACCCTAATGGTTGTTACCACAAATTATTATTTTTACTTGTCACTTGTTTATTTACAAAAAAGTAAAAACTGCGGTTTAAATGAGGCACTTACAATGAAAGTGAATGAGGCCAATCCGTAAACGTCAAAAAAACTCACTGTTTCAAAAGTATAGCCACAAGATTTTGTGATAATCAACATTATGCCACAAATGCTGCAGATTGAGATTAACTTGCATTGACCCAGTAATATTCATTTGAAAATTCAATTGCAAAAAACAAGCCTTTTTATAGGTGTGTGCAGTTTTTTTTTATGTTTAAATCATATCCCTGCTTATTATGAAAAGAAAACTTTAAGTAACCTCACAACCTTATCCTTAGCCCTTAATGAAGTGTGTGTGTGTGTGTGTGTGTGTATGTGTGTGTGTGTGTGTGTGTGTGTGTGTGTGTGTGTGTGTGTGTGTGTGTGTGTGTGTGTGTGTGCAGGTTTATGTGGATTACAATTACTTTTTTTAAGGTTACAAACTGGTAATTACAAGGGTATAATGCTATAAATGTGGCTTATGAGGACATTTTTAGTGTCCCCATAATTGAAATCCCTTAAAAACATACTAAACTATGTTTTATTGAAAATTTAAGAATGTAGAAAGTTGTTTGTGAGGGTTAGGTTTAGGGGTAGGGTTAGAGGATCTATATTATAGAATATATAGTTTGTACAATAATAATATACAATAATATTGTATAAAAATAATTATGTCTATGGAGAGTCCTCATAATGATAGCTGCACCAGTGTGTGTGTGTGTGTGTGTGTGTGTGTGTGTGTGTAGAGAGAGAGTTAATTAAGCTTGATTAATGTGTGTGTTTTCACTCTTGTGATATCTGCAACAACACAAAGTAGCGTTCAGCCATGTCAGGCTCAACGATCGCTTACCGACACACACTCTCATCAATCACACACACACTCAGAGTTGTGTGCAGCCTCAGCTTCGTCAAGCTCCACAAATACTGAATAAGTGTTTATGTGATCACATGTGATGGGTCCCCTCTTTTTAACACATACTGTCATCAATCACAGAGACATAAACACACATATAAACATATAGGCTCAATATAGGCCCACATACTTGCATATATATTACTAGCCCAAAAAATTTGACTACTGTACCATCTCGCTATAATATAATATAATATAATATAATAATACCTCGCTATTATTTTGTTTTTTTCTTTCATCTCTCATTCTCTTTTCAGCATCATTTTCATTAAAGTAGATCATCCCTTTTCATCCTTCATGGCCCTTTTGGCCATTTTACTGACATCATATCTCTTGTTCTATCTTATCATTTTCTATCCTTCCCATCAATTCTACTCCTTCTTTCTCGTTTTCTCTCCCTTTCCTCTCCGCTTTTCTTTCTCTTTTATGTGGAGTTGCCGTAGGCGTCATGGCTGGCCGCTATGGGTCACCAGAGGGAATTCTGGGAGCTGAGGTTCCAGTCATCCATTATCCAGCTTGTTTCTCACTCTGGCAGCCCTGCGACAGGGTTCTATTAAGAGCTCTTACACACACACTCATGCATTTGATCAGCGCTTAGATTACACTCTGAAAGCACTGGACACACACATCACACTGTGTCGCAGGCTGCAGCCTCAGGGTTCATATGCACATGGAATGACATACAATATTCCACTGGAGTTTTCCTCATGCATGTAAGCATGTATTTATATGTGAGAATGTTTATTCAGGTGCGCTGGATATTCATTTATGCTGACCCTCTTCCAAAGCAGGGGTTCAAAGAAAGAGAGAAGGAGCGAGAGCGGGAATATAAGTGTTATAAGAGTAATTATAATGTTTCCTGTTTGCTAAAATGTGACTTGACATCTTAAAGACAACATGAAATCAAAACTGACTCTTAATTTCTTGATTAATAATGAATGTCTTATTGTGCATGATTCCTCAGTGCAGGTTATTCTGATGAAAAAAAATTAAATACATTTTTATTTATTTATTTCTGCTGAGTAATCAAGCCTGTGTGGGCTGGGACATTTTTTTTTTTTTGTTATTTGTTAAATATTATAAATTAATTAGTGTAAATAATAATTATTTGTGATGTTATTAATATCAATTATAAACACATAAATAAATATATAAATTTAAACATAAATAATTATGAATTAATTATTATTAGTAATTATTATAATTCATATTTTTATATAAATTATTAACAAATAAATATAAACAAATATTTCATTAAAATAAATATATTTATAAATACAAATAATTCTTAATTATTGTCAACAATTATTATTAGTAATGTTATCAATAGTAATGAATCTTATCATTTTAGTAATCATTATTATTAATAATTAATGATAATATTACCTAACATGTTGATAGACAATCAAATCCTTATAGATAAAATCAAGTCTTGCCCTATAATATTTCCCACTGGATATTCTATTTCACTCTGAAATATATCACTTTACAGAATTTAAATGTGTTGCGGGTGCTGCTTCATGATATCTTTTAAGTGTTTACTGTTTACGCATTGACTTATTGAACTTTATCTATCGTGCAGTGAACTATAAGTCCCTATGTTGAGTTTCTACTGCTCTAGCCTTCTTCTAATAGAAATCAATAAATAAAAACACACTAGCTATCAAATCTGCACTCACACACATATATCATATAAATATAAGATAGAGATACTTATATGCAATATTTTTCTTAATTTATCCCTTTGAACACACAACATCTGGTCTTACAGTTTGCGATGAACTTTAAAGCTCTGGCATACATCATAAACCTGTGACCATAAGTACATCATAAACACGAGTCAGTCCTCACACACTTCAAAACTGCCAGTACAGCAAGGCTCAGCCAAACACATACTGCATTATAAACCTCTGGTTCATCTTTATTATGACATCATAAAGATGAGCCCTAGATCAAATTTCCCTTATTTTATTCCATGGACATGAATGAAAGAAAGAAAAGGTTAAACTAGTTTTTTACCAAAATGTTGAGTTCAGCAAGCAGCAACACAACATCTACTTTACAAATGAGACAAATAAACAGAAACAACAAAAAGAATAAAATTCTATAGAATAGAAGACCAAGAGAAAGAAAAACAGCAAATGAGACAGAATAAGTGTCAGAATACTTGAGGGAGAACCAAGGAAAAAGGGGGACTTGAGAAAGTTAAAAGACAAAGAAGATGGAGAGAAGGAAAGAGAGGGACTGTCGAAAGTGAGACGATAGTGCCCCCGCCAAACGAACAGATATTTAGTGTGAGCTCATCTATTGAGCCGACGCGCTGTGTACACACTCTCTGCATCTTTATAATGAATAACTTTTAGTCTTTCATAAATAGTCAGAGGGAAATAATTACTCAGAGATAGAGGGGTGAATAAAGAGATGGAAATAGGGAGAGGGGAGTTCAGCGGTCTTGGTATATGACCATCTGATTTACGTTTTGACAGATTAGGCTTTTGGGGTGAAAGGAAGCTTAACACCAGGAAATTTATGGATATTTCTGAGATATTTTTAGAGGCATGTACATTTTGGCTGGTGGTAGGCGCTGTACTATTGGCATTTCTTACAAGTTTATTTTGTTCTAATAACCATCTGAAGACTATAGAAGCGAAATCTTGACATTTGGGTAACAATGAGTAGCCTTGTGATTTAATTTTTGTTCCATGGGGCCTGGGTAGCTCAGCGAGTAAAGATACTGACTACCACCCCTTGAGGCGCAAGTTTGAATCCAGGGCATGCTGAGTGACTCCAGCCAGGTCTCCTATGCAACCAAATTGGTCCAATTGCTAGGGAGGGTAGAGTCACATGGGGTAACCTCCTCGTGGTTGCTATAATGTTTTGTTCTCACTCTTGGTGGGGCGCGTGGTGAGTTGTGCGAGGATGTCACGGAGAAACGCGCTCAACAAGCCACGTGATGAGAAGCGGCTTGACAGTCTCAGACACAGAGGCAACTGAGATTCGTCCTCCGCCACCTGGATTGAGGTGAGTCACTACGCCACCACGAGGACTTAGAGTGCATTGGGAATTGGGCATTCCAAATTGGAGTGAAAAAAAAAGAATTGTTCAATTTCTTTTTTTAAAAGTAATGTTTTTCATGGCATTTGATTCTATTTATAATTCTTAAACATCTTAATTTTTTACATTTGTTAAATATATAGAACTTATTTAACATAAACTCATGAAAACTTGGAATAATTCGTAAGAGACGGCGAGATATCGTAGTACTTGGCTCGTTTCAAAAGGTTCAACTTTTATTCTTATAGAGACCAACCAATCAACAAACAGAATTGCAAATCAATACAAAACAGGCATCAAAGTTTAGCTTGCCACCTATCCAAAACGTTATTTTAAGAAAATGTCAGTGAACAAATTTGGTTACTCATTCCATATTTATTTATTTAATACAAATGACTGATACGCTCACAGAGCACTTTAATAGGAAGACTATGGTCCTAATAAAGTGCCGATGTGGTCTTCTGCTATTGTAGCCCATCCACATCAAGGTTTGATGTGTTGTGCATTCTGTGATGCTGTTCTGCTCACTACAGTTGTACAGAGCGGTTATCTGAGTTACCAGTGCCTTTCTGTCAGCTAGAAGCAGTCTGGCCATTCTCCATTGACCTCTCTCATCAACAAGGCACTTCCATCTGCAGAACTGTCGCGCATGTTAGGATTCAGACGAGGGCAGACGAGGAGTGAGGATCTAAATGCAGCTCTTTATTAAATAAATAAGAAAACACAGAATAAATCAAAACATAGGGAACAAACAAAACATCCACAAGGGTATAACAAAAATGTAAACACTAGAAACATCCACGGAGGGCACGGGCAGGAACACAATCAAGGACAACCATAACATTCAACGACTGACAACGAATGAACAAACAACAGGGCTTAAATACACAGGGATGGTGAGTAAATTAAACACAGGTGGAAACAATGACACTGGCAGTGATGAGGGCAGGGGATTTTGGGAAGTGTAGTTTGGGACATGTGACAGGGGAGAAACATAGAGCAGACAACGGGGAATCGTGACAGCGCATTGGACGTTTTTTTTATTTTGGCACCATTCTGAGTAAACTCTAGGGACTGTTGTGAGTGAAAATCCCAGGAGATCAGCAGTTACAGTAGTACTCAAACTACCTGTCTGGCACCAAAAATCATGATACTGTCGAAATCACTGAGATCAAATTTTTTTCCCATTCTGATGGTTAATGTGAATATTAACTGAAACTCCTGACCCATATCTGCATGATTTTATACACTGCACTTCTGCCACATGTACAGGTGTTCCTAATAAATTTTTCAGTGAGTGTATATGTCAGTAACCTGTAATACGCTTTTCTCGTCTTATTTTCCTATTCAAATCCTGTTTAGGTTTAGTGTTTGGGTAAGGGGTTAGACTTTATGATTAATTTTAGGTTTGGGTGATAATAACATAATTTGTTGGTTCGTTCATTTTTTTCTATGGGAGTAAAATGTTTAAGTTTTTCTACAAGCCAACTTGTACGATTCTTACAATTTCACAATCTTGTACTATTATTACGATTTGTCATGAGACCGGGTTGGACCTATTATTTCGTCTTAAAGAACTGGAATCATTGAGTGAAATTGGAATTGCAAATAGAATTGTTAAATTCCTTATAATTCCCATCCCTAGTGATGAGAATACAGTAACCATGATTGGTTGTGTAAGCTCAAAAACATGGCCAGCAGGGTACCTTAAATGTATACAAGTGCACCGTTTTAGAAGTGGAATCTTTAAGGATGGCTGAGTGTGTAAGTGTGTGTTAATGAGAAGAGAATGTGCGTGTAATCAGTAGCTGTTTCCTGTCTCTCCATCTGCTGGGCCCCTCTCTCTTCTGCTTTTGTTTCAAACTCTGTCTACTGACAACTTTTGGAAAACTACTGTTTGTGCCAGTGTGTTTGTATGTGGGTTTGAATGTGCCAGTGTCTGCATTGATAAGCTGATTGATATTTCATGGGCATACAGATGTTCTTCATCCCAAGGGATCTTGTGCATGAGTGAAGGAGAGTGAGAGAGCAATGTAGTGAGAAAGAGAGAGAAATGTATCAATGTTAGTTTATGTAGGGAGAGTGTGTTTATATAGAGTTCTGAGATGCTCGTTGAAACACAGATGAATCAGAAAAGCTTCTTGCATAAGGATATCATCTTGGTGAGGACTAGATGACTAACGCTGGAAGGCTTTATCCATTTCATTCATCCACTAAGAAAGAGGGATGGAGAGAAAGAGAAGAGGAAAGGCATTCTGAGTAATGCAGAGAATGAGATGAAAGATGGATGAAGAGTTATGCCAAGAGAAAATATGGAGGGCAAAAGGAAGAGTGAAATATTGGGGCGATGGAGAGATGCAGAGTGAAATAAAAAGAGGGAGAGAGGGATAGAGAGATGATCTAGCCATATTCCAGGAGTGTTCTATCAGCCCAAACTCACAATAAGCATCAATCCACCTATACCTGTATGTCTGTGTGTTCTTGCCTCTCACCATTGTCTCTCTCTCTCACACATACACACAAATGATTGATCACTGAATCAGTCTCTCCAACATTCAGCCATAAAAGCTATAACTGGCCCTCATAAAAGCAGATTTATCAGGCCAAGCCTGCACGGTTCCACAGGCCACCCAAAAGTGTGTGACACCTCCATGATTGGGCTGGAATTGAATAAACCTGCACTATTGACGCCCATGTCTGACAAGTTAATCAACTCCTAGTACACAAACACACACACAAAAGCTCTAAGTCACGAGAACAGGGTTTGATCCTTCAAATATTTAAAAGAATATTCTTGGTTCAATACAGTTAAACATAAATTGACAGCATTTTTGTCATTACCACAATTTGTTTTTTAAAGTTTTTTAAGTCCTTTTTCCAAATAATGCAGAAGTGTGGGTTACCATGAGAAACTTACAATGGAAGAGAATGGGGCCAATATACACTGATCATCCACAACATTTATTTTATTTTAATTCTTTTCTCAATTTTTTCGCCCCCTGACCCCTCCCAATTTGGCATGCCCAATTCCCAGTGTGCCTTTAAGTCCTCATGGTCATGATTCTGCAGAGGACAAATCCCAGCTGTCTCAGTGTCTGAGACATCAACCCATGCTTCTTATCACGTGGCTTGTTAAGTGCGTTGCCATGGAGACAAATTGCGTGTGGAGGCTTCACGCCATCCACCGCGGCATCCACGCTAAACTCACCATGCACCCCACCGAGAACGAACTACATCATAGCGACCACAAGGACGTTACCCCATGTGACTCTACCCTCCCTAGCAACTAGGCCAATTTGGTTGCTTAGGAGACCTGGCTGGAGTCACTCAGCACACCCTGGGATTTGAACTAGTGAACTCCAGGGGTGGTAGCCAGCAGCATCTTTACCACTGAGCTACCCAGGTCCCCAATCAGCCACAACAATAAATCCACTGACAGGTGAAGTGGATAACATTGATTATTTTGTTACAATGGCACCTGTCAAGGGGTTGTATATATTAGGCAGCAAGTGAACAGTAAGTTCTTGAATTTCATGTGTTGATAGCGGGAAAGATTTTGAGGAACATGACAAAGAGTTCAAGGTGTTGAGTTGGCCTCCAAATTCCACAGATCTCAATCCAATTGAGCATCTATGGGATGGATCAACTGGACCAACAAGTTCGATCCATGGAGGCCCCACCTCACAACTTACAGGACTTAAAGGATCTGTTGCTAACTTCTTGGTGCCAGATACCACAGGACACCTTCAGAGGTCTTGTGGAGTCCATGCCTTGATGGGTCAGAGCTGTTTTGGTGGCATGAGGGGGCCTACAAGATTTTAGGTAGTTGGTTTTAATGTTGCAGATGATCGGTGTATACAGTAATTGTTAAAATACTCACTGTTTCAAAAGTGTAGCCACAAGATGTTAACAAAACGTGTATTAACAAGATTTTAGTGTGAAAACATTTATTTCTATCTGTAAACGTTAAAATACAAAAGGTTAGTCACAAAAACAATGATTTAAACAGCTTTAAAGCTCAATGAATACACAAGTTTTAACAGAATAATTAATGTAAGTGCTTTTATAAAAATATAAGCTTCACATTTCTTCCTTTTAAACCCTCCAAAAATTGGCCCCATTCAGTTCCATTGTAAAAGGCTCACTGTAACCTCGATTTTTGCTTTTTTAAAGAAAGGTAAGGACAATTACATTTGGTATTTTTTTTTTTTTTTTTGGTAATCAACATTATAATTTGTTTGGCTGCAGTGCACAAAGTTGCAGCACTTCGTTATCTTCCTCCAAGCGCTTTAAGCTGGGTTAAATATAAACCATCTCTAACTAAGTCCCCTTTGAAGCTACTGAAAACCAGTGAAGCTCTAAATAGGAGTAACTAAATCTCACTGCTACAAGTTAATTAGGCCAAGTTGTCTTTTTATCCCCTTTGAAATGTTGCATTCAGTTAGTTCTGCTTGCAGTTAAACTTTGGGTGTCCATTTCCTTTAAATGTTCCTTAGATAAACTCTCAAACATAGCCTTTGGAAAAGTCCTCAATAAAAGTTGCCCATGCGAAAAAGCCTATAGGATTCCAATCAGAAAAAGATCACAGGCTTGGAAAGGAAATTGGTGGATGTCTTTTTTCTATGGCCTACAATAAGCATCACTGCCAAGTGAAGGGAAATCAAAGAACATAACATTACAATAATAGGCTATGATTTACATGATCTATGCATTATCTTTATTCCTGTTTGGCTTTTTGAAATACTGAAATTCCATTTCAAGTTTGACCAACGACAGAATAATTTAAACAGATTATATTGTATTTGAAAATATTTTCACACTTATGATTTGTTCCCTGGTTTGACTTGTCTTGCAATTAAAAAGGTGTGAACACATTATGGTGGCAGTCCAAAATGGGTCTATGCACGAGCTGGCGTGTACAGCCTGCACGCCTGCTAGCCATCAAGCCTTGTGTGTTTCACACATAAGTAACACGTGTGTGCCTCTGAAACACCTGCATCTGGTGTTTGGAGATCGTGTGTGTGTGTGTGTGTGGGGGGTGTCAGCCTTTTAACTGCTTTTTTCTCCTCTAATGGCATCAGTGCCTCTTACGTGCGTGATTATTAAAACATAGACCTGACTGTATTAATGGGCAGCATTTCTCCACAGACATTTCATTTCCCGCCCGGTTTAAGACACTGAGCAACAGGGCTTGGCCTGTGGACGTAATGAGCCTTCTTTGTGGTATCTAATTTCCCATTACGATGAAGGGGTGTGTGTGTCTAAGTGTGTGTGTATTTCTTCCCTCTGCCGGCAAGCACACCAGATATCTCAGGTGATATCTCTCAAATATTAAATATTAGCCATTAAATTGGACATGGCGTATGGGAAAGCTTGCTGTTACCTCTCAAGTCTCAAGTACACACATCAAAAGCCCTCAGACAGCTCAGTAAATGTAATGAATGCTCAACAACCCCACCTCAGATCTTAGGTGGTATGCTCTATTGCGTTCAACCAACATTAAAACGGTTGTTTAAAGATGATATCAGCAAGCTTTTAAGAAGCAATTTGCTTTTCCTACAGAGTCTTAACAACATGCTCTAATTACCCCCACAAGCCCTAAACTGAGGAGACGTGTGTGTTACTGTGGTAAAAGAAAGTCTGCGACAGACTGTTTAAGTTTCCAGCGTGTCCCGTTGCATTTTAGGCACACTCCTCCTCTCCATATCTCCCACCTCATCTAATTTATGTTTTAAAAACGTTACCTCTGACACCGCTGCGGACTTTATCACACCCTGTGGCCGGCATACAGTGCGGGCTGTGTTTATGTGGAAGTATCTGTGATTACCGCAGCCCTGTATCGTCCTCCTGGCCATCATAAACCCCCCCTTTCCCGCCCCAAAGGTGGCACATTCCAAAGGCCAGCTGTGTGCCGCGTGGTGCCTGAGTGCACACTTCAGGAGAGAGACTTCTCAACCCCGAAATCAGCAGTGTGAATACAAGTCCAGCACTTCCCACCTATGTTTTTTAAAAAACACATCCCCCTGTGGCCCCTAAGTCTCACAGTTTGAATAGCGCATTGTACTGCAGACTACTGGTTCTGTTTTAGCCGCGGCTGTGTTATTGCGCCCGAGTCACGTCTTGTCATTCCTGCTGTCAAAGCAATTAACTTCATGTTAGCCAGGAAACACAATCTATCTGTTTCACACCCGATGGTCTAGAACAACGTGTATTTACACTTGCACGAATGCATTGCACATCCAAAACATAAACCATGTTTGTAATAACTGATCTTATCTTTCAAACTGTGTTCATCTAGTGATAGTCATGAATTAAAGATTAAACAATCTGATGCATAAGTAGTGCATATCAGGGGCAGTTCTAGGACTTTAAGTTTAGGGGAGCTCAGCCCCTAGTGAGACTATGAGATGGGAACATTTCTTGTACTGCGCATTATTGCATAGATAGGGTTTTGTTTTTTTTAACATCTAGCCAGCTACCCAGCTAATATTCATTCAGAATATTGACTTTTTCTCTAATACGCTTTAAAAAAATATCCAATACCATTTGAAGAATATAGACAAAACATATAGAAATTGTCATAAATGTAATCATTTCTCTTTTTTTCATTTATTTGTTCTTTATTTGATTTCAAAAGGGTGATGGGGTGGGGGTGGCTGAGATTAAGTATAACACAGACTTATAAAATCGGAACAAAATCATACGAGATGGCGAAACCGTATGAAACACATGATTTGTAGACCAACCAATCACATACAGTATGCTTCCCTTGTTTCTAAACCCCGGTATTACCTTTCTTCTGTGGTATTTTCCAATTAAAATCATGGTACTCAACTTTATTGTTAGGTTTAGGAATGGGTTTTGGGTTAGGGGTTAAAATTAGGAAAAAACGTGCAAAAGCGTGTTTAAAACCTGATACTTCTCTTTCTTCCATTGTACTACTATGGATATGTTTAGCAGTAAAGTGTTGGACTTTATTGTTCATTTCAGGTTTACATCAAAATATGATTTGTGCACTGAGGATTTACAATGAGACAAGGGAAGCGTATATTGGTTGACGTAAAAGTCTTTTTACTTTTAAGTTTTTACTTCATACGTTTCTGTATGGCCCAACTTGTAAGATTTCTTACGATTGTTCTATCTTAGGACTTTTCATGAGATTGGGTTGGATGAAATGTAGAAATTAATAAATAGGTATATAAATGGGGAAAAAGATTAAATAAATAGGGTCTAGCTATGCCTGTGGCACATATAAATCTAAATAACTCATTTTATGTCATCTGTGATGTTTGTTTTTTGTTTCACACAAGTTGTTCTTCAAATTTAAAAAGTAGCCTAAATTATTCAGCTTATAGATGGGAGTTTTGGGAACTTGGACAGTTTTGTTTTCACTTGGCTGTTTCCAGACTTTTTGTGTGAGTGTGTGTGTCGGGATGAAACATAGGCCCCTCGTCATGCAGGCAGGCCCCGGGGCCCATAGGGGACACAACGGTTGAGACTGCACATACTAGGAGCCAAGATGATGGGGTACTAATTCACCAAAACACAGAGGACTCAGTCCTGAAACAGATGGCAAACACTCTTTCTCGGTCTCACTCTCTCTTTCTCTCTGTGACCCTGGCAAATGAAAATAATCTTAAATAATTAGGAATGAGCCTGTCTGGTCCTCGGGTGAGAGGGTAAACACAGCGCAGGCACAGCGCACTAAGCCAGGGCACCTCGGAGAAGGGGGCGGGGGGCGCACTGACCCTGTCCACATAAAGCTGTGATTTATAGCACTCAGGGTGCAGCAGCTGGATGCAGTACCTCTCTAGGAGAGCCAAATTACCGAGGTGGAGATTAACATGCGCACTACGGGCCTACTTCCAGATCTGAGGATTTTTTTTATTTACATTTTTCCACTTTCATTTCCTCTCATCTGTTTTAATGGTAATTGGTAGAGTTAGGAAAAGAGAGCTCTCAAAAACTCTCAAAAGTGTTTTATTTGGGGTTACAGATGGAGAAGAGTGGCTGTTTTGTGTACCACACATATAATAATGGACACAAGCACACATGTGAAGCGTGTGAAAGCATACAGAATTGTACTGACAGAGATGTACTTGCAACAGGTTGTACACTCAGAAATTGTAATCTTGATATTATTCAAGTGTTTATTTATTGTTGTTTTTATGCATTATTTGAATTTTCAAGGAGAAATAAAAAAATCAAAAATAGCAGCGCACCCATTTTGTTATATTAAATATTAGCATTTGAACATTTGTAAAGCTAAATCTAGCCATGTTTAAACACAATATATAGCTTTTATCATTAGTTTTCAAGCTATTAAAGACAACAAAAGATGACTAAATGGTAAGGAGTCTCAGCCCCGGGCTCTAAATTGGTTGGATGGAGCAGTTTTAAATTAGTTTTGGTTGAGCCCATTTATTGAGTGGCCCCACACTTTAAATTAATAGCTGGTTTGTGGAGAAGTCCAGCGTCTGCAGGGAGGCGCGGTGCAAGCTTAATGCAGCTTTTTGCTCCTGTCAATGGGAGGTCTATCTCGATGAATGGTTGAACTATTTCATGTGGCTTTGGCTGCAATATTTTCCTTTCTTCCCCACTCTTTCCCGTTAGGATGTGCTGGAATGCATCTCATACACCGTGTTTCCATTAGAGCGTGGCACCAGCACCGAGAGAAGACCCTGGGGAGCAGCTCCTTCCGGCGTCAGTTTCTCGCCCATCTGGGATTCCCCTCCGTAGAACTTTTACCTTAACTGCTTAATGCGTGCAGTCTAGTGCAAATCCACTGCAAATAAACAAATCCAGCCTTGCAGCGCTCAGACAACTGTGAGCTGCAGCACTGTCTACCTGCCAGTGTATTAAGACTTGAAGGGTAAAAAAAGGGCAAATTCATTGGCTGCAACTTATGCTAGAATGCAAATTCACAGAAATGTTTTTTCTACTTTATTTAGCAATACAAGATACAGATTTAAAGGAATATTTCAGGTTCAATACAAGTTAAGCTTATCAACAGTGTTTATTCATTTTGACTTACCCCTCCTTTTCTTTAAAAAATGCCAAAATCTGGGTTCCATTGAGGCACTTATAATGGAAGTGAATGGAAGCCAATCCATAATTGTTAAACTACAAGACGTAAACAAAAATGCATGTTAACGTAATTTTATTGTGATAAAATCGCTTATGGAAAGTTATATTTTACAGCTTTATTGCCATGACGAATTAATGTCAACAAACCCTAAAATTACTGTAAAAAGGATGATTTAAACAAAATTACTGCTCAAATAATACATAAGTTTTAACATAAGAATGAATGTAAGTGCTTTTATAAAATTATAAGCTTCACATTTTTGCCTTTAAACCGTCCTTTCACTTCCATTGTTAGTGCCTCACTGGAACCCAGATTTGTGCTTTTTTTTTAAGAAAAGGAGGGAGGAGTCAAATGAATTTTTGTGGTAATCAACATTTATCTCGATTGAGCCTAACTTGTATTGAACTGGTAATATTCCTTTTAAGTGTTCCAAAGCAAACAAATAAATAAAAACAAGCCTGACAGAACTTTAAAGCACCTTTAAAAAAATAAAAACAGAGCATTTTTTTTTTTTTTTTTTTTTTTTGCTTTTCAAGGCGTCCATAAACGAAAATAAAACGACAAACAGTAAAGCCCTGCTTTGAACTGTCAAAACATGCTTTTTTAATGTTGTGTTTTTTCAAATCTTTAAAGCAGTCAGCTGTAGCATGTAGTTTAAATAAACAAAAAAGTGATGTAAATTATAATGCTTTTATGTTATAAATTCATTATAGTGTCGGATCAAATTCAGTTGTATTGGATTCAATCCTGGTTAAGCGTTGAGAGCTGCATTGTAGGTCGTTCGGGCGATTTTCTATTTGAAGGCAATACAACTTAATCTTTCATGTTCCATCTAGCAATCTGACTCCTAATGTGTATGATGTTGTGTGCTGCAATTTCGCTGCCGTGAAAAGAAATGACTCTCCGTCTCGGCAGCTCCACAGCTGCGCGCTTGACTGATGCGCTTCCCTCAAGAGAGGCAACAAGAGGCGGGGATTGCTCTCAAAATAATACAGTCTCTCGACTCGAAGTAAATATCCACGAATCTAGCGAATTAAACATATGTACCCGTTCAAATCCGCCTGCAGGGTTTTTTATGCATACGGCATTAAATAACGTGTCAGTAATTCAAAACTGCAACTTCATTCTTGAGGAAAGTTGCACGTTTTCCTTCCTTTTTATAAACTCGGCTCAGTACGCCATCTATTGAGAGAGTCGTGAATTGACAATTCACAAGTTGCCCCTGTCCTGTGGCTCTCTCTCTGTCTTACCCTGTCTTACCCGACTTAGTACAGATACCACCGGCCCTTTTGTTTATCTGCTATCGCTTCCTCCTTTTGAGAAAAGTCCAGCCAAGAAGCCTCTATCACCAGCCTCCATCTGACCCCGGCGAGGCCATGCAATCACTTTCCCAGATTACTTGTATTTAATACACAATGCATCATAAACCAAATCCCTCATCCTGACAGGGAGAAAATAGAACAGCTCATAGCTTGAGCTTTCCCAATTTATGGCTAAATTAAAAAGATTTCCAACAATGGACAAGTCGAGGAATGGCAGGAAATCGATGCGCGGCAGACCGGGAACTCTTTGCGGTTCTCAAGGAGCGCGGGTGTGTGGGAATCTCTGGCGAGGGCCGCCGTATTTAATACACATGATTTTTCCTGTCCTTCCTTCGCTTTTGCCCTGGGATTTCATTAAACAATGGACATTATCTAGACCTTGAGTTCAATGTCAAAGATAGGCCAGGGAGAAGTATTCGTCTTCATCAGGCATATTAGAGTCCCGTCACTGGAATGCGCTTCTAACATGCACTGGACGCTATTATAGAGTAGTTCACTTGATTTTAAAATGTAATGCAATAACAAAATGAATACGAAAACAATCTTTGAATTTCATGTCAATGAAAACATTTACCTAGTGTCTTAAACACTTAAAATGTGCGATTTGGAGATGTTAGGCAGCACATATATTGTACAATTATTATTTATTTCCCTATCCAAAACTCACACTTTGTCAGAGTACTAAAGTACATAGTTTTATTTGAAATAAAGTATGTTTGTGTATGTTTTTGTGGAGAGCTGATAGACTGAAGATGTGACCTGTAGTCATGGGTTCGTGAATTGTGGCTTGTGGCTTGGAGCAGGTGTATTGTGCATTGGGTGGGGGTGGGGTGGGGGGTGGGGGGGTCTCTTATTTAAAAGACTCTAATTTTAGATATCCCTGTTGTGTTAAGTTAAGCTAAAAAACGGAGTTGTTCTTAAAATAATTATTCGAACAATAATGCGTATTGCAAAGGTAGTAATCTCAAG
This sequence comes from Xyrauchen texanus, assembly GCF_025860055.1. Classification (NCBI taxonomy): domain Eukaryota; kingdom Metazoa; phylum Chordata; class Actinopteri; order Cypriniformes; family Catostomidae; genus Xyrauchen; species Xyrauchen texanus. Next base: position 8,362,946 of record NC_068311.1, read on the forward strand.
GAGTTGCACTTTCACTTGCTCTTGACTTGCACGAGTCTCACTCGTTTCTCTCGCGTTCTTCCCCCGCTAGCAAAGAAAGCAGGGAGGAGGGAAAACCCGCCACTGATTTCGTGATTGCTGGATGGCTTCATCAAAGCGGGGGAATTCGGGCAGCGTGCTTGGCTGTAGTGTATCCACGAGCAGCCCCGTCCCGACCTCGCGCTGACCTCGCCTCTCCCACCGAGCGCTTCTGTCACTTTAAAATTGACCATGGGGGAGCCTCGCGCAACTTCCGAACGGTGGACACGCGAGACAGGTCCCCCCTCCTCCTCAGCGCATCTCCCTCGCATGGGACAGCACGGGACAAGAGAGGATCCACTTTAACGGGACAGACAGCGGCTCTCACACAGAGAGAGACACTCCTACACGCTCAGATCACATGTAAATAGTCGGACGTTGTCATTCCTCTTTACTTTATACTCTTTCTTTCACAATCCGAAGAGCGACAGTGAATAAAACGAAAAGATTGTATTCGTTGCGCAGTGAACAGACCGATACCTGGGGACTTTTTACCGCATGATTAGTGGAAGAAGAGGCTGAAGTTGGACGAAGTTTTTTTTTTTTTTCTTCTTCTTCTTCTTCTTCCCGCGGGGAAATTTACCGTGTCGTCCACTTCATAAGAGCAAAGCGAGAGGAGAGAGGCGGCGAAATCCCAAAGCATTTCTCTATTTTTTATTTATTTATTTTTTATTCTGCAAGAGACACGGGATACATGCCGCAAAAACACAACAAACCGAGCGGTCGCGTATGAGCGTCATTCGCGGCTACTGTGAATTTGTGCGCGTTTTGGTGCCGTTTCATTGATTCATTCTTCCCAGCGAGATCTCCGTGGACTTCTTAAGGTAGGCGGTTTATGTCCTTATATCAACATTTCTCCCTGACACGCTGCGAATTAATGGTGAAATAAAAGACCATTCATCCTTCACCTTTGAACTTGTTTAATTGTTTTGAAACGAAGGGCTTCGGATCTTTGCTCTGAAGCCTAACCCGTAATTGCGGTGCATGTCGCTAATATCTCAAGTTATGTTATTGTTTTCCTCGTCTTTAAATTTTATACTTGCCGTTTTATGCTTAAGTCATGTTTTATAAACTTTTCTTTAATTTAGGCCTTACTTTTAGTAGTAGCGTTTGTGCAACTTTATTTTCTGATACGTTTTATTAATTTTTTTTTAATAGCTACTAAATAGTAGGCCTATCCATTGTTTTGCGAGTGAAACATATTTTGTTGAATGAAACTCGCAGATTGGTTTTTAATTGCACAACAATACACAATAAAACCTAAAAGAATTACTGTTGACAAATGTTTTATTTTTACGAGTTTAATTGGTAATAAAACCCTTTTTATTTTCTGTGACAACACAACATTGTTAACAGTAGCTACTGTACATTTACAGACAATTAAAATAAACTTTTACTACATACCCTGTATATTTTGTGACTTTTACTTTTTAATTAATTTTCCTTTTTTTTTTTTTTTTTTTTTAGAGGTCTTAATATTTTCTCCGATTTGTTTAAGTGTCTGAAGTGCAGTAAAACATGTGAAAGGATCAGTGTTGTCGGAGTGTTTGGGTAGGCGTGGGGGATGAGTTTGTGTTCGCTTGATTTACTTCACCTTTGACTAGGCCTACATAAACCCACGCACTGAATATTGGATAAAGGATTCGATTTCAATTATGATGCAAATGTTATCTTAACCCGTTATTTTTTTTTCTCTTGATTAACAATTTGTCCATTTCAGCATCACGGAAAAAGCAAAAGAGAGAAAGTTTGCGGTCTTTATGATAGTTTTGATGTCTCTGTGAAGGACAAATCTTCTTTGTTTCGTGATTTTTGGTAGAAAAGTCCAGACTGTTATATTGGGATGAATTTGATTTTTTTCAAAAAAAGCTATTCAGCTTTATTAGTTAGTAGATCTAAAATGATTTTATAAAAATAAAACTTTTTTTATGCAACTCTATAATTTAGATCATTTTAAGCATTTTATTTATTTGCATATAAATACAATGAACATTTTTAAAAATTATGACAGGGATTTTTGCTCAGCAATTAATTTACCACAAGGTTTGAAAATACTAATATATAAAAATGATTGGTATAATATTATCTAGCCATTATTTTGGTTACTCCACAAATGGGTACTCCCTCAAATTCCTTACATATACAGATATATATACAGATCACTATAATGATGTGTGACACTTACAGCATGAACAGACTTCAGTGAGCTGAGCCCCTAGATGATGTTTAAGATGTTATGTTTGTTTCACTTGTGACGTTCACTTGAAGAGCACAAAGTAAAGGTGAAGAGTCTGTGAAAGAGGGTGAGAAGTGAAGTGTGCAAGGAAGATGTTGTCAAAGCGTGTGTAAGTGTCTGGGATAGAGAAAGTGTGTGTGTGTGTGTGTGTGTGTGTGTGTAAGAGAGAGAGAGACTTGTCTGTATAACATTTTTCTAAATCTCAGTGGGTGGCATGAGATTTTATTCATTGAGCAGTAATCTGTAAAAGTTTAAGATCAAAGACTGATCTCTCTCTCTCTATCTCTCTCTCTCTCTCTCTCTCTCTCTCTCTCTCTCTCTCTCTCTCTCTCTCTCTCTCTCTCTCAGAAGGAGCAGGCAGGTTTGGATTGGCGCATATTTGATAGCAGGAGCTGGCTAAGGCACGTCCAGATCTCTCCATCCACCCACAAACACAACCTCACAGCCTGCCAGATACATGAGCAGGTATGTGGACACACACACACACTCGTTGGTGCAGCTATCATTAAGAGACTCTCCATAGACATAATGATTTTTATACTGTATGAACTATTCTATCCCCAAACCTTACCCCTAAACCTAACACTCACAAAACACTTTCTGCATTTTCAATAAAACATAGTTTAGTATGCGATTTGAATTATGGGGACACTAGAAATGTCTTCATAAACCACATTTATAGCATAATACCCTTGTAATTACCAGTTTGTAACCTAAAAAAAAAATCCTCGTAAACCACCCAAACCCAAACCCACACACATACACACACACATGTACACACAGAGCACCTGCATGGCCAATATAATGAAGTATTTTTGCTATCTTTAATAGCAGATTCCTTCTACATTCTCATTCTGTGTGTTTGTTTGAGTGTCACTGTGTTTTTGTGTTATGGGTCTTTTGTATCTTGGCTGCAGCGTGAAAGACCACAGGCCAGGATCACACACACACACCCACATGCACGCTCTCGGTCAAGCATGATGATAATCATTCATTTTGTATCTGTGCACTCGGATAGGAGGAACAACAAATTCCTGAATCTTTATGGAGTGAAATACAGTGAAAAAGAGCCTCTCCAGCAGAGAGAAAGACAAAGAGATAGAGAGAATAATGTAATCATTAGAAACTAGTTCTTATTAATACTGGATTATAAGCTTTATGTTCAAATTTGAGGAGGAAGAAGAGATGAGCAGTGCAGCATTGTAGTGAATGAGTACCGAGTGTAGATGAGTTGGATTTTCATTCATTAAATTTCATTGGGGTGAGTTTGGCCAGATTAAATCCAGTTGGATCAAATTGAGTTGTGTTGGGCTGAATTTAATTAGGGTTAAATTGAGTTGAGTTGTGTTGGATTAAACTGAGTTAAATTTGTACATATCAAATTTAGCTGGATTAAATTAAAATTAGCTAAATTGAGCTAGATTGAACTGGAATAAAAGAAGATGGAGAAAAATGAGTTCAAGGAATATTCTGGGTTCAATACAAGTTAAGCTCAATCAACAGCATTTGTGGAATAATATTGATTACCACAAAAAATAATTTTGACTTGCCCCTCCTATTCTTTAAAAATAGCAAAAATCTAGGTTACAGTGAGGCACTTACAATGGAAGTAAATGGGGCCAATCCATAAATGTTAAAATACTCATTATTTCAAAAGTATAGCCACAAATCAAACGATATGCATGTTAATGTGATTTTAGTGTGATAAAATTGCTTACTAACCTTTTCTGTGTAAAGTTATTGACAATTTTACATCTTCATTGCCATGACAATTTTATGTCAACAAACCCTAAAAAGATTAAACTAACTAACTAAAATTACGATTTCAACAACTTTACAGCTCAATAATACATATGTTTTAACAGAAGAAAGAATGTTTGTGCTTTTACAAAATTATAAGCTTCACATTTCTGCCTTGAAACTCTTAAAAAATTGGCCTCATTCGCTTCCATTTTAAGTGCTTCACTGTAACTTTGATTTTTCCTTTTTGTAAAGAAAAGGACAAGGAGTCTAAATAATTTTTTGTGCTAATCAACATTATGCCACAAATGCTGTCGATTGAGCTTAACTTGTATTGAACCCGGAATTGAGCAACTGAATTACTTTAAATTCAGTTGCTGGATTGAAGTGAGTTCAGTTGTTCTGAGTGCGTCTGGATTGAATTTAGATAAGTGGAGTTAAGTATAGTTTGGCTAGGTTTTAACTGTCTTACATTCAAACATGTTGAAGATATTGCATTTTTTCAGACATTGAAATTGCACAACATATTCTTCAGTGAACTCAGCCATTATAAAATCAACTTACCATTTGCATATCTGCAGATAACAAAGACTTCTTGAAGCATCAGTCTGGCTTTTCAAATGTAATGACGTATGCTGAGAATGCATTCAAGTGTTAAACAGGCCAATTGTATGTATATTCATCTTTGAAACGTGATATTAATCCAGTAGAGGAATTAAAACTCTTCGCATTTTATTTCACAATTCAAGAATGCTGTGATGGCTGGGGGGTCTAGGTTTTCTAAATATTTTACTTTTCTAGAGGTTTGCATAAAAACAAACAAGAAGAGAGAGAGGAAGAGGACCAGTCCAGACATAGCGTTATGATATGGGCCATAATTGTTAAACTATGACACCTTGTCATAACAAAGAGTTAGGCATAGAGTTTATGGCTTCCGGCAACCCACATGTTTTTATAATCACATGCACCTCCTTATAGTGACAAAACATAGAGAGATAGTTACAAAAGATTGACCGTTATCAGTTTTTAGAAATAATAGAGAATTTTGGTTGTGTGGTGGTAGAGGAATGTGCTGCTCTTTTTTTAATCCCCCCTCTTTTCCAATTTCTAGCTCTTAAGAATTAACAGAGAAAATGGCAGATGGTTACAATCAAAGGCAACACAGAAAATTAATATTGTTCATGGACATAATTCGAGGTTGCTTTTTTAATGCTTACATTTTCTTAGTCAAGTTCTTACCTAAAAACATGAACAGAAAAATAAACCATTAAATAAACCATTGGAGAACACTTTTTGATTGACCAATACAGAAAACTGTTGGATTTGTCATGCACAAAGCTAAAAGATAAAAAATTGCTGGAAAAATTTTGATAAACCTTGACAAAGATCATTTAGATTCACCATACACACAAGTCAAAATCAATGTTGCTATTAACACTTACATATTCTTCTTTAAGGTGTTACCTAGAACAGTGATTCCTAACCCTTTTTGAATCCAGGGACCCCCATTGTCCAAGACAATATTAGAATAATCCTTTTTTTTATCTGTATATCTTGTAGGATGAATTTTTAGAGATTTATTTGTATTTATTTTTTTAGGTTAAATAAGTTATATTATTTTAATAAAATGCATTTTAAATCATTTTAAGTCATCTTGAGGAACCACAGGAAATTACCCTTCTGGTCGAGAACCACTGACCTAGAAAAATTACGGCAAAAAAAGTGGTGAACGGTTTTGATCGACCATAACACAGAACGTTAAGATTGGTTGTGCACACAGCTCAGAGTCGATGTTGCTATTTAACATGTAAAAATTATTAGTTCAGGTGTTAGAACAATTAATGGAAAAAATGTCAGACAGAGTTGGACTGACCGTGGCACTTAGAAAGCGTAGATTCATCATTCGATTATCACTTCTTGTCACTCGTCACTTTTTCAGTAACTTCATAAATTGTTTAGGACCTTATCCTGTGTGTATGAGGAAGGGAAAAGGGGATTTTAGTGCAAGGCGTTGGTCGATGTGAGAGTGTTTTTTATTTTTATAGGGCTGAACGAAGGATCTAATGGACCTGTTTATCAGGACATCAGTTGACTAACATCCGTTTCTCATAGACACTTACACAATAGAGCTGAGCTCTGTAAGTATGTGTGTGTTTGGTGCTTGTATGAAGTGACCTCTCTTCTTGGAACACAAGAGAGAGAGGAAAATTTTAAGCTGTTTGCTTCAGTAGTCATGAACTCAAGGTAACAGTCTTCTTATGCTCTTCTCAGTGCCCTCAAAGTCAAGTGCAATTGCCCATGGGTATGCTTGTGTGTGTTTTAGTGCTTGACACACATAACAGTCTTAGAGTGATAAGACCTGATAATAAACATTTAAGGGTTTGTCCTCTATGACGTAGTATGGACAAAGAATCATATTTATTCTTTATGTGTGTTGAAGTATAGGTACAAGGAAGGTCTAGTTTATAGACTCTCTCTCTCTCTCTCTCTCTCTCTCTCTCTCTCTCTCTGTGTGTGTGTGTGTGTGTGTGTGTGTGTGTGTGTGTGTGTGTGTGTGTGTGTGTAAGACTCAATTGACTTTACTTTCTGTTATTAAAAGCCACCGCAACTTTAGACGTTTGCAACCTTCAGTTAATAGTTGACATACAATAGCCACACACCCCAACACACACACACACACAAATGTTTACCTACATCTAAATTATGACCATAGACATCTATTATTTTTATTTGAAGTTAATTATTACTAGATATGGAAAGTTTACCAAGAAAAAACTTTGCAGTTGACTTGTCTAAAGGTTTAAACTAGTTTCAAAAGTTTGATAGTTATCCACACATTATAGTAAGAGTAACTTTAGTTAGCTAGCTATAGTCAGACAAACTGTCAGACAGATAGATAGATAAATCCTGACGATGGCGCTAAACTTGTATTGAACCGGAACATTCCTTTAAGACATCATTGGTGCACTCCTGACCAGAAGGTTGTTCCAAAAGGTTGGTATCTCAATTATGCTGCCTCCTAAGATATCTCATTTTGGCCAAATTATCATATCAAGGTATCATCGTATGTGAACTTCCCTGGGTAGGCGATCCCAGAATGCACCGTGATGAGCTTGGTGGAAAAATAAATCCAAGATGGCGGATGAGACGGAGAAATTTTAATTATAAATATATTAATAATCCATTCAATATTGCAAAGCATAGATACAAAAATGGTTTAATATGTTAGAAGACTATTATACCCAAAATGTGATTGTGCTATGCGTATTTAGGCTCATCGTGTCATTCCTCTGAAGTCACCTGTTATGAGATCAATTGCGAGCAATTAGGATGCTGCCATAGAAGATGGCTGCCTATGTAGGCAGGACACCATGAGGCTGCTCCCAAAGTTTTGTAACAGACCCATTGTAATAATCTTTTTGATAGCTTTCTGTTGTGGTTACCACTCAAAAATCCTTCTTGTAAATAAGCATTCATTCTCTCAACCAATGCGGAGGATTTTCCATCTCTTTATATACACGTTTATGTATGTGTGCAACCAAACACACGCTACTTTAGTGTCTGAAAAGACTTGCCGGTTGGCACTCAAACTTGGCACGGAAGAACCAGGCCACAGCCTAGGATATGTTGCCAGGAGTGATGCCCATTAAACTCCGCTGATCTCTGGGCTTGGCTAGCTCGCTGCATCCCTGGCCAATAAGTTGTATGAGTGTGTGTGCCCGTATCATTCACCCCATGGCCCCTCACACCACGTTTGAACAGCTCTGCCTTTGTCTCATACTCACAATATTATTGTGACCCTTGGCTCTCTGTAGTTGTGTTTGTATGAGAGAGAGACGGCTGGTTGTGACATTTCAAGTAAAAGATATCAGAGATCTGCAGGAAGGCACCAAAACCAGCCGTTAGAGTGTTTGAGACTCTGTTCTCATGTCTTGAGAGTTCTCCTAGTTCCCTGTATTCTGCTTTTAAACAATAGAGCGGGACTTTGTCCCTCTGTGTCCCCCATGGCCTGCTGGGTTTTTTAAACATACGCACACACACACACATACACTTGACCAGTGTTTCCCAGAGGTTTCCTCCACCTTAACATGCCTGTATCATTTTATCTGGAGTGTGTGTGTGTGTGTGTGTGTGTGTGTATGTATGTATGTGTCTGATTGTGTGACATCTCTAATAAGAATGTTCAAATGTCACCACCAGTCTGAACAGGAAGCAAGCCATCTAATGCCTTCAAGGCTTGCCAAAAATAACACCATCCATGACTGTTTCTCCTACTACCTATTGTGTTCACACAGGAAGTGTGTGTGTGTGTGTGTGTGTGTGTGTGTCTCAAACAGATTGGTCTCCTTTTGGATTCTTTAACATCATCTCTCTCAAACACACACACACACACACACAGACACATTCATCCGAGCTCAGGTTCCCATCATTGTTTGTCCATCAAAATGTGTTGTCCTTTAAAATTGTCATTTATTTATTTATTTTTGAATCCACATCATCGTAAAATACAGACATTTATGCAATTTGGAAAAGCCTCTGTGTAAATAAAATCTATTTGTTATTATCATAAGGTAGAGGTTTAAAGTTTGAGTTTGATATTTGGTTTAAACCACATATGAATACGTCTTCACTGTGTCCAGTTAAAAGAGTTAAAAATAATTCATTTTTAAAAATACATTTTATAAATATTTTTGCATTCTGTTCCATTCCTAGCCATTAGTTGTGCTCCACCTAGCTGTTTGTGAACATAAGGACATGTCCTGTGTGAACACCCCCAAAGTTTTGTTTCGGTTGCAACTCGGCAAAGTATCATCCATGAGCTATTGTAACTAATTGTTCAAAAAAATTATTGTGTTTTCATGATTAGTCATTGCATTTCCGAGCACACAAATACTTGGGTACCTATTTCTCTATTGGACACACAAATACATGCACTATGTGGTTTAACTAAACATTTTGTAGTCTCTTTCTTCTTGTTATAGCTAATTTAACTACCCTGTGCCCATGTGTGGTTGTGTTTATGCAGTATTTTATTTCTGTATTTTGTTGTCTTTCTGTAGATCTTTTACCGGGTGGTTCGAGAGGTTCAGCCGGGTGAAGAACTCTTACTGTTCATGAAGGCTGAGGAGTTTTCACGTGAGACTATGGCTCCAGACATACACGGTCAGTTCCCACACACACACTTATACACACACACATGCATTAATACGTTCACTTGTAACTCACCCTTTTTTTCCTGCAGAGGAGCATCAGTATCGTTGTGAAGATTGTGATCTGAACTTTGAGTCCGGTTCGGAGCTGTTGGACCATCAGAAGCACGCATGCGGTACACCGCCTTCCTCCGGCTTCAAGTTGTCCAAACAGGGTCTGCCCAACATTGGGGATGCCCCTGATCATGACACCCTGCATCTACATGCTCTCCCTATGAACATACCTCACTCTCCACAGGAGTGTAAGGAATGTGAGCAGGTCTTTCCTGATGCTCAGAGGTGAGAAAACACACATGGAAACAAACATAAGAAAGTATTTGTTAATGTGCAGCTTGAATAAATTTCACATTTAAAGGGATAGTTCACCAAAAAATCTAAATTCTCTCATCATTTACTCACCCTCATAACATTCTAGATGTGTATGACTTTCTTCTGCTGAACACAAACAAAGATTTTTAGAAGAATATCTCAGCTCTGTTGGTCTATTCAATGCAAGTGAATGTGGACAGAACTTTGAAGCTCCAAAAAGGACATTAAGGCAGCATATAAGTAATCCATATGACTCCAGTGGTTAAATCAACGTCTTCTGAAGCGATATGATAGGTGTGGTAGAGAAACAAATCAATATTTAAGTCCTTTTTAACCATAAATTCTCCTTCCTGCCCAGTAGGTAGTGATATGCAGGAAGAATGTGAATTACCCCCCAAAAAATAAGAATGTGAAAGTTAAAGTGGAGATTTATAGTAAAAAAGGACTTAAATTTTGATCTGTTTCCTCACCCACACTTATCATATAGCTTTAGAGGACATGGATTAAACCACTGGAGCCATTTGGATTACTTTTATGCTGCCTTTACATGCTTTTTGAACCTTCAAAGTTCTGGACACCATTTGCTGAGATATTCCTCCAAAAAAATCTTTGTTTGTGTTCTGCAGAAGTAAGAAAGTCATACACATCTGATATGGCATGAGGGTGAGTAAATAATAAGATAATTTCTATTTTGGGGTGAACTGTCCCTTTAATAAATGAAGATGTAATGATACATTTCGAAGAATTTTTAAGCTGTATTTTTTTCTCATACAATGAAAGTGAATGGTGACTGACTTCATCCCTAACGTTCTGCCTAACATATGCTTTTTTGTTGTCATTTTTTGGATGAACTGTCCCTTTAATGACCTTCTGATCAGATTTTATTAAATAATAATAATTTCTATCTCTCTCTCTCAGTCTGGACATTCACTCTCTGTCTCACTCTGATGAGCGGGAGTATAAGTGTGATCTGTGCCCAAAAGCCTTCAACTGGAAATCAAACCTGATTCGCCACCAGATGTCACATGACAGTGGCAAGCACTATGAATGTGAAAACTGCTCAAAGGTAGAGTCAAGACAAAATATATCTGTGTTTGTGTCTCTTAGCTCACCTTTATCATTTCCCAAATCTTTATTCCCAAATGATTTGGCTGTGTGTTATTTTCTTTCCAGAACAGTGTATTTTAATCTACTGTATGTGAACTAATGCAATATATCTCACACAAGTGTATATTTGTAGGCTGTGCATGTAAACTCTATCTCCGTATTTTTGTCTATTTACCCAGCAGGTGTTCACAGACCCCAGTAACTTACAGAGGCACATTCGCTCTCAGCACGTGGGGGCACGAGCTCACGCCTGCCCCGATTGTGGCAAGACCTTTGCCACCTCCTCGGGCCTTAAACAACACAAACACATCCACTCCTCCGTCAAGCCCTTCATATGTAAGTCACTCAGACCCTTCATATGTAAGTCTGCATGCTTTCTATTCTGAACACCACACCGCAGAGCTGGAGAGCTCCACTGCACTTTTGAAATTCTGACTAAAATGTCACTCGCTGCTCTCTAGAATCAAGATTCTACATACTAGATTCTAAAATAAAGACCCACTCCTCTATGCTATTTTATAAATACCTGCCAAAACTTCACTCTTTGAGAGAGGAAAAGTTCAGGCAGGAGAAAATTAGAACTCTAGAATCATAAATAAAATTATTTGAATTCAGAATCATGTATAATTATGTTAATGTATAATATTGATTCTAGAAAGCTCCTTGTTTCCCACTAAAAGTCTGTCTCTCAAAGTGTTAAAGTTTGGCGGGAAAAGAGAAGAGAGCTCTCTAGAACCTATCGATATTAAACATTCTAGATTCTAGAAAGGTCGACTTTTTATACTATTTACAATTCCCACCAAAACTTCACTCTTTGAGAGAGAAATGTTGGCATTAACTTTGATGCTCTATTCTAAAACATGGGGTTACATTTTTTAACTCGGGGGAACACATCCTCAAGCTTGTTGTTTTTGAAAAACTGGTGGAGCTCTCCCGCTTGTTGATGTCAGATGTTATCCATAACTGCTGTTTTAACGTAGCATGAATGTTATAACAAAAACAGTCAGGATAATACCATTGTTTTTACACATCTTAATTCACAATGTACTTTTTTGCCTAGTAGTAATTGTAGTCATACGCTCGGGTATTTTTGACATGTAGGAATGATTAACAAATGTTTACAAATCAGTTATATTATTTTCATTTGCAAAAAATATTTATGATCTATAACCTGCTTTTTTCTACAGGCTTTGTTGTTTGATACTCTGTGTATTGGCTGTGTGTATATGTGTGTGTTATTTTGTGAGAATGTGTATGCTTAAGTTTGTCATGTGTGTATAGATTCATTAGACTTTGTCTTAGTCTAAGCCTTTTGTTAACCCTAACCCTAAACTTGACCCTGGAACCAACACCTACCTAACTCTTTTATTAAGACCTTTGAACTCTACGCACAATAGGACAGTTCTAGATTAAACGTCACTGACTATTCATAGACATACTGAAAATGTAATGTATTCATATACACATCACATTACTCTCTCATGATCATATCAACTGAGGTGGTCACCATTTGTCTTACGCTCCTCTTCTGACCTCTAAATCACAGACTTACCTTGGACCACGCTGTGAATATTTACAGTACTTTACATGTCAGCACACCAGCTCTGCACTTCTTGAATTCAATGCGTGACCTTTGATATCATATGCGAATGACCTCTTAATCTCATCCTGCATAAAGACCTCACTTGCAAGATAACGATTTAGACATATTAAACTATACTATGACCTCTGAACTTTGCCCGATTGAACTTTATGCACTGACCCTTGTGGTGCTGATCCCACACAGTTTATGTAGACACTGACCCCCCACCCTGAATCAGACAGTAACTAGCTTGCTAACTCTGGCCATTCCAAGTAAATCACTACCACATGCAGCCCTGCTTGAACAGAGACTAACACAGCACCATTAACAGCAATCAGCATTTGAACATGCACCGCTAACAACACTTAATGACCTTGCAACAACACACATCTCGACACTGCACACAGACAGATTGTTGCACATGGTATAAACATATACACACATACACTTACAAATATATATGTACGTTTTTGTTTGTGTACATTTTTGTTTTTTGCAGCTTGAAAAGGTGAAGTGTGTAATTTATTTGCCACTAGCATCACCAAACCAAATTTAAAAATGATCACTCTTTTCAAACAGGTTCCCAAACAGATGGCCCCACCCCAAACGTACACCATTGATTGAGCCAATGTTGCAATGTCTGTCTGGTCGGGGTGCTCAAACAAGTAGAGCTCTACAGATGGCTTACTTTTACAGTAGTTGTATCTGTATGTGAAACAAGGATAGGAGAAAGTATTTCCACATTGAAAAAATTACACACCATTAACTGAAATCAACATTTGCTAAATATGACTAATTAATCTAAAAGAGATCACTCTTATACACACACACTGTAGTGGTAATTCATTGTACCACTGCGGAATGTGTTTATAATATTTAGTTACAGTTTATTAAGACCTGACAACACAAGTGCTAATAGACCTTCCATCACACATGCCCCAGATTTCACACCTGTTCATCCAAATGTGTGTATGTGTGTAAATGTCTGCTGTGCTTCCTGAATGTACAATACCCAAACAGTAAGTTTCTGTACTGGGTATAAAGTTGGGTCCAAACTAATTATACCACTAGTAAAAATGCTTTCATTTTAAATTCTCTAATATATATATATATATATATTCATTACAAATGACATTATCACCATAACATGAATAAAAAATGACCATGCATTTCCCCCTTGTGCTTTAATGACAGCATGTATTCGGTCTAGAATGGTATCAAAGAGCTTCTTGTGTGCTTCAGTGGAAGCAAGGAGTTTAAACATGGTCAATGTCACAAATTTGCTTATTTGATGAGTGCAGAATTGGGCCTTTCTGTGTGGAGATTGCATGTTCTCCCCATGTTCACGTGGGTTTCCTCCGGGTGCTCCAATTTCCCCCACAAGTCCAAAGTTAATTGGAGCAGTACCGCCGCTCCCTATAAGCAGACTATGCAGTCTGCGTAGGGCACCAACTCCCTAGGGGGGCACCATCTTACCCTAGGTGGGCACCAGAAAGTTACTCTCACATGATACGTTATTCAAGGACCCGGAAGCAGTTGTGGCACACCGATGATCACTTTGCGCTCATATCACGCGACACGCGTAGAGCATCAATTTGGCCAGTGGTGGCCCTGAATTGGAGACTATAAAATTGCCCCATATGGCCACTGGGGGGTTGCGTCATGAAGGGCTGGTAGTAAAACCTGTGTCAAGTGAAATATGCAAATCAAGGATTGTCTGCTGTGGTGACCCCTAACGGGAGCAGCCGAAAGAAGAAGATAATAATGCAGAATCTTAAAAATGTCTTATTTATTTTACGTCATAACTGTTAAAAATTCAGCAAAAATGTTAAAACCTTGTTTATTTCCAGGTTTAAATGAAAAAACAGCAAACTGTAATTTCAGTGTTGTTTAGAACTTTTGGACCACACTGTACATGGTCATATGGTGTCTGCATATATAAATTCCGAACAGAAAAACTGACTTTGATAACACTTAAGTCATCCTCTCTCCTTGCACTAATATTTACACCTTATCTCTTGATCAGAGCCTCTGTAAGTGACCGACTCCATAAACACATCCCGAGGTTGAACATCCTCTCATAATGTAACTCACACCTCATGCAATCCGACAGGGATTAGCAAAATACCCACTACACTCCCTAACAATCCCTTCAACTTCCATAAATTTGGAAAACTTCACATTTGTAATAAAGTATGTGATTATGATGAGAAATGCTGGTAGTTCAAAGGCTTCATTTCACACTAGAGGTGTTAGGTTTGCAATGTATAGAGAGATGTTTTCACATTCACAGTGTGTGTTAGGGATTTCACTGTATAAACTGCCATAAGGACAGAGTGTGTGTGCAGTGACATTGCCAACAGTAGTTTGGGATCAATCATGAGTTCCACTGACAATGATTGATGACTGGATGGTGTGGTAGTAGATAGTTTTTGCTTTTTAAGGATGTGACATGTCAAGTCATTTTTATTTTCTATTGCACTTTTCACAATGCACATAGTTTCAAATCAGCTTTATTGAAAATCTTACCTTTATGTAAGTCATACAAGTAATACAAGTAATTTGTACATTGAATAGATTTAATGATGCAGTTTTTCAATATGTTAGTAAAGCATATCAAGATGTGTATGTAATGTGTGAGTGGATGAGTGTGTGATAGACAAAGACGTCGCTTGGTCCATGGGAACGGGCCTACAGGAGAGGATTCATTCAAATCTGTTTCCTTCTCACGCTTAAAATAGAGCCATTGTGCTGTCCCTGTCGTCTTTGTGTGTATATTTGTGTGTTTGTGTGCACCTGTGTCTGACATTGCATTCTTGAATCTGCCATTCTGTGCTTATCCTGCATTTTTGTTTGTTTCTTGGATGTGTGTAGAAATGTGCATGACATGCTAAAATCTACAAGTCTTTTTATGCTCTTCATCCATGTCTCACTGTCTTTAGGCGAGGTCTGCCACAAATCGTACACACAATTCTCAAATCTATGCCGCCACAAGCGTATGCACGCGGACTGTCGCACTCAGATCAAATGTAAAGACTGCGGCCAGATGTTCAGCACTACGTCCTCTCTAAACAAACATCGGCGCTTCTGCGAGGGTAAAAACCATTTCACAGCTGCCGCAGGAGGGTTATTTGCCCAGGGCATGGCCCTCCCTGGTACAACTGGCCTGGACAAGTCAACACTAGCTGGAATGAGCCATGGGAGTCCCGGTTTGGCAGACTATTTTGGGACAAACAGGCACCATGGTAGGTTGACATTCCCAGCAGCACCTCCAGCATTCCCGTTCAGTTTTTCAGGACTTTTCCCATCAGGACTTTACCACCGCCCTCCTTTAATCCCATCCACATCACCAATTAATGGCCCTCAAAGCACAGAACTTCGGAAGAGTCCTCTGCTGTCCTCACCCATTCCTGGGTCACATGACATCTTGAAGAGTTTCTGTAAAGACTTGTTCAACGGGGAGGGAGAGGGTGTAGCGCATCAGAGAGAAGGATCTATACCCAAGCCGAGGCACAGCGGGAAGATGAGCGACCAATCAGAGAGTAGTGACCTGGACGATGTCAGCACTCCAAGCGGGAGTGAACTGGAAAGCACTTCCGGATCAGAGATGGACAGCGAAGCCGAGAGTGATCGGGAACGGGTGCGAGTGCAGGAAAATGGCAAAGGGCTGAAAAGTAAGTCTAGTGGGTTTAATGATGCCCAGAGCCCAACTCTTATCAGTTCCAGTAGTAATAGTAATACTGTTAACGGAAAAGACTTCCCTACACTGGGTCTCATCCAACCATCTTTGGATGAGCACACTGCTGTTTCTGGTGCAGTTAATGACTCAATCAAGGCCATTGCTTCCATTGCAGAGAAATACTTTGGTTCTACTGGACTTGCAGGCCTGCAAGACAAAAAAGTTGGGACACTTCCATATCCTTCAATGTTCCCTTTATCTTTCTTTCCTGCCTTCTCTCCATCCGTCTATCCCTTTCCTGAAAGAGTGCAACTTAGACATCCAGGGCACAAGGGGGAGCCAGAAAGCCCACCAGTTGAGGCTAAAAAACTTCAAGGCAGAAACGCTGAATCACCTTTTGACCTCACCACCATGAGAAAGGAAGAGCATCTTGCTGCTACTTGTACCCCACTGAAACCGGAAGCTTCACATTTAAAATCAGCCAATCAGGATCAGCCATTGGACCTGAGTCTTGGCGGGCGAAATAGAGGCAAGTGTGCGAGAGGGGAGGAGTTAAAAAAGAACCCAGTCTTTGGCGAGGAGAGGATAGAACCGGAGCCACCCAAGGCTGACCCCTCCCTCCAGCATGCAAGACCCACCCCTTTCTTCATGGATCCCATTTACAGGTACTGTCAATCACAAGTCCATACTACTATAACAGTATTAAAATACTGTAGAAATGAAATTGTAGCATCATTTTTTAAAAACATATGGCCAAAATTATGTGGACACCCTATTCTGTTTAATTTGGCTAGGCCTCAATTCTACGCCATAAAATAAATAATTGACTGAGTCTGGTGTAGAAGAACATGCCTTACCTGCACAAATACCAGACTTGAACCCCATTGAAATCCTTCAGGATGTATTGGAACACCAACTGTAAGCCAGGCCCCACTGCCCAACATCAGTGCCTGACCCTTACTGATGCTCTTGTGTCTGAATGGGAGCAAATCCCCACAGCCATGCTCCAACATCTAGTGGAAAGCCTTCCCAGAAGAGTGGGAATCGTTAGGAAGGAACAACTCCTAGTTAATGCCAATCATTTTGAAATTAAATTATCTAGCACATATGGGTTTGGGGTTTAGGTGTCCAATTATTTTGGCTATAGAGTCTAGTGTTTTTAAACTTGTCCTGAGAACTGATATAAGTTTAACATCAGCAGGGTTGAGAAGCGAAAGATGAATGATCCCTTTGAAGTCCTTAAGGATAAGTACATGCGACCAGCTCCCGGATTTTTGTTCCACCCACAGGTGAGGTTTTTCCCACTCCTAACTTCATTTTATTTAAACACCTCATCCCCACAGTCCTGCACAAATCATTACATTATTTTCAGTTGCCTTGTGTGCTGCTGTGATTTCTGTCAATGCAAGCCATTCCAGACACAAATGCTAATAAAAAAGGATGTGCACAGTGACCAGTTTGAAAATAATAATAATAATAATAATAATAATAATAATAATAATAATAGTATAACAATTCTTCAGTTTCTACAGAAAAGGTGATGTACAAGGTCATTCCAGAATTGCAATGTCAGGCATCATATTTTAGTATTACCAATACCTCAAATCCTACAATCCCAAGCCTAAATGTTTACATTTGCGAACATCTACACAAAGATTGAGAAGCCTTTGTTGAATTTGTGTAACTGACAATAATGACAAGATGGAACAGTGTGTAAAATAAAGTTTACAGTTCAGACCCATTCAAGTATATTGGAGCTGTATTGTATCCGCTTGTATCCAATAAATAGCCTGTAACTGTGTATATAATAACTGTGACTTCGATACAGCTCTATGCCAAGCGCATGGGTTTTGGGTGGGACTACCTTTTTTTTATCTCGAACAATAGAATATGAGAGTCATGATTGGGAAACAGTAGTTATTTTTTCAATTCTGTTTTCTACCACTAGTACTGCAGATATCGCTACCAGCAGGTTTAAAATCAGTTTAGCAAATCAACCAAATACTAAACAGTTTTAAATGCTGATTTAACGTTACTTTTCCAATTGAATGGAATTTCCAGTATTGACAAAATAACATCATGATTACAGTATGTTGGCTGTAGACTTATCAGGCCCCAGTGTTTTAGCATTAGCATAGTGACTCCCTGTTCCTCTTTGCAGTTCTGTTGCGAATGATCAGTTCCAGATGTGAGATTTAGACTGGGTGGAGCTTTGTGACACATCTCTCTGTGTGGGTGTCTTTGATTATGATGTCACAATATGATACCCTGTTAAACTGCCAGACACTGACTCCCATTTTTGGAGAGTGTGTGTGAGAGAGAGTGTGTGTACGTTCATTGTAAATCTCTGTGATTTATATGATTTGTGCATCTGGATTGAGTGAATTTTTTGAGTACAGAACTGCAAGTGTGTGGTTTCTTTCTAGAGTGTACAAGCACCTCATTAGTGTGTGTGTATTCTGTAACCGGTTTGCTCTATGTCAGTGGTTTGTGTGTGTGTGTGTGTGATCAATTTTACTCAGAAGTTCTCATGATAACCCACATACACATATAGGCCCTGAAACACACACAGACACTGACTGGTGTAGTGTTTTATTGGCTGTTTCAAGACAGTATTTTATGGGCTGTTTCATTGGGCTGATTTATTCGCTGTGTATGCTTTATGTCAATGCAAGATAATATCCACATGTCCCTTACACACTGCCTAATGAGGTGACCTATCAGCATCCACTTTACTGAAATATTTTCACTAGACTCTCTTATCAGCACTAGGAACTCAAATGACTGCACAGATGAATTATGGGAAATGCAGTTTTACTGTAAATGTATTAGATTGATACTACACATAACAGAGTACAATATGAACAGTGGAAGTTACTGGCAGAATTGTTGGTAAAAGTTAAGAAACAGAAACATATACATGCATGTATCTTTAGTTTTAGATGGCTTTAATGTCAAAAGGACACCAGTTGCATTTTGTAATATATTTTTTTAATGACCTTTAGCCTTCTGAACAATTTAAAGTGTTTATTTTCCTCCATTGGTGCTGATCTTACAGCCAGGGGAGAATGTAGTGTAAAATATAATAACATAAAAATGATGGTTCTTGCATAATTTATGTATTTATTTAAAAAGATACGAATTACTCTGCTGCTTTTGTAAATCTGCCCTTAGTTTCAGTCAGTCAGCTTCTTTGGCATGCTAATCTTCACTCAACATCCCATTACATATTCAGAGATGATTGATCTATTTGATTCTTGATTTTGATTAGCTGTTTTCCTTTTGTCCCACCCCCAGTTTCGCATGCCTGATCATAGAACATGGGTAAGTTACTCGAAGCCAAGTCATTCGTGTACACGTACACGCAGAAATTCTTAATAATTCCATGCTTTTAAAACACAAACACCTAACTTTGCACTTCTACCGACACTGCTCCTCACTCTAAGCATGATACACTAAACGTAATGCATGGATTTTACAAACAAATGCATGGGCCAAATCATAAAAAAAAAAAAAAAAAAATAAAAAAATAAAAAAAATTGTCATTTCCATGCAGAGGCGATTAATGTTCAGTCAGTAAACATTGTCTTTTTGGTGAAACTGGTTGACCAAAGAAGTCTTATTGGTTAGGAAGTCTGGTAGTGACACCAGCATCCAAAACACAACATACACTCACTGAGTACTTTATTAAAAACATTATGATCCTAGTGAAGTTCCCAACATGGTCTTTTTCTGTTGTAGCCCATCCGCCTCAAGGTTCAACATATTGTGTATTCTGAGATATTATTCTGTTCACTACAATTGCACAGAGTGGCTATCTGAGTTACCATATTCTTTTTGTCAGCTTGAATCAGTCTGGCCATTCTCCGTAGGCCTCTCCTTTCAACAAGGCATTTCCATCCGCAAAACTGCCGCTCACTGGATGTTTTTTATTTTTTTGCACCAAACAATCATGCCACGGTCAAAATCACATTATTTTCGCCATTCTGTTGGTTGATGTGAACATTAACTGAAGTTCCTGACCCGTATCTGCATAGTTGTATGCATTACACTACTGCCACGTGATTGGCTGATTAGATAATCGCATGAATAAGTAGGTTTACAGCTGTTCCTAATAAAGTGTTCTGTAAGTGTATGCTGGTGACTAGCAATGCTGGTCATTTCAACAGGTTATTACAGAGCACATTTGATCTTGTTACCAGTTCCTGAGAAGTAAAAATACATAACACACAACAACTGTTCCAATGAAATGGACTCTGTGAAACATTGGGTGAATGAAGAGTCTTTTGGCTGTGCCTTCGTGAATGATTCTGCTGTGTACATGTGTCATTTGCTGTATTTGCATGCTTGTCTCCACTTTTGTGCATTTGTGTGCCAGTGTGTGTGTTAAGCAGACAGAGCAGTTGTTATTTCTGATGGCGCTCCCTGATAATGCAGTGAGTGTAAGTGCATGATTATTTACACAGAGAGAGGAACAGACCACAGCACTGATTTGGGGGGCAACACCCCCATACGGCACCGCATCACTGGAGGGGTAACAGTCTCTCTGGGACCACTCTGTGTGTGTGTGATAGTGGAAAGGGGGGTTTCCAAACCCAAGACATCTGGTACCCTGATAAGATCAACAATTGAAAAAGCTCTTGCTAATGAAGGGCCTCTCAGACGCACACTACTGAGAATTGGCAACTCAACAGCTGCCCTACCACAGAGTGAGATGGAGAGGGTGAAGGCTACTTAACTATCCAGGAAGTCCATTCATTGATGATCACGGACTTCTTTGGACTTAGTTGTTACAGCAATCATAGAGATACCAATCTGTGATAATATGTTTAGATTTCAAGAACCAATCAAATTGACTATAAAATATGCATGTTTATGCTAGTGACCAAAAGTCAAAGGTTCTTTCATAGCTCGAGAGACTTGATGTCAATTATGTTTCTTTTAAGGATCAAACATAGTCTCAGATGTTTCTACTTTCTTCTTTTGGAGAATTCGAATTGCGCACAAATGAGACAAGTGGTGGTGACATAGTGAGAGTATATAGTTATAAAATTAATATGGATAGCATAGCTCAGATAATTTGGTCTTGTGTGAATTTAATGAGAAATGTTTATATAGAGATCTCTGACTTTTAATTGCAGACTTGTATATTGGCAATTGTTTCGGTCTCTTCTAGAACATACATGTGAGAGTATTTTTCTGTTGAGAAACATTTGAGATATGTTTCCAGTTCGCTAAATATCCGCAGAAGTTGGCTAAATCTGACAAATGTTTGCTAAATCTACATTTCCCAAAAATACAAAACAGCTGCAGGATTAGAGTTAGTCTGTACTAATTACTATAATGTTATTTAAAGGAATATTCTGGGTTCAAGACAAGTTGAGCTCAATTGACAGTATTTGTGTCATAATGTTGATTACCACAAAAATTTATTTTGGCTCGTTGTTCCTTTAAAAAAAAAAACTAATTAATCTGGGTTACAGTGAGGCACTTACAATGAAAGTGAATGGGGCCAATCTGTAAACAATAAAATACTCTTTTCAGATTCTGGTGTGATAAAATTGCTAACTAACCTTTTCTGTGTAGTTATATCACATTTTTTACTTTGTCGAATTAATGAAAGTGGTTTTAAACAATTATAAGCTCTTGAAGTACCCCCCATCTCTATCTGTCTCTCCCTCATTTCCATTGACCATGATTCATGAAGAGAGAGAGTTGGTGTATCCCTAATCAAACAGATCTGACACTTCACATCCTCTCGGAGAATATGAGCCTGACGTGCCGATTGAGAACTTTAACTCCCAGCTGTCATTCTTCATCAAATGCCCAAATTATGCTCTCAACTGCTCTCTCTGAATGCCTCTCTCTTTACACTATTCTTTCTTTCTTTCTGAAAGAACAGATTAATTGCTCTTTTGATGAGAAATGTTTGAGTTCATATTAAAAGCATGGACATTTGATTGCAAACTTTGGTATTTTGGCAAACCTGAGCTTAGTTTAAGACGTTAAGATCTTTTCTAAAGAAGACATGTGAGATTACTGGGGACTTTTTATCAGGAGATACATCTGAGAAGCAGTAGACTTCCATTTGCTCTCCAATTAATGTCATTGCTTGCCAGGAGAAACAACTGAGATATAATTTTTATCTTAGAATGTTTTTAATCATTTCTGCTGAAAGAAACATGTTTGTGCGTTTATGTATGCAAGCGTGTGTGTCATTTACTGTATGTCCTTCACTACGTATCAGGTGTGATTTGTCACCAAAACTGAAATAAGGAAAGGGGAAAATTCAATGCACGCAAAATAATGTAAATCCACTTTTGCTCTCTGCAAGCCCTCAGTGTTACGGTGTGGTTGATTGGCTGGCTCATCTACTGGGACCCTCTCCTCCCTCCTGTCCCGCTCCGCCCCTTCCCTCTCCTCCCTATGATATCATTATTACTGCTGTCTCAGCCTTGATCAGTAATGTCAACATCTTTCATATTGACGAATGTGCTGTCTGCTCATATTGTGCACTGAATGCTTTATGGCCAACATAGGACATGAATCACTCCTGCTCCTCAGCGCACCACACACACATACACACACACACACACACACACACACACGCACGCACACACTCAGGCCTTATGTTGTTCTCATTTCTGGCTGACACACACATGTAACTCTTTTTCCTTTGAGAGTATGTCCATTTCTGATGAAAGCAACTGTTAGACTTCATTAGTAAATTGGCAGCAATTCTTATCCGCATGGATCTGTGTGTGCATGTGTGTGGTCCATCTTATACTGTGTATTGAAATTAGCGGTTGTGCATGTGTGTGTCTAGTCAAAATTGGACATTACAGATCAGCAAAAGTATTTGACGCTCTATCTTTAAGTTGAAGTTCACGGTCTTCGCTTTTGCTTTACACAGGTGAACTGTATGTGTGTAGTTTGTAGAATACATTGCCATGTAAAATAAATGTAGGGATGAGTGTCCTCAAGGACATCCCGAAGAGGTCATAACCTCTTCTTTCTTTCACAGATGTCAGCGATTGAGAACATGGCCGAGAAGCTAGAATCTTTTGGGTCTTTGAAGGCAGACAGCGGTGACATCATGCGTTCCGTTCCCTCAATGTTCGACTTCCGTGCTCCGCCCGCCACTCTTCCTGAGACACTGTTACGCAAGGGCAAAGAACGCTACACCTGCAGGTAACCATTACGACGAATGCTCACTTCCACCTGGAAGTCACTATAATGACCATATCTTTTTTTTTTTTTTTGTCTTTTAAGTAATAAATATATGTACTACAATATAAAAACTTTTGCTTTTAAACTATATAATAAAGGTTTTCTGTACGTTTAATTAAGTATGAACTAAAATGTAGAAAGTTTTGTTTGTTAACAATATAGTAAATGTTTTCCATACATTTAAATAACATAAGCATATACTACAAAATAAAATCTTTTTTTGTTTTCCGTACATTTAAATTAGCATGTTCTACAATCTAAAAAATAAAATAGTTTGAAAACTAAATAGTAAAAATGTCCATATGTTTAAATATCATGAGCATGTACTACAATATTAAAACTTTTTTGTTTGTGAACTATATAATAAATATAATAAAAGTTTACTTTGTAAACTAAATTATCATTTTCTGTATGTTAAGTAACATAAGCATTTACTACAATATAAAACATTTTTGTTTCATAAACAATATAATAAACATTGTCCGTATGTTTAAATAGCAAGCAGGTACTACAATATAAAAACTTTTTGTTTGTAAACATTATAATAAATGTTTTCCATTCATTTAAATATTGTACGCCTGTTAGAGCATCTAAAAACGTTTTGTTTGTAAACTAAAACTGTTTTCCGTACATTTAAATAACATAAGCATGTACTACAATCTAAAAGAAAAAACATTGTAAACTATATAGTAAACATTTTCTGTACATTTAAGAAACATAAGCATTTACTACAATAAATTTGTTCGTAAACAATATAATAAATGTTAAAATGTGCATGCTTTACATTTAAAAAACATAAGCATATATAAAATCCATTGTATGTAAACTATATAATATTTTGTTCATACATTTAAATAATGGAAGCATGTTGAAACATCAAAAAACATTTTGTTTGTGATCTGTATAGTAAATATTTTCTGTATGTTTCATGAGCATGTACTTCAATATAAAAACCTTTTGTTTGTAAATTACATAGTAAACATTTCCATACATTTAAACAACATATGTTCTACAATCTAAAAACTTTGTTGTTTGCAAACGTATAATAAATGTATTCCATACGTAAATAACATAAACATACTTCAAAACAAAAAAAAAGGTTTTTGTTTGTATTTTTGTTTGTTTTCATTAATGACAAGATGTTAAATAAACATTTGTTTGATGTTAAGTGAATGATGACAGCATTGACCATGGAATGCAGGCTGTTTTTGGAAATGTGTGTATGTGTGTGTGGGGGTAATGCTGAGTATTGTTCCTGGAATTCTGTTTCCTTCCCATATAGATACTGTGGCAAGATATTCCCACGCTCAGCCAACCTTACAAGACATCTACGGACACACACAGGAGAGCAGCCTTACAGGTAACACTCTTATTATGTAATCAATTATTCACATATGCAGCAAATGGCATGCTATAAAACGGATTTATTTGTGATTGTAAAATTAGATAGAATAAGCCGCATTTGAAGGTGTTTTGTTACCGCATCCATGTGACCTCACATCAATTTAATTATATATTATTATACTATATTAATATGCTACTATATTAACTTTTACAAACCTTTAAGCTGTATATTGAACTGTATTACTTGACAAAATGTTTTTATTGTGATTATCAGTACTTATACATTTATTTATTAAACATTGTTATCTTTTATCATATTGCTGTTGCCATAATTTTTTAAAAGCAATATGGGATGCAAGGCCTTGTGTTAAAGTGTTTTTACATCGCTTAACAACAATAAAATCTCTTCAACACACTGCCTTTCATTGGTTATTATTTAATTTTAATTATGACAGTGTAATGTTACCATGAATTAGTATTTATTAATTGTTTCATGTAATATTTCATAGAATGTTACTGTGATATAAGCTGTTATCATCATCTGAAAAGAGTGATATGAAGTTCACAAGAGAGAGGGAGAGACAGACAGGAAGACTGAAGGAAGTTTGAATGAATAATGGAGGTGATGAGTGGTGTACAGCTGTGGGCCAGCAAAGGCAGCTGGGTAATTAGGCCTGTGTTTGGGGCTCAGACTCTTTTAGGGAGTTTTAAAATACTGCACAGAAACAGGAGTGCGCACACACTGCATTTGTGGTCTGTTTGACCACAGGGGAGGTTTGTGCAGTGCTCTGTTACTTTCCAGATAGCCTCAATCTCCACGCACTGGCAGGGCTTTAAACAAGCCGGTGATCAGCCCTTAACTGCAATTTAATTTCTATTTTTTCTGTTGCTTTTGGAGGAGGGCAAGAGAGAGAGAGAGAGAGAGAGTGATAACAGGTTTCTTGGAGAGGCAGTTTAGCGCGCAACTCCGGACTAAGGGAAAGATATGATCACGTAATCACGAGGGATAATTCTGCATGAAGGGACTTGGCGCATACAGTCGTTTTCAAGATAGAGGGAGAGAAATAGAGAGGGAGGACATGGACTGTAGAGTTTGAGTGTTACTGAGTTGGCCAAAGATTAGAGACAAAGAGTTCATGACCACTCAATCATGTGTGTAGGATTGGACGTATGCACGAGAGCAAGATGAACAAATAAAAAGAGAGTTTGATTCCTCATGAGTGTACACTGTAAAAATGGCATTGTCTGATTATTTTCATATGTGTTTGTCTGTTCTCAGATGTAAGTACTGCGATCGTTCATTCAGTATTTCATCAAATCTTCAGCGTCACATCCGTAACATCCATAACAAAGAGAAACCTTTCAAATGCCACCTCTGTGATCGCTGCTTTGGCCAACAAACCAACCTGGACCGCCACCTCAAAAAACATGAGAATGGTAATATATCAGGTATACACACAAATACAAAAAAAAAATTAAAACATGCGTTTAAAGGTTCCCTGAGCAAATGTTTAGCATTTGTAATTAAGATCACGTCCACACTAATATGTTTTTGGTTGAAAACGCATGAATTTGTTTTGTTTATGCCTGATATCCACTCTTGAATGCCGTTTTCTTCCACTGAAAACCTTAGAAAACACTCTCTATTACCACTTACT
The DNA here is from genome assembly GCF_025860055.1 of Xyrauchen texanus. NCBI lineage: Eukaryota > Metazoa > Chordata > Actinopteri > Cypriniformes > Catostomidae > Xyrauchen > Xyrauchen texanus. The sequence goes on from NC_068311.1 coordinate 8,389,098, forward strand.
CTGGAAAATGATAACGTTTGGAAATTAAATCGGAATAGTATTAGTGTGGACATGGCACAAATTAGTTTAAAACGTTTTGATTAGACTAATTACAACTATTCCTTACTTATTAGATAGATACACGGGTGAATCTCATGAAACCTTTTTTTTTTTTTTTTTATTGAGATTTCCGTTAATTATTTATTTGTATTTGTATTTTATTTTGGGGTAGGGGTTGAAATGTGATCTAGAAATTTGTCATTACACCTATACAAATGAACCTCCTGAGACCCGAGCATAACTACTCTGTGTATTTTTCATTTCCCTTTTTGATGCTTTAGTAGCATCTAATAACAAACAAAAAAAATTACATTAAAATTCTAGAGCATATATATAAAATAGTTTTCCTTAAAATTGATTTCCAGGGGCCTGGGTAGCTCAGTGGTAAAAAACGCTGACTACCACCCCTGGAATTCACGAGTTCAAATCCCAGGGTGTGCTGAGTGACTCCTAAGCAACCAAATTGGCCCGGTTGCTAGGGAGGGTAGAGTCACATGGGGTAACCTCCTCATGGTTGCTATAATGTGGTTTGTTCTCGGAGGGGTGCATGGTGAGTTGTGCGTAGATGCTGTGGTGGATGGCATGGGCCTCCACACGCGCTATGTCTCCATGGTAACGCGCTCAACGTGCCATGTGATAAGATGCGTGGGGTGACAGTCTCAGACGTGGAGGCAACTGAGATTCGTCCTCCGCCACACGGATTGAGGTGAGTCACCACGCCACCATGAGGACTTTACAGACATTACATCAGAAATTTGCATAAATAATTCAATCATGGCTATAGGATGCTCCCTTGATCCCTATTTAGTAAATTACTTAAGTCTAGAGTATGAATTTACACCATAAGCATTTTTTGTTACACTGTTTGATAGTCTCTTTGCATCTTGACAGCAATCAATTAATCATGTTGTTTGGTCACATGCATCGAAATTTTAACCCTTTACTGACAGCACAGATTCTCCTGAACTGAGATCAGTCGGTTTAAATTAAATTAAATCATGCGTTGGTAAAACGAATGTGGACGTGGCATTGCACAAGGTTAATGACACTAATGTGTGTTTTCTTGTTTGTAGGAACAGCAATGTCATCACCTCGATCAGAGCTGGACAGTGGCATTGCCATCCTAGAGGACAAGGAGGATTCGTATTTTAATGAAATACGAAATTTCATCAGCAACACTGCACGGAACACCACGTCTCCGTCGCACTCGGAGGAAGGGTAAATACGATTTTCTTTCTCTCTAACATTAATGACTACAACATTTTCAGCACTTAAAAATAAAATGTAAAAATTACGTAAACTTTCACTATAACTGGTCCGTAATTTAGCTAAACTAGTCAAATGTATTGTTCTAATTCAAATTCACAGTATCTTTTACGAACACTCGTGGGATACAGCTGATTGTGTTTTTAAACATGTGATTATCAAGGATGCTTATTTCTGTCAAAGTGGGCAGAAAAACGTGTCGGACAATTCAACTTGTGCTGTGTGTGAAAGAAAATGTCTCTTGTGTGGAATTATTTTGAATTGAGAGACAATAACAGTAGATTTGCAATTTGTTAGGAAAAATGTACATAGCAAGGAATATGATGAGTTTGGTAACGCCAAACACGACAGTCTTCATCACTCAGAATGCAGTTAATGTGAGTTAAGAACATTAAAAACAAATATAAATCTTACCAATATTAGAGTCTAACGAGTCTATTCAGTTAATGTGAGTGAACAATGTTGAAGTGAGTTAATAATATGCTTTGTTTATAACTGACACCAGTTACTTTAGAAGACATGTAGAGAGAAAGTAAAGTGATTTCACTTTGTTTTGAATCTGTGTAATTAATTATTAGTGATTTGAAACAAGGGAGCAAAGGGGGGTGGGGGGGGGGCGGTTGCAGAACCACCAAACTATCTGTATTAACAGGTGTTGTTCTAAATAATTAGATATTGTTTTCGGCACATACATTTTGTTTCAGTGCATACCTAATTAACACAAATTCATTTAGTTTGTGTTTCATGTTGGAGGCACCATTAAGCATAGATTTAAACATATACACACTTACTAAACATTCATGCTTTTTATCAACCCCAAACTGGGTACACGCACACACACAAGACACACATGCAAACAGATTGTCCATTAGGCTGTCAGTCATCAGTTGGCGCTAGTTGCCCAAGGCAGAATGGAGGTTATTATACACAAACATTACTGAACACAACACTTCTCATGCCTTATTCATTAACCCTCACCTCTGTGTGTGCGTCTGTGAATACCTTTGTATGAGCACATGAAAGGAAATGTCTTGTGTATCGAAGTGTGTATTCACAGCACATGTGAACGTATCTGTGTGTACATATATTCTGTACGGTTGTTAATCTTTAACCTGTCGCCTGCGGTTTTTAAGAGCAAAGATTGGGGCAGGTCTCCGGCAGTATGTGATTACTGATTGGCCGATTCAGAGAACATGCAGATCACTGTTGACTTTTGGCTGTGTGCACATGCATCAATTTCGCCATTTGCATATGATAATTATCACTGAGCATTTATGCTGATCATTTCCCTGAAATGATCATCAGGTTGGATGGATCTCTGACGGTGTAAACGTTGGATCCTGTCATCCATGTGTGTGCGTGTGTGTGTGTGTGTGTGTGTGTGTGTAAATACATGTGTTTGTGTACATCCCACATCTGGTCCCAACATGTGTTGTGAACAGGAAGTAGGTGTGGAAGAGGAGGTCAGAGGTCGCTGAATGTTTCCTATCAGAGTGACTACTCCTGATAGATACTTTATCCTCCACAAATTACCCCAGCTCTCTCTAATTAGCCAATATGTTTTCATCATCACGCCATTCCTCGCTCCTTGTTCTGTCGTTCCCTCTTACAGTATTAGCAGTGTGCAGAGAGATGAGAGGAGGAGATTTTGGGAATTAATCGGCATGTGAAAACTACATTATACGGGTAACCCAAGCAGTGCTACGCTAATCTGAGGAAAGAAACAAACTTTAGACTTTAAAGCCACTGAAATGAGAGCCAAAAAATAATCAATGTAAGTATTTAAAGGAATATTCCAGGTTCAATACAAGTTCAGCTTAATTGACAGCATTTGTGCCATGTTGATTATAACAAAAAAATATTTCAACTCGTTCCTCCTTTTCTTAAAAAAAAATAGGCAGGGACCTGGGTAGCTCAGAGAGTACGACCCTGAAGTTTCGAGTTCAAATCCAGGGCGTGCTGAGTTCTCCAGCCAGGTCTCCTTAGCAATCAAATTGGCCTGGTTGCTAAGGAGGCTAGAGTCACGTGGGGTAACCTCGTCATGGTCGCAATTAGGGGTTCTCGCTCTCAAAGGGGCACATGGTAAATTGTGTGTGGATTGCGGAGAGTAGCATGAGCCTCCACATGCTGTGAGTCTCTGCGGTGTCGTGCACAGCGAGTCAAGTGATAAGATGCACGGATCGCAGTCTCAAAAGTGGAGGCAACTGAGACTTGTCCTCCTCCACCAGGATTGAGGTGAGTAAGCTCGCCACCACAAAGTCCTACTAAGTAGTGGGAACTGGGCATTCCAAATTGGGAAGAAAAGGGGATATTCACATTTTAAAAAAAAGAAGAAAAACAAAATCGAGGCTACATTGAGGCACTTACAATTGAAGTCAATGGGGCAAATTTTGAAGGGTTTAAAGGCAGAAATATGAAGCTTATCATTTTATAAAAGCACTTACATTAATTCTTCTTTTAAAACCTGTGTGTTATTTGAGCTATAAAGATGTTTAAGTAATTGTTTACCAGGATTGCAGGGTTTATGGCATTACGCCGTCGTGGTAATGAAGTAAAATTGGCTAAAACTTTACACAAAAAAGGTTAGAAAGAGATTTAATCACACTAAAATCATGTTAACACGAATATTGTTTATGTTTTGTGGCTATTCTTTTGAAACAGTGAGTATTTTAACATTTTCTAACTGGCCTCATTCACTTCCATGATAAGTGCCTCACTGTGATCCAGATTTTTGGGAGGGACGAGTCTAAATTAATTTTTGTGGTAATCAACATTACGTCACAAATGCTGTGGGTTGAGCTTAAATTGTATCGAACCAAGAATATTCCTTTAAGAGAAACACCCAAAAGTTTGTAATTACTTAGAAAAATAATAGCACCTCAAATTAGCAGCACGAAGTAAGGTATCGTTCATGTCTATTTTAGAAAGTGATTAATAATTAGTGTTAAAGATTAATCTGGATTCAAAGCTGGATTCGAACCTGAGTCTCCCATTTGGGCACCAAGGTTCTTTTAACTTTCACTCACAATTTTTCCATATCTCCATTATTTATGACTAAAAACATTTCCTGTTGAATTTCTCTAATACATATTCTCGAATTAAGATCTCTGATTGGAGATGGAATATTTCTGTGGGATATTTTCATTGCTGTCCTTGCACATCTGTACACACAGACTTATATTTTCCTTCTCTCTCTCACTTTGTAATTTATACTCTCTGTCTTTAAGGTTCGAATGGGAAGGTGCTATTTTTAAGCTGAGGAAAGAGTAGAATCAGGACCGAACGAGTGAATCAGCTTTAATGTGGCTCCTTTGGCTGGTTTATACATGTGTGAGTGAGTTTGGATAGCTGGGCTCTGTCTCTGCAGGGAAATGGCTGCTTTGGCAGCTCCTTCTCTCCACTCACCAATTGGGCTGTCAGCTAAATATTTGGCCTATTAGATGAATTGGAGATAAAGAAAAAAATAAACTAGGGAAAGAGGAGTGCGTTGAGCTGCATGAGAGAGAGCAGAAGGGAATGGAAGCCTGCTGTCTAAGTGCCCTGTCGATGGACGACTCCTTTCTGCCAACCAGGGGCCCTCATAACTAATGAAAAATAGGGTATCGCTTCTCTTTCTCACACACACTCGCCTTCTTTCTTTAAGCATTTGCTCTGTGTAGGCATGTGTTTCTACTTTTTAAGGGGGTTTATTTTTACAAAACATACAGAACCTTGTTTCAGCACTAAATGATTTTCTATCTCTAATCAGAGATTGACATATCAGTCACCCAGCCTAGTCTTAGGTGGTCTCCCAGCCTGGTCAGGCTGGTCTGTTGAAAAGTTTTAGAGGGGGTTTGGGCATTTTTTAACTGGGAGATCAGCTTAAACCAGCTTATAGTGTTGTCTTTCAGCTGGGACAAAGCAGATCATGAATTCATGCCTATTTAACATAATTACAAATTATTCTTTCCACAGGTTGAATGGCAGTCATTTTGATGGCGACAAGGCCCTGCCTGGTCAGGGGTCGCAAGACCTGGATGAAGAGGAAGGGGAGGAGCTTGGAGGAGAGGAAGAAGAGGCAGAACACAGCGACAGTGTCAAAAAACCCAGCGATGAGGGTGTGTCTAGCAGTCTAGACCATGACATCATAAACAATGACATTGATTTTGAGGGACCAGATGATCTGGAGATAAATAGCAAATCTTCACCACAAAGGTACGCACGCAACAAAACACATTTTTATATTGTTGTTTTATGTTTGTAAGCTAAAGTTCTGAAAATGGTCTCTTGGCATCGTTTTTAGGTTTAATGAAGATGAGGATGATGAAGATCAAAGCAGTTTCTCCACGCTGGATCACATCCGCCACTTTAGTATGGAGGATGGGGACCTCAGCGATGGTGATGTCGCCAGTTTTGGCCCCGCCCACCTTCAAGAAGGAATTAAGCAGCCGCTGTACAGGAAGTCTAAGTCACAGGTAGCGCCATGACAGCTAGTCAAATTACTAACCATGTAGAAAACAAGTGCAATTAATTATATTTATGTTGAACTACATTTTACACAAGTTTAATAATAAATATTTCAAATAAATATGAAAAATTATTGAAATAAAAAATGTTGTCATTAAGCAATTAATATGGCATAAACACTTGTGTGTCATTACACTGACGGATACACCATAAACAGACAGTGCCAGAGCCCTTCTACCAAGATGAGCCTACAAGCTTAGCATAAAATAGCATAACGTGGCGGTCCCATTGACATTCTATGGGCGGTACTGTGGTAATTCTTTTCTATGAAGGAGCCACGAAGGTTGTTATCTCAGTAAATAAAATAATCTCTGACAGCGCTTACCTGTCACTGTAAAATGATGGATAAAGGCGCTGTATGATGTACAAAAAAAGCCCAGATGGGACTTGTAAGGCGCATTTTAATTACCACAGAAGCAAGTCAAGTCTTAACTATCAGCAAAACACAGAATGAGACGTTTTTGTCTGGAAGCGCATTTCATTGTGATTTCAAAGCTTGACGCTGCCATTGATGCTCTGGCGTGAATCATGAATGCAGCTTTACGATTGCTGTAACAAAGCGGATAGCCACAGTCAACCAGAAGATTAATATTGCGGAGGATGAGAGTTTAAGAGATTGAATGCATATTGCAATGAATATGCAACCTATGGAAAACAGTTTTTTTCAGTTAGTCAACCTCCCACTTAGACTTAGAATTAGTTTTTTATGTTACTCGAATTGGTGCTATTTTAGTGCATTTCTTGTGAAATAAGCTTTGTTTGTAAAATATTAATAAAGTATATTTTTACATATTGTTTTGTTTTCTTTCTTAAGATGGAAATAAATGCATTTTGACAAGAAAATAATATATATAGTGCCAAATTTCAGCACTTTAAAAATCTGAGATTAATCGTGATTTACTACAATAACGTATGCGATTGATCGCAATTAAAAAATGTGTATGACTGACAACACTAGAAATACTATAAAATTAAAACACAAGTATTACATTTAAAATAAATATTAAAAAATTATTTCAGTTTTTCAAATTAAATTTTTTTTATATTGCCATTTAGCAGTATGTTCTTTTGAAATTTAATTCTAATGCTGCATTATATGGTAATAAATTGTGTGTGTGTTTGTTTATTTGTTACTCTATAATCTCTGTCTATAGGCATATGCAATGATGTTGTCTCTAGCTGATAAGGATCCACTCCACTCGTCTACCCATAATTCCTCGATGTGGCACAGTTTGGCCCACACTGCGGAACCCAGTGCCATTCAGTCTCTCAGTCACGTATGACACCCCAATGTGCCATGTGACCTAACTTAACAACAGTGTGATGTTACACTACAGCCGGAGTCTCTGGTTCTCACACATACAGAACACACACTTGCACAAGTGCCCAAATCCTCATCAACACCCATATGCACCTTGTGCATACCTGTACACTATCCCATACACAAACAAATTGTTGAACAACTGTTTGATTGACATATTGATTGATTGACATATTGATTGATTGATTGATTGATTGATTGATTGATTGATTGATTGATTGATTGATTGAGTACAGTCAGTAGCAATGACAGTAGTTTTGGTTATTTTGATGGTGATGATGAGGATGATGACAATATTAGTAATGCATAATAATAATAATAATTGTATTTATTCTGTCAAGTTTCAATGTTTGCACAGCAGTTGCAGCTGTTGAACAGTTTTTATGATTGCTATTGAAACGTTGGTGTCATGTTGTGAGTTTTGTCCACTTAAACAGAAGGTTACTAAGAGTAACAGCTGATAGTCTTCCACCAGACAAATGTGATTCCAGACTATTTAGGCACAAAAGCCTATCGGCCTGTAAATATATTAGGATTAACAATGTCACACACATAAACACACACACACACAAAACACAAATACAAAAATTTGTTTTTCAAGCATTTTAACACTTTCTTTAAGGTCTTGTAAAAATAAACGTGCAAGTTTACAAACTTTTGGTGGGTGGGTGGGTGGGAGGCAGAGGGGATAGCGGTTTTCTTTTAAGATATTATCAAGGAGTTTGTGAATTTAAAACTTAAACACAAAAAAAGGTGTGACCTTGAGACCTAACTGACGCTGGTTTTTAAAAAGGTGTAAGGAGCGAGACATCGAGTTCTGTCCAATAAAAGCACTGCATTTCCTTCATCCCACTTTCCCGCCAGTTTATGCGAACATTTTTTTGAGGATGAGCGCCGCGGTTGTAAAAAAATAAATAAATAAAAACCAAGGCTAGGGAAATCTTTTTTATGTTTTCTATTCTAAACTGAGAAAATAAACAAGTAGAAGAACTGTACAATTTGTGAGAAGGGCATTCTATCGTTTCCACTGCAACCCTTTCCATTAGTTGGCGAACGATACCACTAAATAGCCTGAATGCTAGTCTTTAGCTACACCATCCCACCGTCGCGTGTCTTTCATATATAGACAATCATGGGTTCCTTGTGTTTTTGTTTTGTTTTTTCTCTCCCTTGTCGTTTGTTTTCTGTCTTTATTTTTTTGGTTGATGTCGTCAATGTTATTGCTGTGTATCATGAAAGTTGTATTTATTTCTCTGCAAACTGTAGTTTGTTTACTGAATAGCACTGCTCTCAAGCATCCTCTTGTGGTGAAATGAAGAATTTCTCACAGAAATTTCGGGGAAGAGACTCCACGCTCTACTGGGGTTTGTGGAAAATGTCTGAATGCCAGATAGTATTAAACAAACCATCACAGCTTATACTTCTAATAAAATTGGTAAATGATATAGATATTACTTAGTATTTTTTTTGTATGACCATTTATTGATCAACTGTAAAATATATACATAAAAATTAGAAAATAGAAGAAAAAAAAGGAAAGAATAAAACAGTTGATATTATTTCTTCATAAAAACGCATGATTGGTCCAAGCTGTAAATTACATTTTTTATGGTTGTCTGCAAGATTGTGTGATGTTTCGGTCCATTTTGATTTCTTGTGCCAAACCTATGACAGTTGCCAGATTTTGTTTACCCTCACGAGGTGAAGGACCAGATCTTTCCTATTTCACTTTGTTGTTTTTTATTTTGTTGATGTTTATAATCCCATTTTTAAAAGTAATCAGTGAGTTGAGGTACTTCTGTTTTAATGCTTTTTACAATGTAACTGTATTGCATTATAATTCAATACTGTTGGAGGAGTTACTGACAAATAAAGAACTCCTGTGTGGGCGGACTGTGCACTCTCCAAATGTCTCTGTTTGTATGTATTCGTTTTTGTTTTAGGGTGAATATTACAAAGAAATGTATGGGTCATATTTCTCAAAATTAAAAGAGAATTATTTATTATTATTTAAATTATTAAATTATTTAAAAATATTATTATTTTTTATTTATTTTTTTCCATTGTGACATTTTCACGACAATTATTAGCACATTGCCCTATCAAAATTACATAACTGTAATGCAAAAATATCTAATTCTCATTACTGTAATACAAATGTAATAATGACAAGCATCCTGTCTAGACATGATTTTTACATTTAAATCAGCCAATTAAATTAAGTTTAGATGTATTCTTGCAATTATACTGTCTAAATAAATATACAATTTAAAATGAAATGTCACATTAGAGTCATAATGACACTTTTTCACATTACAGTATGCTCCTGAACATTTTGAGTGTTGGATGTGCTTCATTATCACAAAATGATGTCACAATGCACAAAATCATCCTAAAACCAGACTTGTTTTTATGCAAATATTTTTTGTTTACCTTGTCCTTGGTTTCAAATATGAAAGAATCTCTTTTTAATCTCTCTTTCTCATTCCTTGTTTCACCTAGTGTTTCTAAATTGAAGACACAAATGTTTTGACAAGCACATGGTGGCACCTGAAATTATGATAATGTTATAGACGCACTATTTCTAACCATCACACACGCCCACATATTATTTCAAACGAGACACATCAAATCTCATTCACACACTGCCAGACGAACACAGCGCGAGTCTGATCCTTGGTCATCGCTCTCACACAGCCCTACTGTCCCACAGCCAGAAAGAGTCTGAGACTGAAAAAAAAGCAGCTGAAAGGGAGAAGAGGGAGGGAAGAATGCTTGCTGCATTCGTTTGTTCAAGGGAAATGATGGATGAGGTGGAGAGATGTGATGACCTGGCTCATCGCTCAAACTCTCAATGAGAAACAACATTTGACTGACGTCTCTCTTTATGTTTGTCTGTCTCTCTCATAGTTTAAATGGGATCCAAAATTTTACAGCCAACTTTCTCCAACTATCTTTCATAATCATACCACTTATTGTCTGATCTCAGTTTCAGTGGGGCTTCATGTCATACCACCATTGTTATCTCTCTCCATCTCGCTCTCTCTCCCTTTCTCACCCTGTTTATTCTCTATTTCTGTCTGTAGTGGGTGGATGCCATTCTAGAGATGACTGGTTGTCTTGGACCAGTGTGTGTGTGTGTGTGTGTGTGTGTGTGTGTGATGAAAGGTACAGTGGGATTTTGCTTGGGAAAATTAGTTAAGACCACTTTCGTGTTTGTAACCCTTATTTGTTGCCTCTGCACTCTAAAATTCTAACTGGATCCAAGTGGGGATTTCTTTCCTGAATTAAGTCTAAACTTAAACTTAAGGTTATTCTTCAAAAGAAAATCTGTGTCAATCTCTGATAATTGATGGCCAGCTTTTTTCCACCGATGGTCAGTGCAACTTATCAGTCTCCGAGCTCAGTGGGGTGTCCTGCATTGATGAGGTCATCGTGGGTCAGTCAGCTCTGATGAGGTCACGGCAGGTCGTCCCACTTTGATGAGGTCGGCTAGAGAAGGGTTTGTGGGTGCTGTAGTAGGGTTAAGAAATGGCTCTACAGATGAGAAGAGGCCAATGTGGACTATTGCTGACCAGCTGTTTGCCATGTATGTCTGTCATGCACATGTGTGTGATACTATGAAATATCATAGGCTATGGCTTGTGCATTTTCCTCTACAGGTCAACAGCTAATTCAACCCAGGGTATCATGCACTAATTTCTTCTTTTTTTTTTTTTGAGGGGGCACCAGTGCCGTTCCCTGTCACTTGGTGCCCTATCCAAGATGCAAAAGTCTTTTAACAATTCAGAAATTTTACATTTCACTGTAAATCATTACTCTAAAGGCATATCAATAATAATAATAATGATAATAATAATTACAATATACAGTATATATTACTATGTTTTCTGTGACTTGAGCCACAGTAGACTTTCTGACTGTTCGGAACACATGGGATAGCATTTGTTGTCCTCATGCATCGATTTACCTTTGTCGCCCAACACCCTGTCACCGGTTTGTGGTTTGTACCTTCTCAGACCGCTGTCGGTAGGTATTCACCCCACAAGCCTTACCGTTTTAGAGATGCTCTGACCCAGTCATCTGGCCATAAAAATCTGGCCTTGTCAAAGTCGCTCAGATCTTTACTTCTGCCCATTTCTCCTGCATTCAACACACTGACTATGAGAACTGATTATTCACTTACTATCTAATATATCCAGACCTTGACATGTGGTCTTGTTAGGAGATGATCAACGTCATTCACTTCACCTGTGAGTGGTCATAATGTTTTGGCTCATCGGTGTATGTACATTAATTATGTTTTTTTTTTAATAATATATTAATGTATACGTGTGTGTAATGATATATTAATATATTTCATTATGTATTGTATATTATTTTTGTTATTTTAATTATGTTATATATTAACTTATACATATATTAACATACATATTAACTTATATATATATATAATAAAAGTATATACAATTTCACACATATATTTTATTGTATAATTATATATGTATATTAATGCTGCTATTATGTTGTTATTAATTATATAGTTATTGATACCTTATTAATATTAAATTAGATAATATAATATATATTAAATCAAGAAACATTGACCTTCATTGTACGGAACAGAGAAGCTTAAACTTTTAAATTTCTTACTTCATTTTTCAGAGTTCCGAGTGAAATGAGTTGGGTTGATGATGACAGAAATTTCAAAGCAAATTATCTGCAGAAAGTGCAACTCAATTGCACTGATCAAATGTATACATGTGAATGGGTGATTTCTGCCACAGCGTTTTAGATGAACAATTCTTTACCTACAATAACCATGCAACTTAATCATCGAAAATAATTAAGATAATAGTTGAATGGGCATGATGTTTCTGGTAACAACACCTAAATATTCATACCTCCCACATGATTGTGTATATGAGAATGCGATTGGTGACATGCCCCTCCCAGACACATTTGTCTTTCTCAAGAGAGCAGTTGCATTTAATGGTGGAATTTCCCATTGCTCTCATCAGAGTATACGTCCATTCCTCCTCATCTAATGAACTAATGAGTCTTTTGGCATAGGTACAAAACACATACACACCAACATCCCACTCTCATATGTTCAAACGCAGGCCCATCTCTTTAATGTAGACTAAAACATGCCCATAATCCCTGCACCACCCAAGAGTGGCACTGCTGCCCTGGTAGGGACATCTATCATGGCCCCTGAGTGCAGGGTGTGACACTGCTGGCACTCTCTCCCTGATTAACTTGGCACCATCAATTCTTCCCTTGCCAGAAGAAATAGCAACCACTGCTTTGTGGTGGGGTGGCACAGCCAGCCTTTAATAGTACACAGCTAGAACTGTAAGATGGGCATAGAAGAGTCTTTAAAGTGATTTTAATACAGTTCTTTGCTAAATGGCTCTATGAAAAATTTGTTTCTCATTGGTCAATTGCATCATTCTGTGGTCAAATATTTGTGCAAAGGCTAAACTGTAGCTATGATTTACCAAAATAGCAAATCATATAGTTTAGCAGTCATTACAGAACCAAAAATATTGAAGGTGCGACTCAATTGCGAATCGATTTCCTGCATGTCCGTGCTATCATTTTCTGTCTCTCGTATCACTCCACGGTCTCTTTATTCTAACAAAATAAAAACAATCTGATTAGCGTTTTGGCAAGTAATATAGATCCCAAGCGTATCTGTAAGCTGTTTTAATGGTTTGTAGAAACATATTAATATTGAAAAGTTATATGTGTTCACAAGTGTGCGTATCCACAATTAAAGCATTATTTTTGCTCACCCATAATCTGCCAAGTTCCGTCATAAACATATTGACGATAGTTTGGGGGAAAAATAACATGCTATTTTAAAACAAAAATACAGAGCTCTTTACAGGACAGGGAGGAAATTGAATTTCTGAAATAGTTTTGCATTTCCTCACAATAGTTTTGTTCTCTCACAAAAAATTGCAATGTTTTCCATTCTTTCACAATAGTTTTGCTGTCTTTCACAAAAAAGTTTTGTGTTCCCTTGCAATAAGTTTTGCGCTCCTTTGCAATAAGTTTTGCGCTCCCTTGCAATACGTTTTGCATCATCCCTTGTTCCCCCACAATAGTTGTGTGGTTTTTCACAACAAGTTTTGTGTTCTCTAACAGTAGTTTGCATTCTCTTGCCATATGTTTTGCATTCCCTTTCAAAGTTTTGTTCTCTGCAATAGTTTGCATTCCCTCACAATATTTTTGTGATCTTTCACCAAAGGTTTTGCGTTCACTAATAAATGTTTCTGTTCTCTCGCAATTTGTTTTGCATTCCCTCATAAAGTTCTGTTCCCCTGCAATAGTTTTGTGGTCTTTTACAATAAGTTTTGTGTTCCCTCGCAATAAGTTTGCGTTCCCTTACAATAGTTTGCGTTCCCATGCAAAGTTATGTTCCATAGCAATAGTTTGCACTCCATCACAAAAAGTTTTGTTCCCTCACAATAGTTTGTAGTTTTGTTCCCTCATAATAGTTTGTGTTCCATCACAAAACGTTTTGTTCCCTCGCAATAGTTTGTGTTCCATCACAAAAAGTTTTGTTCCCTCGCAATAGTTTGTTTCCATCACAAAACGTTTTGCTCCCTCGCAATAGTTTGTGTTCCATCACAGAAAGTTTTGTTCTCTCGCAATAGTTTGTGTTCCTTCCCAAAACGTTTTGTTCTCTCACAATAGTTTGTAGTTTTGTTCCCTCATAATTGTTTGTGTTCCATCACAAAATGTTTTGTTCCCTCGCAATAGTTTGTGTTCCATCACAAAAAGTTTTGTTCCCTCCCAATAGTTTGTGTTCCATCACAAAAAGTTTTGTTCCCTCCCAATAGATTGTGTTCCATCACAAAAAGTTTTGTTCCCTCGCAATAGTTTGTGTTCCATCACAAAACATTTTGTTCTCTTGCAACAGTTTGTATTCCATCACAAAACGTTTTGTTCTCTTGCAATAGTTTGTGTTCCATCACAAAACGTTTTGTTCTCTTGCAATAGTTTGTATTCCATCACAAAACGTTTTGTTCTCTTGCAATAGTTTGTGTTCCATCACAAAACGTTTTGTTCTCTTGCAATAGTTTGTATTCCATCACAAAATGTTTTGTTCTCTTGCAATAGTTTGTGTTCCATCACAAAACGTTTTGTTCCCTCGCAATAGTTTGTGTTCCATCACAAAATGTTTTGTTCCCTCGCAATAGTTTGTGTTCCATCACAAAAAGTTTTGTTCCCTCGCAATAGTTTGTGTTCCATCACATAAAGTTTTGTTCTCTCGCAATAGTTTGTGTTCCATCCCAAAACGTTTTGTTCTCTCACAATAGTTTGTAGTTTTGTTCCCTCATAATTGTTTGTGTTCCATCACAAAACGTTTTGTTCCCTCGTAATAGTTTGTGTTCCATCACAAAAAGTTTTGTTCCCTCCCAATAGTTTGTGTTCCATCACAAAAAGTTTTGTTCCCTCCCAATAGATTGTGTTCCATCACAAAAAGTTTTGTTCCCTCGCAATAGTTTGTGTTCCATCACAAAACATTTTGTTCTCTTGCAACAGTTTGTATTCCATCACAAAACGTTTTGTTCTCTTGCAATAGTTTGTGTTCCATCACAAAACGTTTTGTTCTCTTGCAATAGTTTGTATTCCATCACAAAACGTTTTGTTCTCTTGCAATAGTTTGTGTTCCATCACAAAACGTTTTGTTCTCTTGCAATAGTTTGTATTCCATCACAAAATGTTTTGTTCTCTTGCAATAGTTTGTGTTCCATCACAAAACGTTTTGTTCCTCACAATAGTTTGTGTTCCATCACAAAATGTTTTGTTCCCTCGCAATAGTTTGTGTTCCATCACAAAAAGTTTTGTTCCCTCGCAATAGTTTGTGTTCCATCACATAAAGTTTTGTTCTCTCGCAATAGTTTGTGTTCCATCCCAAAACGTTTTGTTCTCTCACAATAGTTTGTAGTTTTGTTCCCTCATAATTGTTTGTGTTCCATCACAAAACGTTTTGTTCCTCAGTAATAGTTTGTGTTCCATCACAAAAAGTTTTGTTCCCTCCCAATAGTTTGTGTTCCATCACAAAAAGTTTTGTTCCCTCCCAATAGATTGTGTTCCATCACAAAAAGTTTTGTTCCCTCGCAATAGTTTGTGTTCCATCACAAAAAGTTTTGTTCCCTCGCAATAGTTTGTGTTCCATCACAAAAAGTTTTGTTCCCTCGCAATAGTTTGTGTTCCATCACAAAACGTTTTGTTCTCTTGCAATAGTTTGTGTTCCATCACAAAAAGTTTTGTTCCCTCGCAATAGTTTGTGTTCCATCACAAAACGTTTTGTTCTCTTGCAATAGTTTGTATTCCATCACAAAACGTTTTGTTCTCTTGCAATAGTTTGTAGTTTTGTTAGGGAGCGTGTCATATAGTTCAAGTTCACCTATTCATTCGATT
The DNA here is from genome assembly GCF_025860055.1 of Xyrauchen texanus. Classification (NCBI taxonomy): domain Eukaryota; kingdom Metazoa; phylum Chordata; class Actinopteri; order Cypriniformes; family Catostomidae; genus Xyrauchen; species Xyrauchen texanus. The sequence goes on from NC_068311.1 coordinate 8,404,672, forward strand.
CACTGTGCAGATGTAAATTTTATATTACACATATGTTGTGGATATAGGCTACTCTAATGATTAAAATTATGTATTAATAGGATGCGTTTGAATGAGGTATTTACCCCGTTTTGAAGCAGTTAATATTGCCTGTGTTTAACTCAGGCAGCTCAAGCGGAGAAATCCTCAATTATTAATGGGTTAGATGAATCTATATCTAATATCTTCTTTAATATACAGATTCTATAGCTGTTTCTTCTCCTTTTCATATCTTGCAGTATAATATTTATCTCATCATATTTTCGTCAATAGTATGCTTTAATCAAATCGTTTAATTGTTGTCATGATGTGCCTTTTTCGTCTTATCCTTGTTATTGTTGACAAAATCAAAAAAGCCTTAGTCAACGAACATTTTAATCATTGATTTCATTGACCAGATTAACACTGAATCCTCACAAAACGTTTTGTTGCAGTAATATATGTGTAACGTCGCAAAAGCTTTTGTGTTGCCTTTGCGATTATTTTGGGTTCCCTCACAATACCTTTATCCATTCCTTATGAAAATTAACCATGGTTTTACTACAGTACTACATAGCTGAACTATGATATTTGTAGTAAAACCATAACCACATAATTTACCATGGTTTATGATATGAACCATATTTTGACCATGATATTCATGGTAAACCCATAATAATAATACCGGAGAACAAAAACTATTGTAATAAAAACCACGAACATTCTGCAAAATGCATTCTACATTCTGCATGGTAATCTTATTAGTAATGCTATGGTTAATTATGGTTTTTAATTCCATGGTCCTTACCACAAAATATTGTTACAATACTCAAGGGTATTTACAATTTACAATGGTAAAATTCATAAGGGCTTGTTTTTTGGTGGTTTTGAAAAAACATACATGTACCACAAATTAGCTATGGTGTTACTGTAATAAAACTGTAAAACTGTAAAATATAGCTGCAAGCAACGATGACGGGCCCAAGCACCATGGGTCCATTTCCACCTGGTGGAAAACAATTGACATTATTCTAAACAATTTTGAAGCATTTTAGGTAAATATAAGAGGACTATTTTAAAGTCTGTTGTAAGTGCCACACTACCTGCTGCCAGGTAGCATTATAGCCCCAAGACTTAACATACATCTCAATTTTGATCTAAATCACGTATTGCACTACGTATTGAAGATATGAGACACCTCCTTTTTCCCATTTTTGCCATTAATTGAATGCCTCGCCATGGCAACACCGTTCGACATATCAAAATCTGTTCGCAATTAAGCATCTTCATTGTCTTGACACAATGTTGTCTAAATGTGGTGACAGTCTCATGAATCACCTAGGAGTATTTCAAATTTCAGAGATGGCAATATTCAAAAAATCCAATATGGCCAACTTCCTGTTGGGTGGGCCTAATAACTATAAATGTGAAAGTTGTCCAGCTTGATGAGAACTTTATATGTAAATGGGGTGCTACAGAGGCAGTCTTACACACCCATTTTAAAGGGGGTGCTACAGATTTTTACTATCTTTACTATATAGATATTACTATCTCGCCCATGCATGAACTTTTGCCCAAAACTAATAGCCAACAACTCTGATGTGTGTGCAAAGTTTTATGAAATTTTAAGCATGTCAAGTGTCTCCAAAACAAAGACTCTGCACTTTCAGTGCTTGGGCCCTAAATATGCAGTACAATTGTGTGATTGTAATTTTATTACAGCAACCATAGTTGATCTATAATAACAACCATTTTTTGTGATACCATTGTTTACTACAAATACAATAGATCAACTACGTTTACTATAGTAAAACCATTGTCAATTTTTGTAAAGGGTGGTTTAAGGTATTGCAAGGGAACACAAAGTTACTCCAGGAAATGACTTTTCTTCCTGCCCCCTTATGGGCTCTGTACTAATGTGACTTATTTAATCAGAATTTAGAGTTTAAATTATTGAATGTATGAATCATTTTATTGATTGAATTAGGTTTACCATTTTAATACACTGCACAAATAATGTAGCTCCATACATCACTATCAGGCACAAAAGATGGTTTTAATTTAGTGAATTATTGTTATGTTGTAATAGCCCAGATTGTCTTGCAGTTGGCACAAATCAAAGAGCCAGATGAGGAGGTTTTCATGCCCTCCAATGACGTTTCTTCTTTTAATATCTCACTTGCAAACCAAGCACTCTCTTTTCATTCTTTGCTGTTTGTGATAAAGTTAGGCCAGTGGCAGCGGTGGCTGGATATGTGACAGCTCAAAAGCCACAGAAGGAGCAGCAGCCTAGTTAAAGACTGGTGGTTTCATTTGGGTATTTGTTGTGATCCCCAGGGAAATGGGTCATTAGCGTTATTGATGGGCACTCAGTGCAAGCGGCAGATGCCGCCATGCATATGGTTTTCATATGACAAGACGCGTTAAAGGGAATGGCTTACTGTTTTAAATGCCTCAGAGGTCTGTGAACCTGACGTAAAGAGCAATTTAAGCTGGAACTGGATGAAAAAGTAAATGTAAACTTGGAAACTCACATACCTTAGATATTATGTGCATGATGCACCGAAATTAACTCTAGTTAGGGGTTTATTAAGATTATATGGACCCTCAAGTTATTTTCACTTGTTTGTGTAAAGATTGCCACATTTTCTTTTTGTAATGCTCTGTTATAGCCTATACCCACCACTTAGTGCCACAACAAACACACAATTACAGTCTCGTCTAACTTAGTGGTAGTAGTGGCTCATTCTTTACTTACAAAATATGTTGTTAGTTTTGTACTTAAAGTGCTAGTTCACCCAAAGAATTGTATTCTCTCATGTACTCACCCTCATGCCATGCCTGATGTGTATGACTTTCTTTATTCTGCTGAACACAAACAAAGATTTTTGAAGAATATCTCAGCTTTGGCGACACGGTGGTGCAGCGGTTAGCACTGTCGCCTCACAGCAAGAAGGTCGTGGGTTCAAACCCTGGTTGCCCCGGCCTTTCTGTGTGGAGTTTGTGTGTTCTCCCCGTGTCTGTGTGGGTTCTCTCCGGGTACTCCGGCTTCCTCCCACCATCCAAAAGACATGCAGGCTAGGTTAATTGGTGTCTCCAAAAAAATTGCCCTGGATGTGGAGGTGAGTGTGAGTGTATGTCTGTCTATGTGTGGCCCTGCGATGGACTGGCGACCTGTCCAGGGTGTCCCCCGCCTTTCGCCCAATGTTAGCTGGGATAGGCTCCAGCCCCCCGCGACCCTGTACACAGGATAAGCGGTTGACGATGGATGGATGGATGGATGGATCTCAGCTTTGTAAGTCCATACAATGCAAGTGAAAGGTGGCCAGAAATTTGAAGCTCAAAAAAGAATATAAAAGCAGCATACAATTTATCCATATGACTACAGTGTTTAAGTCTGTCTTCAGAGGTGATATAATAGGTGTGGGTGAGAAATAGATAAATATTTAAGTAATTTTATTAAAGAAATCTCCACTATCACTTTCACTTCCACATTCTTCTTTTGTTTTTGGCAATTTGCATTCTTCGTACACATTGCCACCTACTGGGCAGGGACAATTTATAGTAACAACAGACTAGTATTAATTACTTTTATGCTGCGTTTTAATGAAGTTCAATCTTTTGCAAAACCCGAGAGCTTGTAGATTTGAATTTGAGAACTTGTACAATAAATATTTGTACTTGTAAGATCAAATTTACACTCACAGCCCTGTGAGCAACTTGTAAAATAAAACTCTGAAGTTTTGCAATCTGTACTCACAGACAATAAACCAAAACCTGTGTTTTGAATTCAAAGTTGCAGACAAATAGTCACAAATGTGTAAAATGACGTTCGTATTATTACAACAACAGACACAAACTTGTATTAAATATTTACTTTTGTACATTAATTCAATTTCGCATTACAACAACAAATCGGCAGTTACAACCTCTCAAATCTGATGCAGCAACTTCAAATCTTCCCGCCTTGACTTTTGCAACAACTGTGAAAAACCTGAAGCAAAACTTGTGCACTTGTAAATCAAGATATGAGAGAACAGACAACCGGTGCTTGGTGGGGGCGTAGCCAATCAGAGATTGCTGGCATATACTACACTCCAGTCCAAGCGCATTTGACCGTTTCCCGTCACACTGAGGTCTGTAGCAGACATTTAACTACAGATCAGCTCAAAACATAAATTACAAAAAGTGGAAGGAGACAAAGGGTGTCAGCACCAGCAGCACTTTTTGAATTAAACTACATGCTTCAGTCACTGCTATGTTCCATGTGTGAGGGAGGAGAAAGATGTGTTGAACACAAACATCAACCTGTTTTTAATAAATGTATGTTTAAATCTTTATTTTGTGTGGAGGAATTTATTGAATCTCAACTGGAATTCAGTGGTGGAAAGAGGGAACACTGGCGGCAGTTTATGAAAGCTGTTGTGCTCATGATGCTGTGCCCCCGGTCTTCTGTCATGCCACGCACATCGCTTTTTAGTTAATAAACAGATTTAGCACGTATAACTTTCTTCTTTCAAAAATTCTGAAATATTATGCATTTTTTGTACTTGGTGAAAAATAACTGTAGCGAAGTTGAATACTTCATTTTTAATCAACTCAAGTAAAAGTTCTATTATTTATTTATACTTTAAAAAAGTAGAAACATTTTAAAAATGTACTCAAGTACCATAACAAGAGTTACTTTCCACCTCTGCTGGTATTAAATATCATCAATGAATGAAACACATCAGCAAATTATAAAATTGAGATGTCACGTTAGCAGGAAAAATATGATTTATTGATTTAATCAACTGACAGCCCAAAAAATAAATAATCTGCCTTTTCATGAATAAATATCTGCACATATGCACGCTGAAGACTGTAAACGGAAACGCCTGAGCAGCACTACGTAGAACATGGAAGCAGTTGTGCAAGTAGTCTGTTGAACTTTTAAAACTCATCTAGGAAGAACTTGTCCTGCAAAATAGTACAAGGTAGTTCAGACCAAACACATTCTTGCGCTAAAAAGTATGCAAGTGTCTCGAGACGCGGCACAGCGGTCAGACGCACACAAAAATGCATGCGGTGCAAACGGCCCCTTCTCACTCCCCACACATGATCCGACCTCCTCCCCTCTCCTGCTACTCAACCTGCACTTAGGATCTGTGCAGAGGATGTGTGCCGAGTCCTCTGAAAAAAAAAAAGAAAAGAAAAGGAAAGCACAGGGCCCAGATGGTGTTTCTCCCACTTGTCTAAAATCCTGTGCTGACCAGCTGGACCCCATCTTCACACATATCTTCAACAGATCACTGGACCGTGTGAAGTTTCCTGCTGCTTTAAATGCTCCACCATCATCTCTGTCCCAAAGAAACCCAAAATCACAGGACTTAATGCTTACAGACAGATCCCTCTGACATATGTGGTCATGAAGTCATTTGAGAGACTGGTGTTAGCCCACCTGAAGGACATCACTGGACCCTTTCTGGATCCCATGTAGTTTGCTTATCGAGCTAACAGGTCTGTGGATGATTCAGTCAATATGGGACTGCATTACATACTTCATAAACTAGACAGACCAGCGACATATATAAGGATAATTTTCATTGACTTCAGTTCGTCTTTTAACACTCTCCTATGGACTAAATTAACCCAGCTCTCTATTCCCACCTCCATCATTCAATGGATCACCAGCTTTCAGACAGAGAGGCAGCAGCTAGTGAGAATGGGTAAATTCACATCCAAAACATGTACAATCAGCACTGGCGCCCCCCACTACGCTTCTCCCTCTACACAAACGACTGCACTGCCAAGGACCCCCTCTGTTTAGCTCCTGAAGTTGCAGACAACACTACTGTCTTCGGCCTCATCCAAGATGATGATGAGTCTGCATACAGAAGGGATGTTGAACAGCTGGCTGTCTGGTGCAATCAAAACAACCTGGAGCTGAACACACTCAAAACAGTGGAAATGATAGTGGACTTTAGGAACACTACAACACTGACCCCCGGACACAGCGCCCAAATACTTTCCTTTTTGTCAACATAACCATGTGCAATATTTGATCCATCCATTCCTACTTATATCTATGTTGCATTTATATTTTTTAACATATCCTACCTCTTCTTCAATACATTCCATCACCTGCACATAACTGTTTATAAAATATTCAAATATTATTGCTCTATTGTATAATTCTCTTTTTATTTATCTGTTATAGCTTATTTTAAATTTTTGCCACTAGATGTATATACAGTATATTTAAATATATGTTTGTATGTATGCACGGTTGAAGTCAGAAGTGTACATGCACCTTAGCCAAATACATTTAAACTCAGTTTTTCACAATTCCTGACATTTAATCCTAGAAAACAATCCCCATTTTAGGTAATTTAGGATCACTACTTCATTTTAAGAATGTGAAATGTCAGAGTAATAGTAGAGAGAATGATTATTTCAGCTTTTATTTCTCTCATTACATTCCCAGTGGGTCAGAAGTTAACATACAATTTGATAGTATTCGTTAGCATTACCTTTAAATTGTTTAACTTGGTTCAAACATTTTGGGAAGCCTTCTACAAGCTTCTCACAATAAGTTGCTGGAATTTTGGCCCATTCCTCCTGACAGAACTGGTGAAACTGAGCCACGTTTGTAGGCCTCCTTGCTCTCAAATGCTTTTTCAGTTCTGCCCACAAATTGTCTAGCAGATTGAGGTCAGGAGTTTGTTATGACCACTCCAAAACATTGCCTTTGGTTTCCTTAAGCCATTTTGCCACATCTTTGTAGGTATGCTTGGGGTCATTGTCCATTTAGAAGATCCATTTGCAACTGAGCTTTAACTTCATGGCTGATGTCTTGAGATTTTGCTTCAATATATCCACATAATTTTCCTTCCTCATGATGCCATCTAATTTGTGAAGTACACCACTCCCTCTGCAGCAAAGCTCCCCCACAACATGATCCTGCCACCCTCATGCTTCATGGTTGGGATGGTGTTCTTCAGCTTGCAAGCCTCACCCTTTTTCCTCCAAACATAACGATGGTCATTATGGCAAAAAAGTTCAATTTTTGTTTCATGAGACCAGAGGACTTTTCTCAAGATCTTTGTCCCCCTGTGCACTAGTCTGGCATTTAATGGTGGTTTTGGAGCAGTGGCTTCTTTCTTGCTGAGCAGCCTTTCAGGTTATATCGATATAGGACTTGTTTTACAGTGGATATATATATACTTGTCTACCTGTTTCCTCCAGCATCTTCACAAGGTCCTTTGCTGTTGTTCTGGGATTGATTTGCACTTTTCGCACCAAATTACGTTAATTTCTAAGAGACGGAATGCGTCTCCTTCCAGAGTGGTTTGATGGCTGCGTAGTCCATTGGTGTCTATACTTGCATTCTATTGTTTGTACAGATGAAATTGGTATTTTCAGGCATTTGGAAATTTCTCCCAAGTATGAACCAGACATGTGGATGTCCACAATTGTATTTTTATTTTTTTAATTGTTTTATGTCTTGGCTGATTTCTTTTGATTTTCCCATGATGTCAAGCAAAAAGGCACCAAGTTTGAAGTTAGGCCTTAAAATACATCTAAGTGCACCTAAAATTCAGTACACCTCCTATCAGAAGCTAATTGGCTAATTGTCTAAAGGCTTGCCATCATTTTCTAGAATTTTTCAAGCTGCTCAAAGGCACAGTTAACTTAGTGTATGTAAACTTCAGATCCACTGGAATGGTGATATAGTCAATTAAAAGTAAAACAATCTGCTTTAAACAATTGTTAGGGAAATTACTCATGTCATGCACAAAGTAGATGTCCTAAAAGACTTGCCAAAACTATAGTTTGCTAATATTAAATCTGTGGACTGGTCATAAAATTAGTTTACTGACTTCAACCTAAGTGTATGTAAACCTCTGACTTCAACTGTATATATGGTTGCATTCTCTTTGCACTGGAAGCTTTGTCACCATGACAAATTCCTTGTGTGTGTAAGCATACTTGGCAATAAAGCTCATTCTGATTACACCAAAGTGCAACAAACACAAACAGATGAGGTTTTTACACCCTCCATGATGTGTTCACAGATGGGCAGTGTGGGAGAGTTCGCTGATACTCATCTCTAGAGCAGCTCCTTGGCATTTAAGGATTTGTTGTTTCTGTCCAACAAGTGGCCCAAATGGTGCAAGACTCCATTGAGTTGATTTCCCTCGGTCTCTCTTCAGATTTATCACCAGTTCAAAAAGGCAAAGTCCTCTGGGAACGGGCGAGCACAGCAGAAGAGCGTAATCTCTTTGGCGCGAAAAGACAGCGCGGTGATAGCATTGCTTCGCTGAAACTGTACACGTAATTTCCACGCAAGAGTTCCCGCCAGATCGCATCTGGCCTCTCCAATGGGTTCTTTCATCACAGCAGGCTTATCTGGCTGTCTTTCAAAAATAAGAGGCCTGTCTTCGCTTATTAAACTATATCTGTATCGTACCATAAGTCTGGTTTGTGTTGTAATTTTATTACATTCATGTGCAAAACATGTTTTAAATGTCCATCAAAATAAACAAAGATAAATTTACACTCTAAAGCATTTCCAGGGCATGTATTATGCCTGGCCTCATTTTAATTATACTTTTCACTGAATGCACAGATATGTGGCTGCAGGCACAAACACTGCAGAGTAGTAAAACTAAATCCATCTTAACGCGTTCCAGTGAAATTGCATTCGACTCCTTGACATTTCATGAAGAAGCAGCTAAGTAAGGAGTCTGCGTTTGAGCCGGATTGCTCAAGCAACCCAAAAAGACAAGATGGACCTTTGTCCAGTCTGTATGTGCCTCCCATCTGCTGATGAAAGCAGGTGTACAGTATCATGGCCACCCAGACTGTACTGAATGAATGGGCTATGGACGTCTGTTTGACTGCACTCAGGTGTGTGTGTGTGTGTGTGTGTGTGTGTGTGTGTGCCTGTTTGACTAGAAACAGGTGTGTGTTATCCATTGCTGGAGACTCTGGCTGATAAACACTGTTGGAGAACATCTGTAGGCTGTCACAACATGGTGCGGCTAGTGAAGCCCCCTCCCATCCATCAGACTCAGGCGTTCTGTCCACCGAGAGCCCCCCAGCTTCCATCACTCATGCTGGGCAGCATGTGTCAGGGTGCAGGGGTCTCAGCCTGGCTCTCCTACATACAGTGAAGGTCCACTGCACTTGAGTATTGCTGTAGGGACAAACCATGATGGCAGCAGTGACAGAGACTAACACACACACACACACACACAAGGGTCAAACACATGCAAGTGGCCGTTCCACTCAGGTGGGCTGTCGGGTAGGTGATAGGTGTGGGCAGGTGACCTTTAATATGTTTGACCCTTCTGTCTGAGAGGTGGAGAGGAGCGTGCTATTTCCCTAGACAGATATCACACACAATGCACCCAATGTCCCATTACTGTCTACCTACATGTCTGTGTCCAAGAAACACAGAAATGTTTCACTTGGGTGATCAAAAATAATAGCATGTGTGTGCTTTACGTTACATTTATGTTTAGAACTTTAAACAAAAGAAAATACTTCCCTTAAACTATACTATTACACTAAAATGTTTACAGCATAGATGAAAATAAAAGGGTATATCTCATGACATGTCCAGGTATTCACACCAAAAAAAAAATACATTTTTGTATCATGTATTAAGAAAATGTATGCTATTTTAGGACCTTTAAAGGGATAGTTCACCAAAAATAAAAATTCTCTCATCATTTACTCGCTCTCATGCCATCCCAGTTGTGTATGGCATTCTTTCTTCTACTGAACACAAACAAAGATTTTTAGAAGAATATTTCAGCTCTGTATGTCCATACAATGCAAGTGAAAGGGTACCAAAATGTTGAAGATCCAAAATGCATATAAAGGCAGCATAAAAGTAATCCATATGACTCCAGTGGTTTAATCTACATCTTCAGAGACTATATGATAGGTTTGGGTGAGAAACAGATAAATATTTAAGTACGCTTTTCCATAAAGTCTCCTCCCTGCCCAGTAGGTGGCGATATGCACGAAGAATGCAAATTGACAAGAATAAAAATGTAATGTGAAAGTGAAAGTGGAGATTTATGGCTAACAAAGCACTTAAATATTGATCTGTTTCTCACCCACACCTATCATATCGCTTCTGAAGATATGGACACTGCATAAGATATATCACTACATATATGGCACATATGGGATGGCATGAGGGTGAGTAAAATATGAGATAAGTGGTTCCTGTCATTCTAGAAGTCATTTGAAAGCTGAGATCCTCCCCTTTGCGATGATATAAAACGTTTTATCATCTGTAGTCGAAAACATATTTTCAGATGATTTGTTTAGCATGCTTTTCCTTCTGGATGGCATATTTTGTTCTGGACAACTAAGATAGAACATTAGATTATTCAGCCAAGCAAGCTCCCAGACATGAAAACAATGGCTAACTTCCTAAGTTAAAAGCAGATATAAAGTTTTTAGGTATTTGGGGCTTACAGCAGCAGTTATTGGAGCCTAAAAGAGATGTTTGTATTTGATGACTTACAGAAATCATATTTCACTTTGTGATTCTTTTGAAAATCTTTCGAACTGTGGTATTAGGGCAACATCATTTACTCATTTTCAATGCAAATGTTTTTTAGGTTTTATTTTGTTATTTTAAGTATTATAAATGCAGAAGTGAATTTCTGCATTTATTTCAGAAATTTCAGATTCTAAGCTTTCCAGTGAGAACCTCATATAATAACAAGATTTATGTATGCAGAGACTTTAAAAGTTTAAGCATAAACTTATAGAGCTCCTCTTTGGACCCACCAGCGGTTCCGCTGAGTGTAAGAGGATGTTTGGTTACAATTTACAATACGGTTGTATCTGTTAACATTATGTAAGTGCTTTAGGCATCGTGAACTAACAATGCACAATCTATTTTTATAGCATTTATTAATCTTGATTAATGTAATTTATAAATTACAGGAAAAGTCTAATTACTGTAATGCATCTAAATGTTTTACCTTTGAGTTTTTAGTCATTCCTATTATTCTCAATGGTGAATCTCATAACTGTAATTTTTTTACTATATTACAGAACTGTATTAATGTATTCATAATTCATTTCTTATTTAGCCCATTTAAAGACCTAAGCATAAAAGTTGATGATGGATTTTCTTTCTTCCTTCTTGAATATGTTTTTAGACACCCACTGGTTATAAAAATCATGATTTTTAAGCATATTTAATTTTGTGTGATGAATTTGTGTGACTTCAGAAAGCAATTGCAGTCAATGGGAAAATTTGTGTACTAATAGCTAATTTTTTCCACCAAAACTACTTTTGTGATACAGTTCAGCTACTGTTATGTGTAGTTTTTATTCAAGATGTTTTCTGTATAAACATGTTTAATAAAAATGTTTAGCATCAATAGGTATTTTCACTGTACAGCCAGATAGTACATCAGTTTGATAACATCCTGAGAGAAATAAACTTAAGACAAAGGAATAAAAACACCTTTTAACAGCACTTTTTCAGTAAAGGACTGTTGATCGAATGCTAAGCACTGTCATTTGTATGGATTATGATTGTTTGCCATGTAAGATGTGGCAAGTCTGTCTTTGGTAGGACTTGTTCATTCCATTTACAAGCATCTGATTCTGTCTAAATCCTGCATGAAAGCTTGGTTTTAAAAATGTATATCAGATGGCACGTTGATGGGTGACAATCCTGAATATTTACATGTTATTACGGTCTGTTGGATATGCTATCACAGGAATCGCATCACAGAAAATATATTACACACACGAGTCAATCAGACACATATAAATAAAATACCTATATCACAAATGCTACTGCTTATGGCCTAAAAACAGGCAAGTACCAATAAAGAAAACTTTATATTGTTTTAAATTTAGTGTTGGTGTATGTTTACTAGGTCAATTTTAGACTATGTATATGTATGGAAAGCAGAAAGCTGAATGAGTGTTGTAGTATTCAAATGGGAGGCCACTTGAGTAGCACTTTAGTAGCGTATTTGTGGTATGTACTATATAAATGAGCGGTTGAGGCTTCACTCTGATCCTATAATAGAGAAGTTTGGTCAGGCTTTGTGGCTCGGTGGGCATTCGGCCGATCGCATGGTTTGGTTTGACTGATGTGGGATGTTAGCTTTGCAAGGAATTGAGAGTGTACTCACAACCATACACACACACACACACACACACACACACACAAACCTCATGACACTAATATCATGTCGAACTTGTCTTCATACTGTGTGTTTGATGACCGCATTAAAGACACACGTTCATACCCGCAGACATGATTACAAACGAATACACACACAGACTGAATGATTGCCCAGAATGACAAAAAAATACACATTTTCAATGACAGACTGTCAGTGGTCTTATGTGTTTTTTGAAGAGAAGCTTGTGTGTCTGTCGCATTGCTTCCTCATACTAATTATACTGTGGCTTGCTTGTCGGGGGGAAAACCCATAATAACAATCCATATACACACTCGCATCCACGTTCACCCATGCCACTCGCCTTCTAGTGGGATGTTAGTGCAGTGTGTGTGTGTTTGTAGTAGGACTAGGAGTGTGAAACACGTCGTCGCCTCTTCTGCACGCGAGAGATCACATGGTCTACTGAAGCACCTGAGAGAAAGACAGAAAGGCAAAATGTAATTATTGTCTAATTGCGATTGACTAGTTTTGTTTTCATTTGTAACATTGTCAGTTTGTTATTTAAAGGTTAATTGTATGATTTGTTTATAAAATAAAATAGACAAAATGCCTTCTTTTCAGACACAGCAACACTGACTCAACCAATGGTGTGTGTTTTGGGAGGGGCTATCAGTTTGAACAACCAATAGCTGATGAGGGGAGTGTTTGGCAAACTGTTTGAAAACAGTGATCATTTCTGCAATTCCATTTGGTGCCACTAGTGGTGCAGAAATGACACAACTTCCCCTTTAAGCACTATGGCTCTCGAGATATTGGGAAATTAACGAAATGAAGAAAATGAAAAACTATTTTAACACTGGACAGTAGGTGCCGCTGTTCTATGAACATATTTATTCTGGTTTACTGCATGGACCTTTTCAGCATTCAGCTATCAATGAATGAAATTAATATATTTAATGCTGTTAAGGCATTTATTAACTTAATTTGGCATAACTGTTTCATTGTGTTCTTTCCATGTTTTTGATGCATTTTGAAGAGTATAGAATCTGTGTTTTATGTGCGGGTGAGATGAGAAAAGAGTGCTGTTGCATTCATCCCAACCTCCCTTTTTTAATGCCTGGATTATATAACACAAGGTACAGTGATATAAATACATGTGGAATAATGTACATTAAGTAAAAACAGGTATAGTATAAGATATGATGGAACAGAACATTATAAAAATATATATAAAAGAACACAGGTTGACAGGCTTTAATTAATTATTGCATATTTGTATTGAGTTCAGGGTTTCTTGTGCGTGACAAGAAAAAGAGTACTGTTACAGCATGTTACATGTTAACATTCAAACTACCTTAAAAAAAGTATTGCATGTATCAGCACATTACATACATATTCTTTAAAGAAAGAATGTGTTTACAGGTTCTATATTATTTGTTTCAATTGTTTATTGAATTTGGTTACTTTTAAATATTTTAAGGACATGCATTTTCATTTAAATGTTATTTTATTAAGCAAATTTGTCCATTCTTCTGCTAGAAGATGTAGTCCCTGATAAGTACACTAAACTTAATAGTTGGCGTCTATGTGTGCTAAGCAGTACACAGTAGCTGGTGTTTTGTGTCATCGCTGTTACTATACCATGTATTTTAGCACAGCTAGAATGCTGTTTTGACCAATCAGTATCCAGGATCAAAGCTAATATAAATTAAATGCAATAAAGAAATGGACAATGATTAGAGGAAGAGAGAACAGTAATATATCCTGGCTCTCTGTGAAAGAACTATTCATATGTCTGTGGGAGTGTGTGCTTACACACATTCAGTCAAACATTCATAAGCTCACATATACTCATTCAGAAACACACACACATTGTGAAATGTCCTGCTGTGGTTCACTTTAAATAACTGTCAGGCAAGGGTGCTGTTATACAGAAAGACAGGAGACCTTTAACAGCTCAGAGGTCCATCACACACACACATATACACACAGACGGAGGCTGACACGCAAACTGTTACCCAAGCTTTCATAAGCGTTTAGACTGAAACAGTCAGTTCTGTGTCATGTGACTGACAGAAATAAAGAAAGAAGAAGAATTTATTGCAAGAAATAAATAAAACGGATGTCACTGACTGCAGAAAATTCACTTAAAAGCAGGTATGGTATTTGAATTGTTTCATGTTTATAATTTAATTATATATGTAATTGTTTCTGTTTATCAAATCCATATCTTCAAAAGTGATAAGATAAGTGTGGGTGAGAAACAGATTAAAAAAAAAAGGTTTTTTTACTATAAATTCACCTCCCTGCCAGTAGGGGGAGATATGAAGATGAATTGCCAAAAATAAAAGAAGAAGAATGTTGACGTGAAAGTGGAGATAAAAGGACTAAAAGGATAAAAGGAAGAAAGAAAGTCATATACATCAGGGATTTCATGAGGGAAAGTAAATGATGGAAGAATTTTCATTTTTGGTTGAACTATCCCTTTAACCCTACACCTAAAAGAAAACATTGTGCATTTTTTGTGGAAAAAAAATACTTTATTAATAATTTTACTTTTGAGGACTTCCCAAGAGCACATTTAGGGAATTTCATGGGGAGAAATTCTTGTCTCCAAAGTATAGCTAAGTAAACCCTCGCTTACAGTGTGGATATTCAAAAACATTTACCTTCTTCACAAGTGGGTCCCAGCCAGGTGAGAGGACAGGAACAGTGTCCTGTGCGCTGGTCACACTGACCTCCATGTGCACACTGACATGAGAAAGAACAACCTGGACCATATGACCCACTTTCACACACTGAGCGAGAGGGAGAAAGGTTCAATTTAGGAGCAAAGTAGGTTTGTGTGTTTGTTTGTGTGTGTTTGTGTGTGTGTGTGTGTGTGTGTGTGTGTGTGTGTGTGTGTGTGTGTGTGTGTGTGTGTGAGTACCTTTTTCACAGTGTTCCCCAGACTTTCCGGATGGGCAGAGACACTGTCCAGTGGTTGAATCACAGGGAGCCCCATCACACTCACAGAGTTCAGTACAACCACACCCATAATGCCCAGCATCACAACCTGTTACACACACATACAGCTAGAGACACCATCAAACTTGTATACTCATGTCCTCTCTGCACCCTTTTCTCCTTCACACACACAAGACTTTCAATTTAAGCTCTATATGTTTTGTTTTAGATATTGTTTTACAGCAGCAATGACTCACTTTTTTCACACTGGTCACCGTGGTAGCCTGGAGGACACACGCACTGTCCCGTCACGTGATTACACAGGTGCCTGTGACTACAGTTGCATGATTGTGCGCAGAGTTCGCCGAAAAAGCCAGCAGGACATTCTGAGATATGGAAGTGTTAGATATAATATCAGATTTCTCTTTCAATGTATATTATTACTACACTTTTAACATTAGTGTTGTTAGAGTGCAGCAACTGTCTGTTACTTACGGTGTTGGCAGGCGGGGCCGTAGTACCCTCTCGGGCAAGAGCAGTATCCCGTAAAGCGATTACATGTTCCGCTATTCAAACACACACACTTCTGCTCGCAGTTTGCTCCATAGTGACCTGTGATACACTCTATGATACACACACATACCAATTAAATGTACAGTCACACAATGCAATAATTTTTTTCTCGATATCTCAGGATGCCAATCATTGTGGGTTGACTTCAATTTGATGTTCTATGGGGCCGTTCACACTGAACACATTTATTGGCATCTGCCTGCATTCTTTTTGAATAGGTTTCTACTTGTGCTAGATAAATGTCTTTGATCGGTGCACCACGACTCGCTGTTTTTCAGCATCTTGCGCAAAAGACACCCAGTTGAATTAAAATAACTTTTAACATTTAAAATCATTTTGATGCATACAGCTTTTTTAACGCAACGTGTTCGGTCTTAAAGGCCCCTAATTCCGTTTAGACAATCCAATCACACTAAACTTTGAAAGCATAGCATAATGAGTTTATTTTGTATTTGCGGACTTATTTACCTTTTTCACAGTGTTGCCCAGTCCAGCCCAAACCACATCTACATGTCCCATCTGCAGGGTTGCACACACCTCTGTTCGCACATGTACATGAACTTCGACATTGCACTCCATAGTGCCCCCTTGGGCACACTGCATGGGGGACAAAATTGCATTTATTATCAATTTAAAAGAATAGTTTAATCAAAATATTTCTTATCATTTGCCCACCCTTATTCTTCAAACTCATATGACTTTCTTTCTTCTGTGGAACACAGACGAATATATTTTAAAGGAGATATGATGTGAATATATATCCATACAATATATTCAAATCAATGGGGTCCAACATTTTCAGCATTAATGTAATCCATACGACTCAAGTGCTTTAATCCATGTCTTCTGAAGCTTTTGGGTGAGAATAGACCAAATTATACTATAAATCTTGACATCTATAGTGTCCTAGGCACAACCGTCATTTCAGCTTGATTACACTTCAAATCATGGTCATGCCTAGGAAACTGCAGATGTCAAGATTTAAAAGGAATAACATTTTGGTCTGTTCAGAAGTTCTTTGTATTACTTTTATGCTGCCTTTATGTCTTTAGTATGTTTTTGGAAAGTTTAAAAGTCATGGACCCCATTGACTTGCATTGTATAGGAAACCGGCTGGTAAATGCTTAATTTCACTAATCCTTTAATGGCAATTTAAACCTGCATTTATCCAGTCAAAACATACACTCAATTACAATCAAAACATAAATGAATAGATGAATACAGTAGGTAGATGAGACTTAAATCTGACTTAGTTTCAGTATGTTGCAACTAATTGTCCTGAATATTTTGGCTGTACCTATATTCTCTGTATTTTAACAAGTTGCATAAATCTGTCTTTAATTTGAGTTGGAGGGTAATCACATGAGGCTGGTTTACCAAACACTGATTAATCTTAGTCTATAACCAAATTATACTGTCAACGCTTAATTTTCAGAGAAAATGTTAGCCTGAAAAAACCCTCACTAGTTGATCTATTCAATTACTTAATTTTATCCTGAGCCACAGTGTTTGACCTGGGAAGAAAATAAATATAAAAATAAAATAATGTTAACATCCCTAAAATGTATAAATGATACCAATTGATGATGAAGTAAACTAAGCCTGCATTGTTTTTTCTCATTTCTGGGTGTGTGTCCACTATTACAGATTATAACAAGAGAAACATTTAGCAAACATCCCTTAAGAAAAAACCCATCATTATATCTATCAACAAAGCCATGCTCCAAACTGAAACATCCAGTATCAACAACCACTCAGACGGCATTATTTTTAAACAAACCCTGAATTTCTCAAATACTACAATTAGCGCTTACTCTCTCATCCCTCAAAATGCATTTAAATGGGGTACGCACACATGCATTCACTCGCTCTCAAACACCCCCCCACACACACATGTACAAACACACACAAGCCACACACAAGTTTACTTAAGCTCCAGATCATTACATGATGGCAAAGTGGCTCTGATTTGGCAGCGCAGTAAAACAGCAATCATGTATCTCTGGGTAATTTAGATTGGAAAAACAATAAACCAATCACTTTGATTTGCTTGCTTATTTGTTGATGTGTTGCCTCGCCAGCTTTGCCGACATGGAACACAGAGAACCAGCTACTTATAGTGGTCTGTAAACATTAAACACGGGGGAACGTAAGCAGCGGCACGTCCGTAGACGAATGAGAGCCAGCATTTCCAAAGAGGCAAAAAAAAAAACCCTTCTGGAAAGTCCCGTTCTGTTTCTGCTGACGAGTGATAATAAAGGCAGAGATTAGGAATCTGATCTTTTGCTTCTGTTCTTCAGGAAACTGAGTAAAAATGGGTGATCCGATCAAATTCCCTGGAGGAAACTGGAGAAATGTGTTGACTAAATATTGTAAATAAGCTCTGGAAGAGAACCAGGAACAAGGTAAATATTCCCTTTAAGTGCAGGACTGTTAGAGGGGATATTCTGGGTGTTGTTTTGTTTATGAAGTCATCACATCTCATAGTTTCCACATTCTAACCAAATTTTGATGTGAGTGAATGTTTGTTTGATTGGCACAGGTCAGACTCATTGAGGGAGGGACAATGAATTAGAGAAGCCTGTAAGATAAACAGAGTCGAAAGGCTGAAACACTGGGAACATATAACAGTTAAGTGATGAGCTAAGCATAAGAGGTGGAAAACGAGGAAGAGCAAGAGAGAGCACGACTATCCAAAGCGTAAATTGTTGGTTATCTACCTTGTTCGCAGGACTGTCCCATTCTACCAGGAGCGCAGTTACACCTCCCAGTCGCGGGTTGGCACTGTCCTCCTTCCCCACATGAACACACCTGAGAACAGTCTTTTCCGTACCGCCCAACGGGACAACCTGAGACAGCGAAAAGTCTTATGAGATTCATATAGCAAATCACATTTATGAATGTCTGCAAATTCATTTACATACTTTCAGACCTTTCAGTTGCAACCAACCAACAGGTCTCAGTCTAACTTCACATTGTACCGGATACATTTGGAAATGTAATGTGAACGTAATTAAAGTCAGTCAATAAAGTCAGAAGGTTGAGATTTAATTTGCAATACGCGTTCCTGACATAGTAAGCCATCATTCGTAAATGAAGCAAAAGCAAAGTTTTGTGAAAAGTGGACGCTAATCAAATATTATTTTGGCACTTCTAGCCTAGACTTTCTTTGTAAATAAACTTTGCAATATATTTAATGGCTGTATTTGACATATTCAATATAGTAGGTTAATTAATTTAATCAAAAGCATAAAATAGCACAAATAACATGAAGCATGATTGAAATATTTTAGGCTTTCATCTCTGTTTCGCATTTGTTTCTTTGCATTTAACAAATCCAAATACTAAAATGTTTACTGACCCATTAACATCACATTGGGCTCATTCACTGATCAAATATGTGAATACGACAGCGGGAGGATTGTTCGGCTTGGGAATGTCCAACCAGCACATGAAGGTATGGTGTGTTTCTCTAAGGACTCAAAAGACCCTGACTGGTCAACTGATTTAGTCTCAAACTCTTACTGGTGCTGCAGTTGGGTCCCAAGTATCCAGGCTGACAGAGGCAAGAGCCAGTCCTGAAGTTGCATTGCCCTCCATTGGCACATTTGCACCGCTTTTTACAGTAGGGTCCATAGGTGCCCTCTTGACATCCTATAAGGAGCAGAAACAGCTCTCAGGTATACAGAGTACAGGTCTACAACAAATGTAGGATAGTTTAAAGGGTTTAAGTTACTGCTGAGAAGAGTAATGTAGAAGTTAATTCTAGTTTCAGAAGTTGTCTGTTAGGTCGGTTTGTACTATATGTTTATCAGTTAGATTTAAATGCACTACAAAATTACTGTTTCAAATCAACCTGTTGAGATTTTGCTGAATTTGCCTTACTAAGGTGACAGTGGTTGCCATAGTAACCAGGTAGACATGTGCATTTCCCAGTGACATGGTGACAGCTCTGTCGATCTCCAGAACATGTACACACTTGAGAACAGTTCAAACCAAATCTGCCCTGAAGACACACTGAGACAGAACATGAGAAAATTATGCAATACATGTAGAGATGATTTTAAAGAGTGTGTGTGTGTGTGTGTGTGTGTGTGTGTGTGTGTGTGTGTGTGTGTGTGTGTGTGTGTGTGTGTGTGTGTGCATGTTTATGTGGTTTACGAGGAAAAATGTTTAGGTTACAAACTGGTAATTACAAGGGTATTATGCTATAAATGTGGTTTATGAGGACATTTCTAGTGGCCCCATAATTTAAATAGCTTAAAAAACATATTAAACAATGTTTTATTGAAAATGTAAAAATTCAGGAAGTTTTCTGTGAGGGTTAGGTTTAGGGGTTGTGTTAGGTTTAGGGGCTATAATTTATAGTTTGTACAGTATAAAAGTCATTGTGTCTATGGAAAGTCCTCATAATGATAGGTAGAACAACGTGTGTGTTTGTGTGTGTGTGTGTGTGTGTGTGTGTGTGTGTGTGTGTGTGTGTGTGTGTGTGTGTGTGTGTGTGTGTGTGTGTGTGTGTGTGTGTTTTCAAAAGTCCAGATGTCCAGACTCACTACTGAGAAGGCATCAGACAGGAAGTAGATATGATATGAATGGGAGGCTATACACTTTATTTAATGTCATTCAAACAAGCTCGTGCTAATACATTTTCACATGTCTAGACTAACAGAAGACAGGCCTTTGGGGTGAGTGTATGAGTCCATTATACAGCATATGTACTGTATTTCTTCAGTTTGCATAGTTGAATGCATCTTAAACACACACCGAAACATGATAATGTGGAATTACGTAAGATATAAATGTATGCAGGGCTTAACCAGACAGATTGCATTTCACTGGCAGCGCCACAAATGAAATAAATTGTGATTATTAGCAGCATACTTTTATTTATATATAGAGAGAGAGAGATTTTTTAAAAAAATAAAAACAAAAATATGTATAAATATATAATATCAGTATATTTTTATAAGCCAGCAAGACATCAATACCTTTAAATCAGCGCTATTTGTAACAATTAAGTTAAATTTATTACAGAAAACCGAATGTTTAAAATTGTAAGGCATAACAATTTTATGTATTATTATGTAAAGTAAATGCATGTACTTTGATTTAATATAAGATGCAATGACAATGCAGCACTGGCCAGATAGGTCAAGTGACAGTTCCATCAACTAGCCCGGGCCATCAGCCTATTCTTATTGCCCTATCATGTGTGCAGAACAAGTTTGTGTACGTTTGCACGTTCATGTATATATGTGTGCGTAAGTCCATCCGTTCACCCCACCAGCATCTGAGATAAGCTCAGACTCCAGACTAAAGAGAGTAATTAGAGTGTTGTCGTTAGCCATGTTTACTGCAGTGTGTGTGTGTGTGTGTGTGTGTGTGTGTGTGTGTGTGTGTGTGTGTGTGATTGTATGTCTACTTTGCTTCAAAAAAGACAAAAGCAAAGCCTGCTGTTTGAGTTGGCAGCTTGGCAGTAACCTTTATCAGATGTCTCACATCCACACACAGAGACAGAAAGAGGGGTGGGGGACAAAACCCTAGTGTGTATTATTTGAAAAAGACAGAGAAGTACAAAGAAAAGTTGAAGTGTGTGTGTATACAAACTGGTCATTTCAAGGGTATTATGCTACAAATGTGGTTTATGGGGACATTTCTAGTGTCCCCATAATTCAAATGACTTAAAAAACCATACTAAACCATTTATTTATTTTTTTATGTAAAAATGCAGAAGGTTTATGAGGGTTAGGTTTAGGGCTAGGGTTAGGGTTAGCAGATTGAATCTATAGTTTGTACAGTATAAAAATCATTATGTCTATGGAGATTACTCATAAGGATAGCCGCACCAACATCTGTGTATGTGTTTGTGTGTGTGATGTGTGTGTGTGTGTGTGTGTGTGTGTTTGGGGGCCAGGTTTTGTGGGGACACGGATAATAAAGTCTGAAATTACCCAAATTGTGGGGACCAACCTACAGTACCCATGAGCCGTTGAAGAACACTAAATCTAAAAACGCAAAATTGTTTCTGTGAGGGCTAGTTTTGTGGTAGTGTTAGGGGATAGAAAATATGATTTGCACAGTATAAAAACAATAGAAGTTAAAAAAAAAGTCCCTACAATGGTAGGACATCAACAGAATGATTTTGTGAAAATTACGTAACTATGGCGACATTTTTGCAAAATAATATTACGTGGTTCCTTAAATGTATTGCAGCATTTAAGAGGCGAAATGTCCACTGAGAGCTGCTGAAAGTGAGTTGAATATTCCCCCAAATGAAGTTTTACGAATAATGCTCTATCCAGTTTTAAAATCAACAAAACCTATATCCCTACCGTTAAACCTAACCAATAGTGCCATTACAAACAAAAGCAAACAAACAAACACAATTGCTGAAGAAACCACATCATTTTGTGGTGCTTCTATGACACTTTCAGCTCAAACAACGACTCGTGTGCTCTTCAGTCTTTTACATCATGTGTGTGCTCTATTAGTTGAGCTACTGTGCAATTGTGATTGTGCCCGAACAAGGTTGTAATTGTAGTTGTAGTTGTAATGCAAATGTTTCAAGTCATGCATTATAGTAAAAGTTTTGATGACATAAGGTATTTGGCATTATCACAAGGCATTGTGTAAGGAACAGAGGGAACGTAAGTGTTTATAAACTGATAGTCTGCCATTTTCCACATGATTTGTGTAAAAGTGAATCAAAATAGTATTTATTTCACCAGGAAACCTTTGTGATATGAACAACCAGCCATGTAAAAATAATTTAGCAAAAATGTAGGTATAGTAGTAATGTCATTCTATAAGACCAAACATGTATGTCTATGTGTGTCTTTTCAGCATATTCCAGCATGATGAACGGCATGAAATGTTGATTGTAAATTAAAAACGGATGCTAATCATTTCTCCCTTCATTTTGGTTAGGCTGGAGATAAATGGATGTATAAATGGACAGATGGATGAAAGAGTTCTTACTCATCTCACAGCTGTCCCCAGTGTACCCCGCAGGGCATCCACATCTGCCAGTCACATGATCACAGGCGACGCCCACTGGACAGATGCACCTCTGCTCACAGTTTGTACCGTACCAGCCAGGTGTGCAAGCTATGCACAGATGCACACACGGACAAGACGGGTGGAGAGAGAAAAGGGATGGCAAAAACACACACACACACACACACACACACACACATACACACATACACACACACACACACAGAGCATTAAGCCATGTGAACATTCCAGTGTGTAATGGAGATAGAATACAGTAATTTGTGTGATGACATGTGAATCGCGGCTATCAGTGCTTACAAACTCCTCAATATAAATCACCATAATCACTTACATCTTACTAACTGCAGCCAACGAAAGCACCCTGTACAGTGAGTGAGTTAGTGAGTGTGTGTGTGTGTGTGTGTGTGTGTGTGTGTGTGTGTGTGTGTGCATGTTTTTGTGATTTACGAGGACAATTTTGTAAGTTACAAATTAGTAATTACAAGGGTATTATGCTATAAATGTGATTTATGAGGACATTTCTAGTGTCCCCATAATTCAAATCGCTTAAAAATCATACTAAACAGTGTTTTATTGAAAATGTAAAAATGCAGAAAGTTTTCTGTGATGATTAGGTTTAGGGGTTGTGTTAGGTTTAGAGGATAGAATCTATAGTTTGTACAGTATAAAAGTCATTATGTCTATGGAAAGTCCTCATAATGATAGGTAGACCAACATGTGTGTGTGTGTGTGTGTGTGTGTGTGTGTGTGTGTGTGTGTGTGTGTGTGTGTGTGTGTGTGTGTGTGTGTGTGTGTGTGTGTGTGTGCAAGAGAGAGAGAGAGAGACAGAGAGAGAGAGAGACAGTACGTGCTTTGAGTTTCTAATGTATCCATTTATGGGTGAATTTTACGAAAACTGTGAAGAAATGTTTAGGTCACATTTTCCTTAATTTTTTTTATGCATTATAGTAATGACAATTTTAGACATTTTAAAATAGTAGTCTTTTAATATTTTACTTTTTATTTATTTTTATTTTCATTTGAGGCTGAAATTTGAAATGTTTTTGTGAGAAACATGCAGAAAATGCTAATACTAATACATTTTATTAGCATTCAGTTACATCTTTTGACTGTGTATTATTAACTCACTCTGTTGGCAGTTGGTTCCAGTCCATCCAGGTGAACATCTGCACTGGCCGCTGACTGGGTCACATGACCCTCTGTTGTGGCAGTCACATGACTGACTGCAGTTCTGACCAAATGTACCAACTGGACAGGCTACAAAACAATAATAAAAAAATATCTGAACAAGCAACAAAATAACTTTTAAAAACCTAAACACAAAGTCTGAACAAAATACATCTTTGTTACAGTATTACCTAGCCGAAGATAGTTTTATTAACTGCTAAATAAAAAGAAAAGCTGATTATTTCATTATTATTTGTTTTATTTCATAACCACTGAGACTAGCAATTAATTTCCCATGTGAGATGTATCAACACAAAGGTACCTAGAATATTGCAATTTGTTTTGAGACAGAGAGAGAGAATTACATGTGTGTGTGTGTGTGTGTGTGTGTGTGTGTGTGTGTGTGTGTGTGTAGAAATAAAGTGAGAAAAAGACATTTAGATTTTTAAGGTCTCTAATGACAAATGGTGTTGCAGCTTAGCTGGGGTCAAACAAAACAGGGGAAGAGCCTATAGAAACGTGTTCAGTGGGATACGCAGCTAAAAACACGGAGACATCGCGCAACTGTGAAAGTTGCGCACGTTTATGAAAAAACTGTCTGCGAATTAGCTCCCTCACAAAAATTACATCAGTCATTGCGCACGTTCATTTCAGATGTGAAAGTGAAAGTGAAGATTTACAGTAAAAAAAAAGACTTAAATATTGATCCGTTTCTCACCCACACCTATCATATCACTTCTAAAGACATGGATTTTACCAATGGAGTTGTATGGATGACTTTTTTGCTGCTTTTATCAGCTTTTTGGACCTTCAAATTTCTGGCCACCATTCACATGTATTATATGGACCTACAGAGCTGAGATATTCTAAAAATCTTGTGATCAGCAGAAGAAAGAAATCTGGATGGCATTTGGGTGTTTAAAAGATAAGAAAAGTTTTGGGTGAACTATCCATTTAAGGCCACCATAAACCCTGGGTAATGAACAGTAGTGCTAAGTGTGGTGCAAAAGATATACAGTGTGAATTAATTAAAAAATATGCACATTAATAAAAAAATACAAGATTTACTATTTGCAATCTTTGAAACATTGTTCTGTTTTAACAGGGGCCACACAACTAACTAGAAACATCACTCCATAATGAGGTTTCTTCACATTCAAGATTACGATGAACATGTCATGGGAAAGAAATACTTAAAAATAAGACATCTGAGAGAGTTATCTATAACAAAAACCTCACGCCATTAAAAAGAGAGAGAGAAAGAAACAGAAATAGAGAGATAAATCTTTACTGGGCCCCTGACCCATTAAACTACTGACGAGAGCTTGCATGAGAAGACAGATGGTACCAAACCAATGTGCCACAGAACTCTCTTTAAAAAGCATCTTACACCAATAAAATACTCACACACACAGAGAATGCTCCGTAAAAAAACATCCATCCTCAGTAAACACGAATACACACAGATTACACTTTTTTAAAAGCATCCTATGCCAATTAAAAACATGGATGCATTTATCCTTTCTGTGCCCCATCTTAACTAGGCACAGACTGCCAGGGGGCTTTTTCCCTTTGTCTCTCTTATGGTTGAAGAAGCTACTATGTAACTTTTATGTCATGTTTGTCACGCTGCAATTTATAATAATTGAATGTATTAAAACTACAGTAAGGCTACTCTTTAAAAAAAAAAAAAGACTGCACTACAAACTACTAACAAATGTAGCTAACTACAATGAAGCTTCTTAAGGGGGGAATCTTTTTTTAAATATATAACTATCTAATGATATAATTTAATCAGTATCATGTTTTTCTGGCACATAGTAATTTTGGTTTTTTGAATGAATGTACATATAATTAAGGTTACACCACAAACTACTAGAATAACTACAGTAGAATATACACTAATTTTTTAGTCTTAGTCACATTCACTTTCATTGCATCTTTTTTTTTCCAAACAAAGAAAGTGAATAGTTACTGACTAAAAATTTGCTTAACATCTCCTTTTGTGTTTTGTTGTCGGTCTTCACTATTGTAGGGTAATATAATGTAACTGTCACTCTGCCTAACATCTCCTTTTGTGTTCCACAGAAGAAACCCCCACGGGTTTGGAACAACATGTGGTTGAGTAAATGATAACAGAATTAAAATTTTGGGGTGAACTATCCCTTTAAGTTAGCAGCATTGCTACATTTGGTTAGTCCGCACACACAAACTGCCACTAAAAACTGTAGCGTGTGTGTCTGTAAGCTGATAAATTGTCTTGTGAGAGGCCTGTGTTTGGATGAGCTCATTTGAGAGATTGTTGGGTTATTTTGGGGCAATGATGCTGCATTTAGCCGGAGATGAGCCTCCATCACACCCTGTTTTAATGATGTGGGCGGCTTACCCAGGATGCATTGCGGCGGTGCCCAGCCGGGGGTGCAGCGGCAGGCGCCTGTGATGTGGTGGCACTGGGCTCCGTTCCTGCACTGGCACATCTGCGCACAGTCCTGCCCGTAAAACCCAACAGGACATCCTACAGAGGAGAAGAGATTTGACTAAGTAGTGTGTGTGTGTGTGTGTGTGTGTGTGTGTGTGTGAGTGTGTGTGCATGTGTGTGCACTTGTGTGTGTGTGTTTTAATGAGTGGTACATTATTGGAAAGTCACGCTCATAGATACCCCCTTGAGGCATCAAAAAGCCAACGGAACATCAGTATTCTGATTAGAATATAATTAGGTTACTGTTTTATTAGAATCTGTGTGGACATATCCATCTTTCCTTTCCTCTTTTTCAGTCTTCTTCTCACAATGATCTCTCTGTCTATATACACAGTATATATCTCTTTTTCATGACTCATTACCTACTGGATGCTCAGCATCTAAATTGCTCTCATCAGCATTAATTGTGTGATCTCATTCAACACATGTGCAGCACATCCTCACCACAACAAAGTCAACGTGTGTGTGCAAGGAAGACAGACAGACAGAGACTTCTACGAAACTAGATCTCTTGCTGAGCACACAGATTCACTGTCTGGATACAGAAATATACACCCACTGGTGCTGTGCAAATATTCCTTAGCACTGCCATTTTTTAACCATTTCAAGTTTTTTAGCTCATAATTCATACATAACTAAAGCTGTCCATTTTACATTCAGTATGTTTAATTCACATTAATTCAGTGTGATTAATTATATATAAAGTAATGTATTTAAAAAATGTATGCATTTAAAAAATGTATGCAATTAATCACGACATTGTATTAAAGGGTTAGTTCACCCAAAAATGAAAATGATCCCATAATTTACTCACCCTGAAGCCATCCTAGGTGTATATGACTTTCTTCTTTCAGCCAAACACAATCAGAGTTCTATTAAAAAATATCCTGGCTCTTCCAAGCTTTATAACGGGAGTGAATGGTAGATTTTGAAGCCCAAAATAGCACACCCAACCATCAAAAATGTAATTAGGGGGTAAATAAAGGCCTTCTGAAGCAAAGTGATGCGTTTTTGTAAGAAATAATTCCAAATTTAAAACTTTATAAACTATAATCACTGGTTTCCTTTAGCGGCCATCCATCACATTCACAAGAGAGTCAAGTTCCGACGTATGACGTAAGATAGCGTAAGCTCCGGTGAGTAGTGATGGGCATTCCGGCTCTTTCAAGTGATGGGCTCTTTTTGGCTCCCAAACGGCTCTTTAAAAAAAAAGATGTTTTGTATGTGATAATTTGACTGTGATTGGTGTTAAAACAATTCAAATAAAATTATTAGGGTGCACAGTTTGCATATGCCGGTGTAGGTTGTGTGTAGGACCAGCTTTATATAAGATTTTGTTTTGGCAAATTCTACACTGTGCTCCAACATTGTCTACATTATTAAAATGCATCCAAATGCTACTGTGCTTCCAACTCATTTTCCACTTTACAGCTGTTGTTTTCACAGCTGTCCTTCCTCTCCTCGGCTGCTAAGTGTGTGACTGTGTCTGTGAGTGAGTTGGCTCCGCCCTCCCTCACGCATCTTTGATTCATTGGTTGACACTGCGTGTCTGATTTGACAGGAACAACAGGTGAGGCTGATAGTCTGAGCAGAAAGTAAGAATGAATGTGTGTGCGCTTGAGCATTTAGGTCTATATTATTTGATTTCTTTTTTCGTTATTTGAATTAGTTAATTCTATTCATTTAAAACTTTTGATTATTCATATAATAATTTTTTTGTATATTTTTATAAATAGATTTGTCTCTTCTGATATGTGAGCCAGCTCCCAACGTTCACCTACAAGAGTCGGCTCTTAGAGCTGACTCGTTCACAAACGACCCATCACTATAGATGAGAAGTGACGAACATGGAAGCATGCATTGTTTACAGCAAAGGAAAATGCCGAAAAGAAGTGAGTTGTTTTAGCTATACTGTAGATTTGTACTAGCCTTAAAATGGTGCTTTCATGAGTCTATCCAGTCATTCCAATTGTCCATTCATGGCAGCAAACCACTCTCAGCTTCTGTTGACATTACCTCGCATTTCCTGCATGAGCACCACCATGTCTTCCGAACTCTCCGTCTACCAGATTCTTTTGTTTGTACTGCTGCTGCAGTCTCCTCCATCTCCCAGAATTCCTGGCTGTGTACTTCGGTTCAAACAAATAGGGCTGGGCAAAAAACTAAATCTCCTCTTCTCTTATATCGAAATCCTCCGATTTTTTCCATTAAAAATCCTTGTTGTTGTCTACTAATTCTTGACCGGCATTTTATTTTGCTCTATCCTCTGTGTTTCCGCATTCGTCACTTCTCACCGGAGTTTACGCTACACCTACGTCATACGCTGGAACACGACTCTCTCGTGAACGCGTGGACGGCCGTGTGGATGGATGCGCTTTTTTGGGCTTCAAAATCTAAGGTACCATTCACTCCCATTATAAAGCTTGGAAGAGCCAGGATATTTTTTTAATATTAATCTGATTGTGTTTGGCTGAAAGAAGAAAGTCGTATACACATAGGATGGCTTGAGGGTGTGTAAATATTGGGATAATTTAAATTTTTGGGTGAATTATCTCTTTAAGGAATTTTCCTACCAACTGAGCAATTCAAGTTTGAAGTGTCACTTCCATGTTTTTTATGTGTCTGAGTCAGCAGAGGGCGCAGCTCAAGCTGTACATGCTATGCACAGCTGAACAGACAAACTGTTGGCAGACAGGTAGATGGAGCTCAACAGAATGCAGGGGTATCTAAACCTTTTTTTTACATTTCAAACTACATTTAACTTGTCTCAGCATCCAACATGTTTTCCATTTATAGCTAGAGGCACTGAAAACCAGTGAAACGCAACCACAGTGAGGCGCACCAAAAGTGTCCGTCTGACATATATGACTCATATGCCATCCCAGATGAGAATTCTTCTGCTGAACACAAATGAAGATTTTTAGAAGAATATCTTCCAGCTCTGTAGCTCCATACAATGCAAGTGAATGGTGGCCAGACCTTTCAAGCTCATGAATCACAAAGGCAGCATGAAAGTAATCCATATGCAGTGCTGGGCAGATTACTTGTTAATCAGGTACTCATTACAAATTACAAAACAAAAAATTATATTATTAGATAAATAGATTATTTTGGGGTAATATAATAAGATTAATTTTGGATTACTTTCAACCTAATTCTATTTTGTTTTATGTCGCATGCTTTTGAGTGAATAATAATTTGAACATAAAAGTACAAAAAGTAAGAAAATGTATTCCATTATTTCTTACTAACAAAAAGAGCCTTACAAAAAGAGCCTTACAAAAAGAGCCTTACAAAAAGAGCTCCTAATGAAATTTTTAAAAAGTGCATTAAACATTACATGAATTAAATAAATATTAAATCTAACAGCAATGACAGTGCATGGCTCCCTCATAATAATGCACATTACTTAATTGATGGAAACACGCAACAATTAACATTTTCTTAAGTCAAATCTTTTTAAATGTGCTTAAAAAATGCGAAACATCTTTGATGGAAACCCGATGACTGTCGAAGTTTGCCGTGCATTGCCAAGGAGTATCTATGTGTTGAGATGTTAATATTACAAATATTTGCAAATGAAGGTCTTGAGACAAGTAGGCCATTTTACCGATGATGTTACTAATAGAGGCAGGCAGGCAGATCTTACGAGTTACTAGACCAGTTATTGAACCAAAGAACCCGTTCAAAATGAAGGAATCTACAGGTCAGTCGAAAGTCAGCTCTTCGGTCCAACTCAAAATGAACTGATTGAGCCGGTCCCACGAACTGTCAAAGTTTGCAGAGGAGTCTGATGAGTGAGCTGCTGATCCTATGAGCATGCGTGTACCAATGACATGAACAAGCCTTTGGCAACTTGTAAGTTTCTTTAATGACAACCAATACATACTGGAAATATTTGTATGACTAGTTTTATTAAATCAATTTTAAGACACGTAGAACATATCCATGTCTGTATTGGGTGCTTTAGTTGCAAAACTTTAATGTAGGTAACTTATTCAAGATGTAATCAGTATCAGTCTTATTCAACACTGATGACAATAAACCGCATTATTATTATAACTTAATTGTATAAAAGGTAATAACCAGCAATGTGCATTCACATTTGGCTTTATTTAAATGT
The DNA here is from genome assembly GCF_025860055.1 of Xyrauchen texanus. Lineage (NCBI taxonomy): Eukaryota > Metazoa > Chordata > Actinopteri > Cypriniformes > Catostomidae > Xyrauchen > Xyrauchen texanus. Next base: position 8,435,135 of record NC_068311.1, read on the forward strand.
TTGAGTGTGAAAACCATGATTCCGGGATGTTAAAATTACGTGCTAGAGACGTCATTAAATGATGGCTTAAAAGAACCGCTGAACTGGTTTTTGAACCAGTTCATGGAAACGAATTGTCCGAAAGAAACGGTTCATGGAAATGAATCAGACTTCCCATAACCATCTCGAAAGATTTCTTTCTCTTTGAGCAAACCAACAACACACTCATCATCGCTGCCTTATTTTTTCGATCTGCTCGATAGAGAATTTTATTTGCATTTTTTTTGCTTGTTTGTTTTGCAAAATTGTAAAGTGTTAGTTCTTCTTCTTCTCATCTGGTGATGGGCGGAGGGCAGACCAGCCCCCTAAGAATATGAATAAATTATCAATAAATTATTAACACTTTACTGCATTGCCTTGTTAATATGTAATTATGTTATCTATAAAAAGTAAGTGTAGAGTCTTATTATGGGTATTTCAAAATGTAATGTAATCCAATTGCAAGGACTTGATTTTTATAATCTGATTACATAATCCAGATTACATGTAATCAGTTACTAGACAGCAGTCCATATGTCCATATGACTGCAGTGGTTTAATCTGTCTTTAAAATTGATATGATAGGTTTTGTATGATAAACAGATCGTGTAGGTTACTTTCGTAAGAGAGAGGCTCTCACCTGATCCCTAAAAGGGGTCATGGGAACCTTGGGCAGATAGCGTGAGAGTCTTCCTGACTGAACGCTAGGCACTCTTCGCTGACAGAGAACGCTTGCATGTCCCCGACACTCTTGATGGAAGTGAGCGCAGTCAGGAGGGTGGCCTTCAATGAGATGGCCTTCAAAAGGTGGTGCGGGTGTCTGACAGCAGGTGGGCGTGTGAGCCACGCGATGTGTCGCGGTCCCATGCATACCTCGGGACTCGCGTCTGGAGCCAGTGCTGTAGCGGTCTCATATTCATCAACCCGAGCGTGACCTCTGCTGAGGATGGCATATGCCCCAGGAGCCTCTGAAAGTATTCCAGTGGGACCGACATTTCCTGACTGGATAAGTTCAGGCAGTTCAGCACTGACTGCACATGCTCGCATGTGTGGCGCACTGTCATTGACACCGAGTCTAACTCCATACTGAGAAAAGTGATGCTCTGAACCGGGGAGAGCTTGCTCTTATCCCAGTTGACCCGAAGACCTAAACGGCTGAGGTGCATGAGCACCAGGTCCCTTTGTGCACACATTAACTCTCAAGAGTGCGCTATAATCAGCCAGTCGTCGCGGTAATTGAGTATGCGAATGCCCACTTCCCTTAACGGGGCAAGGGATGCCTCTGCGACCTTCGTGAAGATGCGAGTGGACGTAGTAAGGGCGGTAAAACCCCTGTCACACCTCAGGGACAGCCTCTATCACGCCCTTCTGTAGGAGGACCACACGATCTCCGCCCGCAGGATGGACGCAGACTGACGTGAGGAGAACGCAGCGGAACCGGGGCGGGAGTGAGTGAAGTAGTAGGTTTTGCACACCCTGTTCATTAAAAAGAAAAACTGGAAACCCTGCATTAATTATCTTTAAATAGATTTTTATTTCATCAAACATTTTGAATGTACTTGGCTACAACCTGATAGGATGAATTTAAAATTAAGATTTGAAATCATTTTCATATAATTTTTTAAGCAAACATTTTCAAAATGGGGGCCAAGGTTGGTCAGTTACTTGGGGTTTCATAAATCATTAACCCGCCCCTGCATATAAACAACATATGTAGAAAAATTATCTAGTGCAGCTGTGTTAAATGGTATTAAATGTTTTAAGGAAAAAGTTCTCGGTTGCTTAGTTGAGTGACGACTCCAAACCATTTTTAAGAAGTTTTAAGAACAGTAATATTTAGGGCCTTGGAAAAGTGGGGTTTTGTAAGCTTTAAAATGTATGTTTTAAGTTTGGTTCATGAATATTAATTACATGATGTGAGGTTCGCCCAATAGTCTAACCTGATTAGCTAAAAGGCAGACAGTAGGATTCCCGCTTACCACTTAAGCTTTCATTCAGTCCACTGCCAATTCAACCGGTTAACAGAGGCTTTCGCTTGGTATTTAATACACTGATTTTAAGGCAAGGGCTAATGCAGTAGGTTTCTTTCTTGTCATTATGCCCAAGCCAATGGAAACTCTTCTAATCTAATGATTATCTTTAAAAAGGGATTGAGACATTTCTAAAAGCCCTCTCACGTTTCACTCTATAATAGTTATTGTGTCACTAGTATTATATTTACAAAGACTTAAAGTTCTTAAAAGTTTTTCTGTTTATGTTGTTCAAGTATTAAATATGCATATGACAGCTATATGATAACAGATAAACAAAATGTAATGCATTATATAATTTCATCCTTCACGTTTTAAAGGATCTCCTTTTGTTTGCTTTCATTTACTGATTTTGCCTTTGTAAGTGTACTGTATAAGATATGAACCTAGCAAGCACACTGTTCACAGCTACAATATTTTATTGACACACATTTACACTACCGGTCAAATCATTTGAAACACTTGACTGAAATGTTTCTCATGATTTTAAAAGTCTTTTGATCTGAAGGCATATGCTTAAATGTTTGAAATTAATTTTGTAGACAAAAATATATTTGTGCCACCATATTAATTTATTTCATTATAAAACTAAAATGTAATAAAAAAAAATTTTTTTTAAATTGATGACTTGGACCAAATAATAAATAAAAGCATCCAATAAGTGCCCAATAGACGGGAACTTCAATACTGTTTAAAAAGTATCCCAGGGTGATTCCTCGAGAAGTTGGTTGAGAAAATGTAAAGATTACATGTCTGCAAATTCTAGGCAAATGGTGACTTTGAAGATGCTAAAATATAACTGAACAAATTAAATCAGAGTCTCTCTGTATGAACAGAACCATACACAGACATACATACAATCACAGTGCATATGGCACACAGACGTGCACGATCACAGTAGATCTGTGTTATATTTCATCAGCCTGATAAGATCTTGTAAAACGTGCGTGTGCCTGTGTGTATCGGCAGCGGATGGTAAAATGTGTTTCACGGTTGAGACCCTCAGAGATAGAGACCAATGATAGTACTCAAGTGCTTACTAAGGTCCCACAGAGCCACGTGTGTGTGTGTGTGTGTGTGTGTGTGTGTGTGCGTCTGCCATTATACTGTTGGTTTAAATGAATAAGAAGCATGAAAGACATCTGAGCTATGGAACATGAGTGCAACTGTTGGCTACATCCAGATGAGCTACCGAGGTGAAAACGTCCCTACATCCACAGATGGAATCGCAGACCAATGGAGACCTGATCTCTGGAGTCAGGTTATTAAAGATGAAATCTATGAATGTAAAAGTCCACTATAAACTAAAACAATCTGCGTTTTTAATTCTAAATCTGTGCCTCTAGTCCCTTCAGACCTCCAAACCCCCTTTGTTGATTTCTCTGTTGATTTTGGACAGTTCTACTACTCTTTTTCCCCTGCCGAGCGGAATTCACAGACCCTCTGTCAGCTCTTTCAACCATATCAGATGAGTTTCGATGAAAGGTGGGTACAGGAAGTGACTTTGGCATGACTCCGTTCTCTGGAGAAATATACTTTCAATCCCATCAAACATGGACGCTAAAAACTATATTAGTGCTTCTCTATGAACAATTCAGTCTCTCACTGGGAATGTGATTTTTACGAACATGCACACACACATACATATACAATCACACACAGACAGTACAAAACAGACATGCAACAAACATAACAAATAAACTAAATCAAATGTACTACAAATGTACTAAAGTCCATACACACATTAGTCTAAATAGGGCTTGAATGAGGAAATTGTCCACATTTTACTCAGCAGCCGTCTGAAGCCGTACCCGCCTGCAGCCTACTCATGCATCAACATTCATGAGAGTAAATAAAACATAGTTAAGATGTATTAATGTTGTAGACTTGAGTTGTACAGTTGTTTTTATGATGTTTAGTTGAAAAAGAATGCATTGATTTAATAGATTTTAACCACCAAGTTGTACTGAGCGGTTATGAAAATTAGAAAATTCATTAAAATTACTAATATTGATCACATTCGATGTTAATATACATTTTATATTATGTTATATTTAAATACATTTCATAGAAAGGTTGATAAAAAATATGTCTTCACATGTATCACACTGGTTTTTATGTAGTTAATGTATATTTTGAAATTATAATAATTAATTAATATCTAATATATCTGTCAGTTAACATGCCAAAATATCGCATGAACAGATAAGAAGATATTAATGACTTACAAAATAGTTTATAATGAAAACCTTCTGGTTATAAATGATTTATAAGCTTGATTTCCACAGGTTCAAAATTGACCCGCGAATGCAAAAGGTGTATGCAGATTCTGAACGCAATAGGAGGGTTAAATATGAAAATATGGAACCTTAGACTTGTGAAAACTGTGAAACTTTTTAAGCTTTTCAAATTCATGTAATTGCCCTTTAATTAATTAATTATTCCAATGTTTTTTTTTAATAATTAGTTTTATTGTTTTATTTAAATTTTATTTTCATATTCTCTAAACTATATTGTGAACTTGCTTTCTCTGTTTCAAAATAGTTCACAATGTAAATTCAAATAAAGCTTGAGAAAAAACTACTGGAATTTGAATATGAACATAAATTCAAATATACAAATATACAATATAAATTATAATCTAGTATATACAGTATGTTCACAACAGAAATGTATATGTGCACAGTGCTAAGGAAGTTATATAGTAATGTGTTTGCTCACTGTTTGCCCATTTTATTGCCAGTCAGGAAATATTGCACATCAGGTTGATTAGAAAAGTAATGGCAGACCTGTACTGAAGATGCGTGATTTGATGGATCATGACTGTAGTCTAAACAGTGTGGGACAGGTTATGCACCATAGTTTAATACTTGAGTTTAGGGGTTTGTTCAAATCCCTATCCCTAATTATTTTCAATCATAATAGTGATGGTTGCCTCAGCAACTTGCTTTGGCAGTTCTTTATGTTTGCCTCTCTTTGCTTTCTTTATGTCAAATTCACAAATTTTACCGAACACTGCAATGGAATGTGTTAAGTTATGATTCAATATGTGTGTGTGTGTGTGTGTATGTGTGTGTGTGTGTGTGTGTGTGTGTGTGTGTGTGTGTGTGTGTGTGTGTGTCTGTGTGTGTGTGTCTGTGTGAGTGTGTGTGTGCGTGTGTGTGTGTGTCTGTGGGCATGTTTATGTGATTTACGAGGACAATTTTTTAAGTTACAAACTGGTAATTACAAGGTTATTATGCTATAAATGTGATTTATGAGACCATCCCTGTAATTTAAATCGCTTAAAAATCATATTAAACAATGTTTTATAGAAAATGTAAAAATGCAGAATGTTTTCTGTGAGGGTTAGGTTTAGGGGTAGGGTTAGGGTTAGGGGATAGAATATATAGTTTGTACAGTATAAAAGTAATTATGTCTATGGAAAATTCTCATAATGATAGGTAAAACAACATGTGTGTGCGCGTATGTGTGTGTGGCGTGTGTGTGTGTGTGTGTGTGTGTGTGTGTGTGTGTGTGTGTGTGAGCATGTATTTATCACTTTGTGGGGACCAAATGTCCCCATAAGGATAGTAAAACCCGAAATTTTTGACCATGTGGGGACATTTTGTCGGTCCCCATGAGGAAAACAGCTTATAAATCATACTAAATTATGTTTTTTGAAAATGTAAAAATGCAGAAAGTTTTCTGTGAGGGTTAGGTTTAGGGGTAGGGTTAGGTTTAGGGGATAGAATATAAAGTTTGTACAGTATAAAAACCATTATGTCTATGGAAAGTCCCCATAAAACATGGAAACACTACATGAGTGTGTGTGTGTGTGTGTGTGTGTGTGTGTGTGTGTGTGTGTGTGTGTGTGTGTGTGTGTGTGTGTGTGTGTGTGTTTCACATGTGGAGATTTATTTTAGCTTAGATAGCACCCAGTGTCTATGTTTGGCACTCTGTCTGTATGTCTGTGCATTGTGGTTCACTCATAAAGAGCTCCAGCTGGAAGTGGCTGCCTCATTAAGCAGAGGATGCTGTCATGAATCCAGCAGGGTGTGTCTGTGTATGTGTGTGTATGTAGAGATTTTTAATCAGTGGCTGCATTTTTTAGATTATCCACTAGAAGGCAGATATGATTATGCACCAATAGGTCATGGAGGACAAGACCTCCTGAGGATCTTTACATTAACTAGATTATTACATATACACATGAATTTAGTTTCCTGTATACCTGCATTTATGTCAGTATGACGCACAAAACAAACAATACTTTGTTGCTTGCCTCTGTGTGATGAGTGATTGTTTCAATGACTTAACTATAAAAACATTCCATTTTGCACACAGACACACATGAGATTGCATGATGGGTGGGTTGCCCTTTTAGAATGACTGAGACTTCCTGTTTCTGTGAGGAAGAAGAGACCCCAGTGCATTGCATGCAAGTGAAAGAAAACAGTAAATTCAAAGGAAGCAGAAATGTTTTAACAGAAAATAATGAAATAATAGGCATCCAAATAAACAATGTTATTAATCTCAGAGATTGCCAATGAATCTCCTTTTGAATTTTTTTTCTGTTTTTGTAAACCTCTCACTATGAATGGGGCATTTGCTAGTGTATGAATGTCTATGTGTGTTTATGCATGTACGTATATCTCTCGTGTCTGTCTGTGACCATTTGTATTGGTCTTTTTTGTGTGTGTCTATGTGTTACTGTTGTAACTCACTCTTTTCACAGTGCCTTCCCACCCAGCTGGGGGTACAGGTACAGGCTCCACTGACGTGGTCACATTCAGCTCCATTTTCACACTCACACACTTGCTTACATTCTGCCCCGTACCGGGCCTCGGGACACTCTGAAATAAAGCACCATGGGATATTTATTTTTTGGGGACAATAATGGAATATTTAATTGAACTAGACATTTGTAGTAACATTATAGGCTACATGTAGGCCTACTAAGCTGTGCCAGCTCTGCTTGTTGTTTGACTATTATTCCACAAGGTGGCAGCATTAACATTTCAGCATCAGATTAAATATATGGAAAACTGTACCTGAATTTGTATGTTGTGCCATTTAAATGGCTCGTCAGTTAAAAAGAAAGAGAGACAAAAACAAGGGAAGCGTTAGAAAATGAGAAACATAGGAGAACATGGTCTTACTCTGTTCACATCGTTTTCCAGTGAAACCAGGCTTACACACACAGCGCCCACTGCTGGCCTCACAGGTTACTGCATCACTTGAACACTGGCACACATTGGCACAGCTTGCACCCCAAAAACCTGCCTCACAAACTACATATAATGTTTATTATTAAAATTAATTAACTGCAATAACACATCCAAACTATACACACATGAGACGGAAAAAATTATTTGCATCTGAGAAGACGTCTGTAGAGTAGTCATCCAAGGGGACATTCACAATGACCATTTACAGGATCACAGGTAGATCCTGAGTGACATGAACAGCGAAACATACAGCATAGAACCTTACAGGGCATACTGAGATGACAAGACACATTTTAGTGCAACAATTGTTTTAAAGAGTTTCTTTTGCCTTTGTTTAAAATGATACATTTACGTGTAATTTGGCTAAAACATCAATTGAAGTCACCAACAAATAAATTAGAGGAATAAAACGATGTTTTACTACCTTAAATGTAAATAAGACACAGTGAGGAATCTATAACCTCTAAAAAAAACACAGAGCAGAGCTCGCTGGGCTCCGGGTGAAATGTATTGAGTAAGAGGCATTTACTGTATGTTTTAAATAAACCATGTACTGTGAGGAATAACATATAGTGTTCCAAAGAGGTTCACATACAGTAAGGGCTCACTCATTTCCAGACAACTGCCTAAACGCATGAAGCGCTTATCAGTTCTAAATTTGAGCCGGTAAACCATGATAACAATGGAAAAGAGACAGTAATTGAAACCTGATACCTTATTTACATTAAACTGGGATGTAAGTATGAAAAAGGAAAGGAAAGAAAGTGGAAAGGAAAAGGTAATGGCAAATTAAAGAGAAAAGAAAAGTAAAAATATCAAAGAGGAAAGCAAAAATAAGAGAAAGGAAAAGGAAAATAAAGGGAAGACAAAAGAGGAAAGGGCAAGCAAATGAAAAATAAAAAAGGAAAAGGAAAAATAAATGGAAATAAAAGGGAGGTAAAGAAAAATAAAAGAGGAACAGGAAAGGAATGGAAAGCAAATGAAAGGAAAGGGAAAGAAAAAGGAAAGGACAAATAAAAGAGAGGGAAAAGGAAAGGAAGAAAGAAAGATGAAAAGGAAAAATAAGAGAGAAAATGCAAGGAAAATTAAAAGAGGAAAATGAAAATGATAGGTAAAATAGAGAGGAAAAGTAAAAGAAGAGAGAGGAAAAGAAAGGAAATGAAAATTGAAAGAGGAAAAGGAAAGAAGAAATAAAGAGAGGAAAAAGGAAAGAGAAAAGAAAAGAAGAAAATGAATGGTAAAATAGAAAGCAATAAAATTTAATTAAATTAAACAGGACAGGAAAGGAAAATAAAAAGGAAAAGAAAAGAAAGGAAAGGTAATATCTCTCACAATAACTGTCCTAAATCCTTAATCATACCTCTTTTACATGCTGGGCCTGTTCTTCCTGAAGGACAGCTGCATGCTCCAGTCTTTGGGTCACATGTCTCTCCCCCACAGTCACATGTCCTCTCACAGTTCACATCATAATGGCCAGGTCCACACTCTGAGAGAGAGACAGAGAGAGAGAGAGAGAGACAGAGAGAGAGAGAGAGAGAGAGAGAGAGAGAGAGAGAGAGAGAGAGAGAGAGAGAGAGAGAGAGAGTATGCAGTGGTGGATTTAGACATGGGAGACAAGGGCAGCCGCCCAGGGAGGCATCTTGCGGGTATTGGCACAGTGCGTGTGCGATGTAATTGTAATTCTAGCTGCATGAAACATTTATGCCAAACTCTGTCTCTTTAATAGACAGCTACTGAACTGAACTGAACAGACTGGCACACGGCACTCTGTGTAATGAAATTACTGCCACTCACAGCTGTCAGTCTTCAGTCATGTGAGTATTTAATTGCAACTGCTCCTTGGAATTTTAAAAGGACATCTTGTCTGATGATTGACTGGTCACAATTGTTTTCTAATGTAGACGTTATTGAGCCATCAAACTAGTTCTGTGTACTGACAATGTACAGACATTTGACAGTCACTAGAGGGCGGTGCAAAGCAATTATTATTGTGTGTCTGGTTTTTAAAGCTAGCAGTCCAAACCACGTTTTTCTGTGTTCATAGCAATGTTTGGCATGGCATACTACATACTATTATTGAAAGAATGTGGTATGCAGTATGTATACTGTACATAGTATGTGAATTGGAAAAGAATACTGATTCCACAATGCAATGTGCTTGACCTTTCCTTTCGAGTGATGAACATGAAGCAATATCAACCGCCATCTCCTTCTTAACTCAGTTGATATATATATACATATATATTGCTTTTTTAATAAACTTTTATGACAAAAATGTCAATATATATATAGTTAACGAGGTGATAATGCATCTCAATTAATTCAACAGCAACAAAGCGACAGCAACATTGCATACTATGGCTTGAAATGTTTATCTTGCATTTTGCTTCACACACTAAAGGAAAATGTATACAGTATATACAGTATAGTATGCAGTAATCAGTACACTAGGTTTGTAAACATAGACTATGTATGAGATTGTGTGTCTTACCCAGTTGGCATTTTTCTCCGTGGTATCCGGCTGGGCATCTCTTCTGGCACTCTCCAGTTTTAGGGTCACATGGCTCATCCTCAGAGCAGTTACATCGTTTATGGCAGCCATCACCATACAAACCATGCTCACATTCTATACAGGAGCAGACATGAGATTTTTTGAGCACACGTGTCTGACAGCACTGTTTCAAATCGACCTCTGTATATTTAGCTACAGTATAACCTACCTGTCTGGCAGCGGTCACCATGGTAACCAAGTTTACAATTGCAGGTGCCTTTTTGGGGATTGCAAGAGAGAGAGTTTTCCTGCAAGCACTCGCATTCCTCTGAGCAACCCACTCCGTGAGTCCACTTCGGACACGCTAATGAAGTGAAACAACATCATAGTACACATCAGAATCTTTGAAAGGAGTTAAAGAAAGCAACTAACAAAGTCTGACACTAATGTACTGTAAAAACATCCTAAATTATCTGAATAATTTGAAATACACAATTATTCACTATAGAATGTGTAAACTATAAAGACAATGTCTCAAAACACTAGTGAGCTGCCTACCTAGACAGCAATTTTAGGCCTCAAAAGTGCATTTGAATTAAAAAAAAATTGCATCATAGGCACATTGAAATTTTTGATTTTAGGGCATTGTAAGTTTGTTCAAACATGTCTATGATACCCAAAATAATCAGAAATATGTATGCAACTCACTATGTTTTGAGACACAGACAGGATTTTGCTTAGGCTCAACTGACAGAATTTGTGGCATAATGTTGAATAGCACAAACATTTATTTTGACTTGCTCTTCCTTTTCTTTAAAAAATAAAATAAAATCTTCTAAATCTTTTAATGGGCTCCAGTGAGGCACTAGAATAGGGCCAATCCATAAGCATTAAAAAATTAACTGTTTCAAAAGTATAGCCACAAAGCATAAACAATATATGTGTTAACATGATTTTAGTCTAATAAAATCGCTACCTAACTTTTTCTGTGTAAAGTTACAGTCTATTTTATAACTTCGTAACCATGACAATGTAATGTCAACAAACCCTAAACCCCTAAACTGACTGTAAAATTGTCAATAGAAAAAACTTTACAGCTGAAATAATACATGAGTTTTAACAGAAGATGTACAGGTAAGTGCATTTATTAAATTAAAAACTTCACATTTCTGTCTTTAAACCCCTTCAAAAAATTGGCTCCATTCGCTTCCATTATAAGTGAATAAGTAAGTAAAAAAGACGGATAATTCAAAATAATTTTTGGTGATAATCAACATTTTGATGCCACAAATAATGTCGATTAAGCTTAACTTGTATTTAACCTGGAATATTCCTTTGAAGTGTGCAAAAAACACTTACATAGATGGCAGAATCTGCCATAGAGGCCAGGGGCACACAGACACCCCCCATACAGACGATGACAGCGTCCGTTATTGGGGCAGGTACACCTCCTCCGACAGAACCTTCCATAAAAACCCTGAGGACAACCTGGTAACATCACACAGCACATCAAAATAGTTCTAGAGCGTTCCTATCTAATTCCACGAGTGATATTGCATCCCATGTTCTCAGGAAGACTAACCTAACCAGGTTAAATCTGAGGGGAATTTCAAAGAGACAAGATACAAAATGGCACCCGAGATTTAAATATTGTATATGAGACTGTGACACTTGAAGAATTGTTGCCAAACAACTGCTCAAGTTCTTTTTCAAACACTAACTAAACAACTAACTATCCATCCATCCACCCTTTCACTTATCCATCCATCTAGATGAATTTCATAAGTAGAAAGAAAAGTTGAGATATCAAGAGGCATGAAAATGGAAGGAAGATATCACCGCATTTTAAAGAGTAAGGTTTGGGGGGGGGGGTTATGACATACCGTTTTCACAATGCAGACCGTGGACCCCTGGAGGACACACACACTTCCCGGTCACTGATTCACAGCGACCCCCATTTTGACATACACACAGACTATTACACTGTATGCCATATGTCCCCTCAGCACATGCTAAAGAGAGAGAAAAAGAGAGAGAGAGAGAGAGAGAGAGAGAGAGAGAGGGAGAGGGAGAGAGAGAGAGAGAGAATGCACAACCATACCATAAATATTATTTTTAGGGTTCTCAGAGGAACCAGGGAGTGAGATATATGTGGTGGCCACTGAAGTTTCTGTTGACTTTGGAGTGGATTAAACTGGGCCAATGATGCCGAATGAGACGGGATGGAAAATTTAAATCAGGCTCATGTGTAATCACAATGATGGTGTTAAGGTATTGGGCTGCAGCTTCTCAACCTGCTGTCGATTAAATTATTTGAGTTGGTGCTATTACAGGAAGTACTTTGTTTAGAGTGGATAGGGTTGCTCTGCTCAAGGGCATAATAGGATTTCTCTATGAGCAGAGCTGGGACCATCAGAGGGCTGTACAGCAGCTAGAAGAACAGGAAGAACTGGGAAATTTAGCACCTGTATCCCATTAAGTACTGAATTAGCTCTTGGAAGCCTTTAGCTACTTTGCATGAGCAAAAAGAATATAGAGTTGTACAAACTGACCCTAAAGTTGATAAAAAAAGAAAAAAATTTTTTATTAAAAGACAAATTTCAAAATGTAAAGGTCTGTTCACACCAAGTGACATAAGGACCAAAGATGAACAAATATATATGTATAGAAACTAAGTATCAGCTACTATATTTCAGAGTCTGTGTGGGTGAAGAACAGAATTGCTTTGTTTAAAAATCTCGTCATGCTATTTGTTTGTTTTCTGACTTTGTATGAATTGGCCTAAACGAAAAATCTGCAGCATTTCTAATATTAAAATAGATAAGCACAGGTCGGAGTTGATAAAGCAGCTTAAAAACACTCACTCTCATTGCAGAGGACCCCAGTCCAACCAGGTGTACACTCACAACGATCTTTCTCTATCGCACACACACCACCGTTAACACAGTCCTCACAGCTCAGACTGCAGTCATCGCCGAACGAACCCTCTGCACACACTGAAACAGAAAGATTGACATATTAAACTTATGGAAAAGTATCCTCTTCTCTGAATATTTATGTGTGTTTCTCTCACTAATCTTGCTGATGACGGTCAGCTCCTCTCTCTGCTGTTGGGTGTGTGTGTGTCCTGAGTAGTAAGTCTGTGTGTCGTCATCGTACGGTCTGCTTAAACTTGCGGTATAATGTAGCAACTGAGGGGCGCGACGGAACAATAAGTCTGGCATACGCAGCACCTCTGCCTCATCTTCACCGCCCCTCACACCTTCCTCTCCCTCCTCCTCCAAATCACTCTCATACAGAGCTGAACACACATTAAGAAAATAACAGAAAGTCAGAGAGAGAAGGATAGAGGCACAAAGAGAAAAAGAGAGATATACCATTTCACCTTTACAGAAACATGGCCTCTGGGAATGAAAAAAAAGTGAATAGCCAGAAATATATGTAGTTACTATGTACTTACAATGTACAAACAAGTTAATAACAATGTAATAACAATGCAGGTTTTTCACGAAAAAACACATGTAAACTGGGCTTCGTATCGATGCATTTTTCATTCATCAATAATCAGAAGATTTTCCAGATGATTATCGATATATATCTGGATTTTTCAGAAATAAATAGGGCTGCTTGTTGCACGATAGTCTTTGTCTTTTTTAAACATATTCTCAACACAACTTTGATAAAGTGTGTGTGGCAGGATAAATTAAAGGGGGTTGGGACACCGGACACTTTTTGAAAAATTTGAAACAATACTTTTCTATGAAAGTACATACACAGTGCAGGCTTACCATCTCCAGAGGCTGCTCAAAAATCTGCCATGCCACGAGCGCAACTTGTATAGTTTTCCATTAAATTCGACCCTATTCATTATTACATTTCCATCTACCATATCCATCATTAATCACCTAAATTATATATTGTGTATATTAATCTTTCATAAAGCCTTCACAATGTATTATCAGTTACAAGAATATCTTTTGTGGTTTGACAGCTTGAATGAAACCTCTTCAAAACTAAAAAAAAAAATTATCGTTCAGTTTGCGCAGTTGAACCAGTTTCATACACTAACCTGACAACTTATCAACGCTATTTTATTTATACTTGAAGTACAAAAACATTTGTAGCCTCTCTGTGAAGGCATCCTATGCAAGGAGCTCGAAAATACCGGTCCTGTGTTGTGATACCCGAGGCTTGCGACCTGCTTCAGAAAATGTTATAGCACCCCTTGTGGTCTCCCAATGCTATTACGCCAGTCTTTAAACAAGCCCAACTAAGTGAACAGGAAAGTATGCAAATTCGACTTCTGATTTAAATGACGACTTATGTTAAAACATCGGTGCCACAAAAATATATTGATAAAATAAAGTGCAAATCAATTACTGATATATCGATATTTTTATGACATGCCTAATATACACGGTTTACTATGGATCTTAACTTTATTTTGGTGTTACAAGTCCTTGCATTATTTCCTGTCTATGAGGTAAGCACTAAACACAGCCAATTCAATTTGACAACTAAACTAAAGCAAAGGTCCAACAACATGGTTACAGGATGTTAATTAATTATGTTAATTTAAGGTTGTGGGCAGGTTCTCAAACTCACGTAAGCATGATCTTTGGTCATAGTCCAGTCTGAAGCCCACCTGACAAAAACATTCAAAAGATCCCAGAGTGTTCACACAGTACTGGGCACAGCCTGATGTCTCTGAAACACACTCATCAATGTCTGAGGAGAGAGATTATTATATTAAAACTCATACACTGAATTAGAATATAATTGTCACCTTAAAGGGATAGAAAATTCTGTCATCATTTACTCATCCTCATGTTATTCCAATCTCATAAAAATGTCTTTCTTCCATGGAGCACAAATTGCGATGTTAAGCTGAATGCTCAGTTTTAGTCACCATTCAGTTTCATTGTATGTGAAAAAAAGATGCAATGAAAGTGGATGAGGCTGTCAATCACTAACTTTCTACTTTTTTGTTCCATGGAAGAAAGAAAGTCATCCAGGTTTGAACACAACATGAGGGTCAGTGAATGATGACAGTATTTCCTGTTTTGAACTAACTATCCCCCGAAAACTTGGAGAACATGGAGTATACTGATGAAAAGACTTTACTGGTTAAGTCTATAAAGTTTAAGATCTAGTTAAGCATTCACTTGGGTCTCAACATTCTGGCTAATATAAGGTCTAAATTGTGTCTGCAGAAGACATGAAGACATAACGCTAAAACACACACACACCATCACATGTGCAGCCGCTAGGACTGAGTGTGTATCCAGGTCTACAGCTGCACTCATAACCACCTGGATAATTCTCACAGTAGTGACTACAGCATGCTTCCCCACTGCCACATTCATCAGTGTCTGTAGAGGACACAAAACATAGTCTAGAATAAAAACACACAATACACTATGCAGCTTTATCAATAAATACACACAAAGATATATCAAAGTAATAATAATCATTACATTCTGTATATAATCTTGATTATGAGAGAGTTCTGGCAGCCAATCATCAAGAGGAAACCCATACCTATGCATGTCATAAGGTCCTCAGCGAGCTGGTAACCTTGGTTACAGGAGCACAAGGTGCTGGTGGTGGTGTGTTCACAGTGATGAGAGCAGCCGCCATTGTTTTTCTCACAGCCGTTCACAATCTCCATCTCTATACCTGCAAGGTACAAGACTATATATTTAAGGCCAGATTGACAAAAAACATTCTTTTATTCACACTTAAGTGTTAGACATCACTGTTGGGCGCATGTCAAATACTTTAATAAAACACTTTGGGTTTTTTTTGGTTAGTTTTGTTTTTTTTTTTTTTGCTGAGGGAACTTCCAAGGTAACTTAATAATTATTAGTTATTTAGAATTCCACTTCAAGCCAACAAGCTGTTACAGACCTTGTGTGAGGGTTTTCCAAAATCCCTACACCAAAAACGAAATTATCAATTGTTACCACAGCCACTAAACCTTTCAAGCTACATCCACCGGACTTGGAACAGACCCTCAGACTGGTCTGACTCGCATTGCTATATCTTTTATAACTGTTTGAAACAACCGTTTTTTGCACAACAGACCATAAAATAATCCCATTGATTTATATTGACTGAATGTTCAAACAGGCCAACGGAATGCTCGTTAATTCAAAATCTAACTGTCAAAAAATGCAAAGTTCACATTATACACATTAACTAAGAGTGTGTGATGGAGTGTTTGTGTGTTTGTACTCACGGTAGCACTGTTTCCCATCTGCACCGAGCTCAAATCCGGGATTACACACACATCTAAACAATCCCAGCATGTTAACACAGCCGTGAGCACATTTAGCCTGACCGGACACACACTCATCAATGTCTGAGAGAGACAAAATAATCAGGGAATTAGAAGATTATTGTAGTTAATTGTCAAACTTAAATAGTCAATATACCAAAATATGCTATATACAAACAGATTGTATGGTGTATGGGTTAGAATACCAGGATTATGTGTGGGTGTGCGTGTGTGTTTGAGTGTGTACATGGCAGGAAAATTCTCTTGAAGTCAGCCGGGGTTGCCTCATAAAGTCTGGACATAATTGAGGTCCAGATCATGACTCACATCAATGGCTTTTTACTCTCCTGTACACATAGTAACTAACAGCAAGCTTGTTTCACTGTGGGTGTGTGTGTGTGTGTGTGTGTGTGTGTGTGAGAGAGAGAGAGAGAGAGAGAGAGAGAGAGAGAGAGAGAGAGCGTGTGTATTTATCACTTTGTGCGGACCAAATGTCCCCATAAGGGTAGTAAATCCCGAAATTGTTGACGTTGTGGGGACAATTTGTTGGTCCCCATAAGGAAAACAGCTTATATATCATACTAAATTATGGTTTTTTAAACATAATTTAGTAGGTGGTGATTTGCACAAACAATGGGAATTGCCAAAAAACAGAAGAAGAACTCTTGTGAGTGTGCATAGGAGGGTTGTTTGAAAGTAGATTTTTAGGAAAAAGGAATTAAATATTGATCTGTTTCCCAACCACACCTATCAAATCGCTTCCGAAGATATGGATTTAACACTGGAGTTGTATAGATTGCTTTTATGCTGCCTTTATGTGCTTTTTGGAGCTTCACATTTTTGGACCCTGTTGACCTGCATTGTATGGAATTGCAGAGCTGCGATACTCTATTAGAAATCTTTCTTTTTGTTCAGTTGAAGACAGAAATCCTTACACACCTGGGATGGCATGAGGGTGAATAAATGATGAATGAATTAACATTTTTGGGTGAACTACTTCTTTAGTAAGATTGAAATAAACATATGAAATATGTATGTACTAACCTTCACATCTCTTGCGGTCAGTAGCCAGTCTGTATCCTGATCTACAGCTGCACTGAACCAGTCCATTCACACTGCTACAGATATGAAGACATCCTCCATTATGCTCTTTACAGGGGTCTTTTACTGAGAGAATAACACAGACACAAACAAAGAGAGAAGTGTTCAGATAAACATAACAAAATATCTACAGAAAACTAAGCCAAAGAGATTGTTTGCGTGTATGTAAACTCACATTTGCAGTGTTTGCCGTCTCTCTTGAGTTGGTATTCACGGCGACATTCACACTTGTACTGTTCGTTCCCCAAGTCAACACACCTGTGCTCACAACCTCCGTTCTTTACAGCACAGGAGTTCACAGCTAGAGAGAGTTTTACACACACACACACACACACACACACACACAGTAATGATTATCAAAAGTAAGTAGACATTTAAGCACACAACGTTTAGTAAACTTACTCTACAGCAACTTATAGTAGGAGAGACTGGAGGCAATTGACACTTTGCTAGCTCCGCCCCCTTGGTTAACATTCCTCACTCTGACAAGCTTTGCAGAACTATTCATAGGAAAGAATGATTGCCATGATCAGTGTGATTTTTGCACAGTATCTGAATAGATTTTGTTCTCATGTGGGCTGGAATGAAGAGTGACATTGCAAAGCATTTTATGTCATGTTTTTTGTTAAGAAATTTTTAAAATGCACAGTAATGTGGTTAAAAACTGCGAAGATTGTGAATCAGAGTGGGAGGAAATTATTATCACAGTCACCTGAAAAGAGAAAAACTACATTTCATAGTGATAACATGCCTGATAAAGTAAGTATAAGTGAACAAACTGGTCATAATGTCTCTCTAACACATAAGTGAGCTGGCAACAATGACACACATGACTCCCATAGACACAGCAAATGCTTATCAGATGAATAGCGGATGACAACAGTTGCTAAAGTAGGATTGGTCAGTAACACTTTAACATCAGAAATTATTAATAATAATAATAATAATAGCCAACATCATCCAGTCACTGCCAACCATGGTAAAATAAATTAAATACAATTCTGAATATATGTACTGATTACTATTGTTTCATGACTGCTAAACATGTTGAGTGGTTCAAACATCATCTGCAGCCTGAAACTGAGCTTTTGACTGTTAGGAGTGAATGCACTTGGCTGCATAGGAAAGTTATAGGATGCTTCCTTGCTTCCTAATTAGGGAATTACTTAACCTCCAGTGTGCTGTCTGTCTGCACTGGTCTCATCAGCACTGGTCTCGTCAGTTTGAAATGTACCTTATTATCATCTGAAGTCAATATACAGCCTCTGAAAGCAACATTTTCCAGCTTTTGGATGCATCCATTGAGTCTCCATTGAGTCTCAATTTCTCAAAATGAGCCTATAGTCGACATATGTGGTCGTTATGTTTAACAGCGTGCTGTTTCACGATAAATTTATGCCATTTTTAAACTGTCGTATCGGATGAATCTAGAGAGTCAACTCTTTTGACTAAAACAGGTTTTATTGTAAAAACTTAATGAGGTTTCTTACCAGATGTAGTTTTGTTGCAGTTTCTCCCAAAGAAAAACTCAGCTGAGATCAACGCCATGTTGTTTTGTCACAAGACTCAGTGTGTCAACACTTTAATAACAGCCTAGATTCTCCTGAACTGAGATCATTCAGTTTAAATAAAATGATGCATTGCATATATCAAAGCCAAAACGTGATGTCCACGCATGTGGACGCAGGGTCTCCAGAGGATAAGAGCGTTTATATGTGCTAAATATAACTGTACCATTAATGGATTTAAAGCAAAGTTTTTCTAGCAAGTCAGTCCATTGTCGGCCATCTTTGGAACGCTCTCGGGAGGCAATTTCAGTCATGCTAGTGCAGCTCCTATCTACTTGAATGGAGAAAGACCAAAATCTCAAAAACGGCTTGTCAAGATTTCGATCAAAGAACATATTTCAAATCAACAATAAAATCTGGCAATACTAGAATCATAAATTGTGATTTTGTTTACCTCATATCACGCTAAAAAACAAAATTGTTTTTATTATATTTCTATTATAGCTTGTATAGGTAATGCACATACATAAACTACCTACTAGGGACAATTGCCTTGGATTCATTTGGGATTAAGTGCTTTATTAAAGGGCAAAATTGTAGTTGCTCAATTATTGACCTTTGAGGGATTGAAACTGGCAACCGTTGAATTACCAACCCTAATTTTTGACCACTAGGACTCACCACTTCAAAAAGGAGTTGCTGGAGCACACAACTCATTGAAAAATCACTGAAAAAAATCCTTGTAATGACAAACTCAGATTTTCCTTATGGACAGGAAGTCCAAGTTTAGTTGTAAAGGGAAAACATCTCTGAATCATATCCAATTTGTATTTTGGATATATTGATACATTTTTAAAGTTTCTCTCTGGCTGATGATGTTTCCATGTCATGTCTGTATTGGCAGATTTACAGCAGTCTTTGGGGACAGGTCAGAGCTGTGGTCTCACTGTGATGACATCACCAGGCCTGTCACAGAGTGTTGACACATCCAGACTCCAGTAAAACAGGATAATGGCTGTTTAAGGGTGATGAGATCAGCAGAGCCAGAGCTGAACCAGCAGAATCAACATAGTTAGGCAGCCTGCTATTGCTCTCGTTCCCAAAATACAACACTAGAGGAGATATACAGATGCCCCCTGCAGCGTGGTAGCTCATGCCAGTCCAGACCAGAACAAGACCTCACTTGGAAAAACCTCTTCATGATACACATACAGTACTG